>NC_083227.1:131387676-131693046 GCF_032191835.1 Heteronotia binoei | reverse complement strand
GACCAGTCACTCTTTTAAAACCAACAGAGTCTTGACTTCTCAGAAGCTTCTTTTAAAACCCAAGCGTCCTGTTCTAGTTTCCAGTTTTTTTTCTTACAGTGTAGTGTTATAAGAGTTCCCACAGGTATTTCTTATGTAGGGCTATGGTTCAGTATGCAACTCCTTTGCATGTGGAAAGTCCATACCCCATCTCTGCTGCTTGGCACTTGTGTGTTCAATGCACTGGTTCTGTGCTGCAGTTCCTACAGAAAGCCCCATCCCAATTTTATAAATCTGAGAGATTCTCTAATTTGAGCTAAGGTCCTGTGCATTGCACTACCATTGCCACAGTAGTACTTGTTCTACTGGGCAACTATGTCCCTTGCAAGCTAGCACCCTCAGCGCAGTTGACTTGACTGCAGGGATTCTCTAGGAGAATCTGGCTGTTGCTTGGGGTAGGTTTTCCCATCATAGATGGTGCCCCCTGGTCCAATCCTTTTGGAAGCTGGGGGTCCTGTGGGAGAAAGGTACCAGAAGTAGTCCTGAAAATTTGGTGCCTCTCACTCAAATCCCTTCCCTCCCATGGGCACTTTTCCCACTGTAATTACTGTGGGGAAACTGACTGCTTTTTCCCATCATAGGGGAAAAGGGCCCTATTTGGGTGCCCCTAGAATTGGACTCCCTGGTCCAATCTTTTTCAAACTTGAGGGTTCTGTTGGGGAGAGGCTTCTGCAGCAGCCTGGCAAATTTGGAGCCTCTACCTCAAACCCCTTGCCCCTCAGCTGCACTTCATTATACCCTATTTTGCCATTGACTTCAGTGGCCCATAGAGTATAATGGAGCTGAATGGCCACTGAATTTCGGCGGCAATTCGCGGCTGCTGTATATGGCTCCCGAATCAGATCAGAGAATCTGATTTGGCTCTATACTAACTAAGTACAGCTTAATCAGCTGTTTTGGGGGGTGTATTACTGGGTGTCTACTCTTGATTAGTATTATTGGCTGCCATTTTAATTGATTGATTCATGTATTGTTATTACTATACTTCAGGCCTTTGTACCTACTTTTGATTATGAATCATTATTACTTTTATGCCAATAAAGGTCTGAACTGAACTGAAGTTGGCGTGGGGCCCCTGGAGGCCCCTCTGTAGCTACAGGCCTGACAATACCTGTCAGAGCATCTCAGCCTCAATCTACATCGACATTGTACTCAGACTCTGGGAGCTTCCCCTGGGTGCCAACTCCTTGACAGCAGAGGCGTCACTAGGGTGGGTTGCACCCTGGGGTGTAACTGATTCAAGTCACCCCCCCCCCCCATTGGGCATCACCCCTTTTGGAGGGCTGCATCACCCCCTCCGCACAGAACCCCGCCCACTTCACATGGCCCCTCCCTCATCCACCCTCTGGTCACATTGACCAGCCCCCTCTGGTCACGTGACCAGCCCCCGTAATCCAACCCCGTTGGAGTTTTGGAAGCCCACCCCCCCCCCCCCATGCACAGAAAGCAAGCAACTCAGCAACACGGCACCGGTTTGGGAAGCCCCTCCGCCCCCCACCCCCCAGGCACACAGAAAACAGGCAGGACTCACTCAGCAGAGGCACCGTTGGAGTTTTGGAAGCCCACCCCCCCCATGCACAGAAAGCAAGCAACTTGGCGGCAGCATGAGTTGGGAAGCTCAGCCAGCCCGCCCACTCACCCCCGCTGAACAGAATGCTGATCCCCTTGTGGTAGAGGCGGCAGCACGGCCCCGGTTTCAGAATCCCGGCCAGCCCACACAGCAGCAGCCAGCCCCTTCCCGGCCAGCCCCTTCCTGTTGGGGGGGGGGTCATGGGTCAGTTCCTGGGGCAAATGAGAATGCTCTGGGGGAGGGCCGATGGCCCCCTTGGCCCCGCCCTAGTGACACCGCTGCTTGACAGACTTAGAGTGATGACTAGGGAGAGTGATGACTTTTCATTAGTGACACCCTATACTTGGAACAACCTTTTTGCTGCGGCCCACCTGGCGCCAAATCTGCTGTCTTTTCAGTGCCAGGTTATGACAGCCCTCTTTACAGAGGCCTTTAAAGGTCTCTTTGGTCATTCAGAGGCCCATTATTATTAGATTGGTGCCTGTCAATTGTTCTCTACTGTTTTAATGTTCTTATGTTATCTTACATTAATTTTTAATTTTAATTTCTATTTCTTGTATTTCTTGAATTTTATCATTTTGTAATGTTTTGTACTTGTTGTAAACCACCCAGAGAGCTTTGACTATTGGTTGTAAAGAAATGAAATCCTGATGCAGGGATACGGGGGCTGGCCCTACAATGCCTGGTCTCCTTTCTCCAAGGTCGGGGACAGAGGGTGGTGCTTGGGGGTGAACTATCCCAGTGGCGCCCATTACAATGTGGTGTGACGCAGGGAGCAATTCTCTCCCCAATGTTTTTCAACATCTACATGCACCCAGATCATCCTGAGGTATGGGCTGGGGTGTCATCAATATGCAGATGACACCCAGCTCTATCTGCTGATGGATGGCCACCCGGATTTCGCCCTAGAGGAATAGAGTAGGGCATTGCAAGCCATGACTGGTTGGTTGCAACAGAGCCGGCTAAAACTGAATCCTCCGAAGATGGAGGTGCTGTGCATAGGTTACAGGGGACTGGGATCAGAGATCAGGCTCCCATCCTCTGATGGGGCTCCACTGATGCCCACATCAAGTGTGAAGAGCTTGGGGGTATTCCTGGATGCCTCTCTGATTATGGAGGCCCAGGTTAACTCAACTGCCAGATCAGCCTTTTTCCATCTGAGGTGGGTTAGACAGTTGGTCCTGTATCTCGCCCCCCACAACCTAGCCACAGTAACCCATGCAATGGTAACTTCCAGGCTATATTATTGTAACTCTCTCTACGTGGGGCTGTCCTTGACCTTCCTCCGGAAACTCCAGCTGGTGCAGAACGCTGCTGCACAAATGTTGACTTCGTTGCCTGTACATGCATGGATTTATCCTGTGCTGCGTAAACTGCACTGGCTGGCCATTGAATACTGGATCTGGTTCAAGGTGTTGGTACTTAGCTTTAAAGCCCTATACAGTCAGGGGCCAGCATACCTTCGGGACCGCCTCTCCCTGTATGAGCCCCGTAGGTCCTTATGATCAGCAACCCAACAACTTTTGGTAATATCCGGCCCCAGAGATGTCCATCTGGCCTCAACGAGGGCCAGGGCCTTTTCAGCCCTGGCCCCTGCCTGATGGAATGAGCTCCCTCTGGAGATCTGGACCCTGCAGGATCTGCTTCAATTCTGCAGGGCCTGTAAAACAGAGCTCTTTTGCCAGGCTTTCAGCTGAGGCAGTGGGTGTCACTTGTTACCGGCCTCTCCCCTCATTCTATCCCAGTGCTACAAGATCTGCTGAACCTGGACAATAGGTCACGTCTGTGAGGCAGAATCTGCCATCTTAGTCTTTGTAATTTTAGATTTTATATATTTTAAAGTGGTCTTTTACTGTTTTTACTGTTGACTGTTTTTATGATGTAACCTGCCCTGAGTCTGTTCTATGGGAAGGGTGGGCTAAAAATTGAATAAAATAAATTATTATTAATAATAATACCCTTTTAACCTTAATAAGGGCATGTCATAGAGTTGTTAATGTCCCATTCAAAACTTGAACTGCTGGGGGAAACAATGGATGTACTACTGGGAGAGGTGTGTGTGTTAAAAAAAAAAAAAAAAGCACTGTTGACAATAAAGTATATTGATTTTTTTCAAATCCAGGTGGAAGAGGAGAAGTAAGGTTCTTTAGTACAGGTTCTACTACCTCCTGAGGGAACATTGCTGGCAATTCATGTGTGCGGTTGAGGGGGAAGATAGAGTATTGACTGTCTTTTTCCAAGAAGGTAAGTGTGTGTGGAGGGGGGGGGGGGCACCATCTTCTTGGCTATGGAGGTAGCTGGCAAAGGCACCTCACTTAAACCTTCCCTGTGAGAAACCTGATTGAAATGAGGTTTCAGAAGTTTTTTTTTTTTTTTAAAGCACCCTTTAGAGATAGATTTTAGTAGGCAGAGAGAGTGGCAAAAGAAACTAAATGCTGATCTGGAGAAGCTGCATTTCTGAAATGAGGTCTGTCCTGGAGAAAGAAGCCAGAAGATCAGAAGGAATGGCTAGATGTGATCACAAAAAGCTGGCTAACCCAATCCTGTCAGATCTTGGAAGCTAAATAGGGTCGTCCCTAGTTAGTATTTGGATGGGAGATCACCCAGGAAGTCCAGGGTTATGATGCAGAGGGATCAGTGGCAAGCTACCTCTGAAGAGGGAGGTAGTGGCAAGTTTAAATTAAAAATAAAAAAAATGTAAAAGTTTTATATTTTGTGCTTTTCATTTTTCCTGCAATTCTGTTTTTTAAAAATTAGTTAGATGGAGGGTGTGCACAAGTAGGTAGCCTCGCCTAGGGCAGCAGAAAGCCTGGCACCAGCCCTGCCCATGCCCCAAAATAACTAGCCTAACTGCCCTTCTCACAGACTCCTTCCAGAGGAAAATCTTAATCCCCTCAGGAAAAAAGAAAATCTCAGCTTCTTCTATCTCACGGAGTTTGTCCCCTCTTTCCCCTGTACTGTTGCCAGGCAACCATTCTCCCAGATGGTATAGCAATATCTCCCTCTAAAGGACTGTGTTTCCAGACCACGAACCACTATCCAGGGGACAAACAACTCATAAACATTACAATATTTTAAAGGCATACATATGCTTCAATCATACAAGTCAAATGAGTGTTATTCTTTGCTAAAACATCCTTTTAGTTAAGAGATATATTTCTTACAAGTCTTGCATTGCATTGTTCTCCACAGTAGAAGGGGAAAGAGGATAGAAGACAGAACAGAAACTACAGAAGAACAGAAGCTGTCTCCCATTTCAATTGAACATTTAAACTGCATATTGGATGTTTGGGATTACAAACTCTTTGAAGCCCCCCTCAGATGTTGCACTCTCACCTTACAAAAATTGCCCCCCCACTAGTATCAAGTAAATGATAATTTAGCCAGGTTTGATTGACTAGCGGATGGATTATTTGTTCCTAGACAAAAAGGAGCTAGGATCTGCAAATACATTTCAAATTGGTGGACAAAGTCACTAAGTATGCAAATGTAGCTGAAAGTGATATAAAAACTTAAGCACTGGAAAAGTGGCAGCTTTCAATTTCCTCTTTCCAGCTAAAATGTTCTCTTTTGGATCAAGCATTCAAGGCAGCCTTAGACTAGTGTTCTTTCATAGAATGCACAGTACAGTTTTAAGTAAATGAAGTTCCAGTGCTTTTATAGAATTGGAATCATTGTATCTTCAGACACATTGCACACATTATCGTGTACCAGATGGTTTGCATTAAATAAGAGGGCTGTTTAAATTTTTAATTGACAAGTCTATTACCTTAGCTCTTACTGGGAGATTATACACAGTTGGGTTCTAAGAATAAGATTTTTTAAAAAAATACAACCATTTTAGGCAACAAAAATTAGCCTAATCACCAATGCATGCACCTGGAAGTGCCTGTGATCTACTGTGGCACTAATTTGGTTTTATGCTGATGTACTATTATATTGGTTTCCGTGCAATTACAATCAGGTTCTGGATAGCCGTGTAACTTTTCTGCATATGCCATAACAAAAATGATAGTTCTTAGAACAACTGCTGTGCTTTATTTTGTAATGCAAAGTTATGTAGGGATTTTTCTTTTTGTTAAATTTTAAAAACTAGCCCCCTAGACTCCTTTATTAATTCATTTTCTGTTCATAGTACTGTAAACATCATACATCATGCTGCTGTAGAAATTGATTCCTATTGTATCTGGTACCACAGCTTGGTATGCTGCTGAGCACAATAGCAGAAATTGGCTTAAAGGATATAAATTTTTAATGGCTTGATTTATATTTGCTAGTAAAATATGATCTCAATTAAACACTTTTTATATAGAGCTGTGTTATAAGAATCTGTTACCAGTTTGGGAGTCATATGTTGTGAGAACCCATTACCAGTTCCAGAGCCTGTCAGTATTGTTTGAAACAGAATATTATTGATCATTTGTGCATCATGTCAAGATTATCTTTATGCATTTAAGGGATATGCAAAACCAGAGCAGTTCTGCTCTAGGGTTGCCTCTGCTCTAGCTGAGCCTCAGGGGCTGTGAATGGCTTCTCTGGAAAAGGGAGCACTCGGCACAGTGCCCATGGAGTGACCTCTTGACCCCAAGTTCAGAACTTGCACCAGGCATTGCCAGTTCCTCCCTCATTCCTTTGGGATCTGGGCACATAGGGGAGGGGCCATGGCTTAGTGGCAAGTATATGCTTGGCATGTAGAAAGTCTCAGGTTGAATCCCTGGCATCTCCAGCTGAAAGGATCAAGTAGTAGGTGATGTGAAAGACCTCTGCCTGACACCCTGGAGAACTGCTGCCAGTCTGAGTAGACAATACTGAATGTTGATGGATCAAGGGTCTGGTTCAGTATAAGGCAGCTTCTTATCTTCGTGTGATCACCCTATGCCTGTGTATATTTTTCTGTTTTTAAAAAAGTGACACTGAATATTTGGTGCATTTATTTGGAAAAGTGAATGTGTCCAGGAGTCTCTGATCTGTAAAGTGGTATGTTGATTGAGATCCTAGCATCAGAGTACGATGTTCCCATTTATTTTAGATCAACATAATTTGAGAAGTGAAGACAGAACTTCTTCATTTATCTTCTGACCAGCTTGTCATTTCTTACCTAGTTCTTCATTCTAATCCCTGACCAACCTGCTATAACTTATTCAGTTTTCAAATTCCAACAACTTACTTATGGATTGGACTGTCTAAATCTGTTTCAATAACAGCATTGCTTTCTCCTGGTGCAAGGATATTGACACTGACACAATAGGTCTTCTGGTGGTAGAAGAGCCTCTTTCATTAGACAAACGTTCCTTGCACTGGGAGAAAGCACCACCACTTATTTATTTATTTAAATATTTCTATCCTGCTTTTTTCCCTGAAGGGAACCAAAGCAGCCAACAATAGAAAAAAGGAGACACACCAGAACTAAAGCAATAAACAAGAGAAACTATATTTCAGAATTGGGCTTTCTCATTGGAAGCACAGGTTGAGAACCATGGACCAAAAGCTCTTTGATTTGTGTTAAGGGCTCATGCCTCTGGCCCTTCCACATAGGAAAGAAGGGGGGAGGGACAGCTAAGACTTTGTGCAGCTGGCAGGATATTCCTTTAACAACCGTTCTCCTCTCTGCATCCCTGACATTAGCGGAACAGATCCGCAGTGTACATCACTGTTTCCCATTCTAAGTGCTGATCCCCTTGTTCTTGTTGCTAACAGTTTTTTAGCAGACATATTGTTTTTACATCTTGTGCAACAAGGTGTTTCTTATATTTACTGCTGGAAGCAAAAGTTACCAGTGTATGTTTTATAGTGGTTATATTTTCTGTTATTTAGTTTTCTTTTGGGGGGGGGGGGGAGTAAATATTTTGAAATTACAGAATGCAAATGTCTTTGTCTTATGTGACATTGTGAGTTTCAGCCTTTCCTTGGTCACTTAAAGTTGTTTTGATTTATTTACTACAATTTCTTTCCCACTTAGGGTGTTTAACAATGTGTCCTTTTGCCCTAATAACAAGGTTGGTTAGACTGAATCATAGCAATTTGCCCAAGGCCACTCAGTGAGTTTCATGGTTCAGAAGAAATTTGCACCTTCTTAATCCCTTGATTATTTGTACCACAAATAAGCAAAAGGTTTTGCAGACTACTGAAACTCTTCTCATTTTCCATACAGACTCTGCTGGCTATTCAATTTCAACCAGTGTAACTCATAAAAGGATTTCAACTTGAATGGAAGGTACAAAATGAAAAATTACACCTTTCCTGGTGCTGTCATTTGTGCTGATTTGTATACACCAGTGCTGGAAAAGGGCATCATCTAGGTTCTTTTTTGGCAATTGTCTTTATGGCTGTATGACAAAGCAAAATTCCAAGTGTGTAGATAGCAATGCTGGGGGAACTTTGCCTGTTAGATTTCTCATTGGTTAGCAGTTGTCACAAGAGTAAGATTGCCAGACCCCCTGCTGGAGGTGGATATCCCCTGCTGCCCCCCCCACCAAATCAGCTGACTGAGGGGGAACTTACCAGGAGTGAGAGGGAGACCCAGGTTACATCACTGCTGATGTGGAAACATTACTTCAGGTATGTACTAGAAGTGATGTCAGTATTTGGACAAACAAGCTATGGTAGAAGCTATAGAGTTCTTGCCCATATACCAGAGCATCACTACAACAGCATGGTATGACATCACTTCTGGTACATGTAAGAAATTATGACACTGGGGATGTAGCCTGGGCTTCCCACCCCTACTAGTAGCCAGAAGACACTTGGCAGGCCTACACAAGAATCATGCCAGAAAAAAAGTTGGCAGCCCTAGGCATGATATATTAACAGCCACCCATCTGGGTTCAGATCCTATGCTGAACCTGGAACAAGCTAGAAAAGGCTGAATGAGGACCATGAAAAGCCACTGGCAGTTTAGGCTTGCCACTGCTGAAGATTACCGGCATGTTCAAATGGTTGCCTGTCTGAAGTAATTTCTTCACTCTGTTTTTCACTCAGTAGGATATTACACTGAATCAGTTTGCAGTCTAACATTGTAATGAATGATTGTCTGCTCAACTAAAGGCGAACCAAATTTAACAGAGAAAAATGGATTGACTGGCACAGGAATCCTGCTAAAACATTTGGCATCATTAATCACAGACATGATGGCTAGTGTGTCACTGCATTTTTTATTTATATAGTTCAAAGCTCAGACTGACTTTCAACAATGTGCATTTAGAGAAATTTGATGGCCTTGATGTGCATTTAGAGAAATTAGCTTAGTATACAGCTGTATGCTGAGTGTATCAATGCACCTCATGAAGTTGATGTTCATTTATTTCTAGGAATTGTGATTTTTTTGGTAAAAAATTTAAAGTGAAAAATGCCCCAAATAGAGTGTGATCTGTTCTAGCATGTTTATTTTGGTAAACACATTTTAAAGGCTCCCAACTATACTGTTATTCTCCAATAGAAACAAATTCTTCAAATAAAATATTTGTTTGAGAAAGTAGTTATTAATGATGTAAGAAATTGAAATTTATTACCATATGTTACTAATAAAATTGTTTGAAAATAAAGAGAAAGAAAATATAAGTGTGTTTTAAACTTTATATTCAAACAAATTCAAAGCTTTATGAGAAAATTATTTATATTGGAATAATAGATGTAAAAAAATTAAAGACCATTGTTTCAGAAATCTCTGGTCAGACCTGATTGAGGCATAGGTATGCACTTAAGAAGCCCTAGGCAACTAGTCAGTTTTGTTATATCAGATGATTAATTTCCTGGTGAGCAGTACACCACAACAATGCTTTTAGTTCATTTGGGGTATAGTATGCAAGTAAAAATATTATTAGAGTATCTTGCCTCCTTTTTATCTTTTTATCAAAATGTAACTATATATGCTTTTAAAATGGACCAAGTTTGAAGAATATAATACCCTCCATTGAAATTACTAGATAATTCAGGGACAGCAATTATTTGAGCCCATTAATTCTTTCTTGTCAGAAATAAGCTAGTTAAGGATATGGAGCATCTTCAAAGAAGAGATTCCTGATATTTCAGACTTCCGTATTTATAGATGTTCAAAATAATCTTCCAACAATAGCTAGCTGTCCCACTTGATAGGGCTCACATATGTGGCTATCTAATAATCTTATAACTTCAAACACAATACACAATTATCTACAATAAATGTATTTTCTTAAAATATATAAAAGCTGTGCTAGTGCATTCTCACTACTTTAAATCATAACAAAGAATATCGAGTTTCTCATTCACTTGACTATTTGTTACAAACCAAACAAATCACCCTATCTTTGAACTATATCTTCACTTATATTTAGTTGGATGTTCTTGTCATTATCAAATGCTTTTCACATATGGGCACTGATAAATTATATCGATTGGTAATAATCTACCAGAGGCATATCCCTTGTCCTTCTACAAGGCTGTTCTATTCTGGGTCTCTGGGCTATTTGGAATATATAACTGAGACTCAAAGCCAGCCCTAAGCATTCTCCAAGATTAGTCAAGATCATCAGCTGTTCCCTATATTACTGGACATATCTGTGACATAATGTAATATCTATGATCTGGGGTATGACATGGAATGCTGTCTGACAGCTCCTTGCAGCACACTAGAGCAAGCACACATACACTTCAGTAGCAGGCAAAAGACAGACAGGACACCTAGCACCACTGGGCAAGCATTTTTTTGGGAGGGGATACACCACAGGAAGAGCAAAGTCCACACTCTGAGGTTGACCTCTCCCAGATTTTGGCCCACACAGGTTCACTAGGTCCTCTGCCAGGATTCCAAGGGATAGCCATGTACAAACAGGTAAGCAAGGCTCAAATCCCCCAACCCTCAAACCTCCCCTGGACCTACAATAGTGTAGGGTTGCCAAGTCCCCTGCAGCCTCCAGCGGGAGACTTTTTTTGCACATGCATAGAGCATGCGGCACAATGACGTCACTCATAAGTGATGTCATCACGCTGGCTATGTTGCATGGCAGCTGCTCTAGGAGCTTCCAGGAAAACTCTATGGTTTCCCCGGATGCTCTGGCAATTTGGAAGGAAATCTCTAGAGTTTTCCTCCCAAATTGCCAGAGCGTCTGAGGAAACCAGAGAGTTTTCCCAGAAGCTCTTAGAGCAGATGGCACGCAATCATGCCAGAAACATTGGGAGGGATCCCCCCACCAGCCCACCATGGCCTGGTGGGTTGGGGACCCCCAAACTGGGAGAACCCCTGCCCCGCCTGGGAGATTGGCAACCCTGCAACAGTGGCATCTCCCTCTCCCAAACCCAGCAATTAAGGGGTTGATCAGGTAGCCACAGACCAGGAAGTAAGATACATCAGGGCCCACCTGAGGTAGCTGCCATGGAAGGGAAGTGACTATGATGCCTGAGCACTAGGCTGCTCACCTTGCCAGTTGGCAACACACACCCCTGCACAAAAGCCAGCAGTGAGCCCCACCTACCTATGTTCTGAGTGATTCCACAGGATAGCTAAACCCTTTCTTTTCCATGAGCAGAATGCCCTGAAGATGCTGACACAGTGCCTCTCCTGTTACAAGGAGATTCCAGTAGAACACTGACTCAGTTGAGGAGTGCTGCTGAGTGGAGATGGTGAATTTCAGAGGGCATTGACTCCCGTTAGTCCTGCCTGTCCTACCTATCATGCTGACCCCTCCTGGCAACAACACCAGGATGGAACGCTGCAGTGAAATACAATGAATGCCACTGTGGCAATGCCTATCAACACCATTTTCCCCCATTAGGCCACCTCATAACTTTCCCCTTAGAGAGGCAACTAACAGCACCACAGTTGTACTGCAGCCGGCTGCTGCAATGTAGGTGCAACATAGGATTGCTCTGCCTGACCCTCTTTTATTTTCAAAGACTTTTGATAAGATAGGTTTTGTGTCCCAGCATTACTGTACACCCATTGGCTGGTGTCCATTGCTAATATTAAAGACAAAGATGTGACATAAAGATGTTTGACAGCTGATGTGCATTGTCCAGTCATCAAATTTTGTGCTTTTCTCCTGTGAACAATTACTTTTAATGCCTAAAGTGAACATGAACTGTGTACTGTCTAAATTTTCAAGTGGCGCAGCAGCTACAGGGGTTTCTGGATGACGCTTCTGTCCTAGACCCATGTCAGTCTGGTTTCCGGCCGGGCCATGGGACGGAGACGGTGCTGGTCGCCTTAGTGGATGACCTCCAACGGCAACTGGATCGGGGCGGCGTTGCGGTACTGATGTTGTTAGACCTGTCGGCTGCATTTGATACAGTCGACCATCGGTTACTGACGCGCCGCCTCGCCGACATTGGGGTTGAGGGGTCGGCCTTGCAGTGGCTTTCCTCCTTTCTCCTAGGTCGGGGACAGAGGGTGGCTATCGGGAGCGAGCGATCCCGGAGGCGCACACTGGATTGTGGGGTGCCTCAGGGAGCAGTTCTCTCCCCGATGTTGTTTAACATCTATATGCGCCCCCTTGCCCAGATTGCCCGGCGGTTTGGGCTGGGTTGCCATCAATATGCAGATGACACCCAGCTCTATCTACTAATGGATGGCTGGCCCGACTCCACCCCAGGGAACCTCGACCGGGCATTACAGGCTGTTGCAACATGGCTCAGGCTGAATGGGCTGAAGTTGAATCCAGCGAAGACAGAGGTCCTATGCGTGGGTCGCGGCGCTCTGGGAAGGGAAATAGCTCTCCCGACCTTTGATGGTGCGCCATTGAAAGCAGCGCGCCAGGTAAAGAGTCTGGGTGTTTTACTGGAGCCTTCACTATCGATGGAGGCCCAGATAGCAGCCACTGCCAAGTCAGCATTCTTCCATCTGAAGCGGGCAAGGCAGCTGGCCCCTTTCCTTGAGCGCCGGGACCTCGCAACAGTGATCCACGCAACGGTCACCTCAAGACTAGACTACTGTAATGCCCTCTACTTGGGGCTACCTCTGTGCCGGACCCGGAGATTGCAGCTAGTGCAGAACGCGGCGGCCAGGCTGTTGTTGGGACTCCCAAAACGGGAACATATACAGCCGGGGCTACGTGAACTGCACTGGCTGCCGATTATATACCGGGTCCAGTACAAAGTGTTGGTCGTTACCTTTAAAGCCTTATATGGCCGAGGACCTGTCTACCTGAGGGACCGTCTTTCCCCATACGAACCCCAGAGAGCACTGAGGTCAACCGGGAAAAACCTAATGACTGCCCCTGGGCCGAAGGAAATTAAATATCAGAGTACCAGAGCACGGGCCTTTTCGATCGCGGCCCCTACCCTGTGGAACCGACTCCCAGAGGAGGTGCGGGCCCTGCGGAACCTTGAACAGTTCCGCAGGGCCTGCAAGACCACCCTTTTTAAATTAGCATACTCGGACTGCTAGGAAAAACGGTAACCAAGGGTCCGCCAATGCGGTCTAAAGATCTATACCGCATCACAACTGTATTACTGGATTGGTTTTAAGTTAACATTTTAATGTTTTATTGCTCTATATTGTAATTTTAAGGTTTTACTTGTTATTGTATGATTGTAGAATGTTGTTAGCCGCCCTGAGCCTGCCGTGGTGGGGGAGGGCGGGATATAAATGAAATAAATAAATAAATAAATAAATAAATAAATAAATAAATCTATTATGTAGAGACTTCAGAAACTATTCTTCTTGAAAAATATTACATTAAATGGAGTACAAGATCTATTAAGGATATTTTTCTTTTTCCATATTATTAGTGCTGTTAGCCTGGGGTTTCCTTAGGCAACCCCCCCCCCAACCCGCCCTGTAATATTTCAAGGAAGCAAAATATTTCTTCTATGAATAGATGTTTCTCAGCATGATTTATACATTCCTGAAGCCTCCACTGAGTTTTGGCTAAGGTTTCCTGTTTGAACAGATTATATGAGTATTGGGGGCAGGGGAGTTTCAACAACACTAACAATGTTACATTTCTTTGTGGTTTGGACATCCCTAATTAACATCAGTGGCTCTAAGCACATGTACCCAAGGAAAGGACTACCATCAAAGTTCTTTGAAAGCAGAGGCGTCACTAGGGTGGGTTGCACCCTGGGGTGTAACTGATTCAAGTCACACACCCCCCATTGGGCATCACCCCTTTTGGAGGGCTGCGTCACCCCCTCCACACACAACCCCGCCCACTTCACATGGCCCCTCCCTCATCCACCCTCTGGTCACATGACCAGCCCCCGTAATCCAAGATACCAGTTTTGCAGCATTTAAGTTTCCCCCACTCACCCACACGCTTTTAGCTGAGCCGGCGGCAGCGCAGCCCCGGTTTCAGAATCCTGGCCAGCCCACACACAGCAGCAGCATTCTAGTCCCAGGGCCAGCCCCTTCCTGTTGGGGGGGGTCATGGGTCAGTGCCTGGGGCCAATGAGAATGCTCTGGGGGAGGGCCGATGGCCCCCTTGGCCCCGCCCTAGTGACGCCGCTGAAAAACACACTGAATTTATATGGAAGCTGATACCAATATAATCTTACCTGTTATCAATGCTATGGAAAGAGATGCTACAATATTTTTTAAAAAATTAAAAGAAATTTTAAACAAACATTTTAAATAAATGTTTGTGATTTGTCATGTGATGCCACTAAAACCCACCTTCTTATTCTGTCTGTGTGTGTATGTGTGCTTCAAGATAATGGATTCCATTTGATGACAGATACCTGTGTCTTGGACACAGCTTCTCCCTAGATTCTGTGCCCTGTCAGGATGTGATTCTACTATAGTCTAGCAGGAAAGGAAAGTTAACTTATTGGAAGGCAGGTGAAGAGATATGTATTGCCCTTGAGACAAGTGGAGCACATGACACAGTATCTGATGATGTTGTGGATAAATTGGAGCCTATGCAGTGTACCAAATGTATCATGTCAATACCAAGATAACTGCACTTGCAGAGTTATGTGGTGGATATTAGCTTTTAAAAAATGCATGGAAAAGAAAATTCCCTCCAACAAGAGGTGTAACTGTGTGGGAAAAGGCAAACTATTATGGACTGATGTGATCTCAGTGTGATATAGCAAAACCAACTCTTCAGTTTCCAATAGGACATGGATGGATAACAAATGGTGATAAGCACACCACTTTGGTAATGTGTGACATACTATGAACTCCTGCATTGTTTCTGCAATTGTTTCGAGGCTTGTGTGTCAAGAATGCTTTCCACCCTACAGAAGCTTGACATATAACCCAGCACGCATTGAGGTGTGCTCATGTAGTGGGAATAAATTTCTTTGCAGTAATGTGCTGCCTAACTTAAGAAGATACCAATAAAGGAATTCAGCAATTCCAAGTCCTGACATATGGAACATTATTACTAAGCTATTGCTTTTACAAAACAGTTTCAAGTCAAACTGCAGTATTTTGCTGCATTACTGAAGGTAGTTTTTTTCCCTGTCATTATCTAGCCGCCCTGATCCTGCTTCGGCAGGGAGGGCAGGATATAAATTAAAAATTATTATTATTATTATTATTATTCCTGTGAGAATTGTAACTTGGTAAGAACTTATAAATAAAATAAGTTCAATGCATAATATAATAAGTTCTATATGTTATGGTGGTCATCTTGAGGATATTATCATGATAGGAGTCACAAGAGTGATACCTTGGATATTCCTCAACTACATAAGTTTACAAAGTGAATACAGCCATTCATAAAATGTCCAATTAAGTTACACCTGTTCCCAATCTACTTGCAAATTTAGGAAAATTCCGTATCCTAATTAAATATAATGTATGTGCAAAAATGTGTGGATGTACTTGCAAATGAATGTCACATAATTGTTTTAAGAAATTGCTACATTTAATTCTTCATTTACTGCCAGTTGGAAAGAAACATGAAGGATAATCAGATTTTCACAAGATGTGCTGTGACTGACTGCAAAGAAAGGTCTCATAGCAGTTCATGCTGTTCTTGTCCGTAACATGAACCCCTGAAGACTTGATTGGTACAGAAGAATTACTTGTTGAAGCAACTATGATTGAAGATGATCTTTGTGGACTGAGGAAGACAAGCAAGGAAGACAATCAGCAACATTTTATTATCAAATATACCGAGTATCTACTAATAATTTATTAAAAGTCCATTCTCTTTCTATAATGCTATGCAGTGCTAAAGACTATGTTGTAGCAGTTGTATTAACTTATTTGTATCTGAGCTTGTCTATTTTTAACCTTGCACTAGATTCATTCATTTCAGCATGTGTCTTCTATCCTATGTTTACACTCTTATTAGCTTGCGGGCTTGTTTAGAGAAAATTAAAAGCTTCAAATACAGAAACACAGAAAAACCAGCTCCAAGAGAGCATAGACTTTATATCCTTTGCCCACATATCCCTTTATTGGAAACAATCCAATAAAGGGATTATAAATTTTTACCAATCCAGCATGGGGACAGTTCCAGTATCAAACAATCCACCTGTTGTCCAATGAACCCCCCCCCCTCAGCCCACCTGCTGAGGGGGGCGGAACCAAGGAGTGACAATGCAGTGGGGACCACATGGGTGCTGATTGCTGTTCCTTTGCCACCTGGTAGTGAGAGCCAAATCACAGCCTTCGAGCTGGGCATGCTACTTAATGGCTCCATCCCCAAGACCTCTTAAGGGAATCCTCTAACGGGGGAGGTGGACAAGAATGCCCAGCCCACCCAGCTGAGTGGGGGGTGCCCCCCTGCTCCTGCCAATGCTCCTAAGCCTGTAGCCAACAAAGCAGGCCATCATGAAAATTGTGGAGCGATGTGTCCATTCTCCACTCTGAGAGGTCAACATTGTAATCCCTAAACAATGCAGTTTGATGAAATAATATGTCACCTGAGAACTGGTGGAAGGAATAGGAAACCCATGAGTAAAACCTTTTTGAAGTAATCTAGCAATGGCCCTATTAGAATATGGGGCTAACAACTGGACCAACATTTGAGGATGGAAGGGTGTGTGGGCTAGACCCAGGTCTAGATTTGGAGTCCCTTTAAATCCCTGCTTTCAGGTCTGGCCAGGAACTGGCACCAACTCCACAAATTGCCTTTAAAATTCATGGAAGTCCATGACTATGGACCTGTCGTGGACTTTGGTTCCTGAACCACAAACTGGGCAAAATTCATCACAAATTTTGCTTCATGGTTTGGTTCATACCCACTCCTAAGCAGCCCTCTTCAGTAGCAAGACCAGTGTAATTATGTTGTTTGGAAAACATACCTGTCAGTTACATACTGGGTGCCTTCACAATACATCAATTAATGCATTTTGCAAATGTATTTTTGCTATTCTTGCAAAATGCATTATTTGGTGTAGTGTGAATGCACTCACTGTTGCCTGACTCACTTTCTTCTCTGTTGTTCTTTTGAATTTATTGGACTCTAAGGTAAAACTAAGGCAGGAACAGCAGACTAGCCAAAAGTTTCTGAATATTGCCAAGTGTCCTTAATTTTTAATGTAGATTAGTTATGCATAATCACTGAATTAACAAGGAGCTTTTTTTAAAAAAATGGGTTTTGATTAATAATTCACATACCTAGTTCTAATTCCGACTAACACCTCTATTCCCCACCTGCTTTCCTCTGTGCACTTCCTCCTGTATGTCTGTGGAAGCCATACAAGTTCTTACATGGTGCAGATAAAATTTCTTGCAATGTCTCAGGGCTTTTTCTGTATCAGGAACTCCATTGTATATTAGGCTACACTCCTCACTGCCCCCAAAGCAGCCAGTCCTCCAAGAGTTTACGAGGCTCTTCTTACAGGGCTTACGGTAAGCACTTGTAGGATTGGCTACAGCATGGGGGTTGTAGCCTAATATGCAAAGGAGTTCCTGATACAAAAAAAGCCCTGCAACAACTTAAACTAAAGTGTTGTATATGCGTGCGCTGAGTATATGCACTGACACATCACATAGCATTAGCACCGCTGCAAAGGTATTTACATGCCATTGTATTTGCTCTGGATTATTACTACTTTAACTGAGAAAGACTTGCTTCTATTCAGAGCATACAGTACTAATAAAACATGCATACAATATCTGTGTGTGTGTGTCACACATGCATGCGTTCCTACTCCCTTTCTGACAAAAGAATAATAACCCAGACCGATGGGTTGCTAGAAAAGCTCCAGTAGAATAAGGAAGACAAAACCATCAGGGAGTACTGTTGTGGCAATCATTTTAAAAAGGTGTCCTGTTTCAGCTTAGCTATTTCTAAATGAAGGGGGACCCCTGAATAATTAATGAATACCCCTATGATAATGAATAAAAGCATACTTCTGCCTTTAAAATTAAGATGTCTGATGCAACCCTTCGTTAGAAGCACACAGCCCAAGTGGGTGTGAATTCAAGGTTGTAAATTAGATTAGAGACAGTGACCTCATTGAGGCCTCTGTATGTGTATTAGATAACAAAGAGGCCTTAGAGAAGCTTCTTGCTGAAGCTGATAATGCATGGAGACAGGAGATATGGAAAAGTACTGAAAAGAGATACAAGGGGTGGAGAATGTTAAATCAGATAACTTGTGAAGCCTGTGCCTGTATGAATAAAAACTGGCTGTATGTGGGATAATTTTAACTTAGTCATTTTAGAGGCTTATGGCTGACTAAGTTCTGCTTATGGTGCCAGAAGTAAAATTTGTTTCATACCAGCAATATGTGCGGACCTCGTTATTTCTCTGCTTCATAAACAGTCAGGAGTGTAAATGCTTCATAATTCCATGAGCAAATATCAATTGGGTTAATTTATTCATGAATGATCTACATTTCATAGGAAAGGTTTTGTTGTCATGAATACCTCCATCTAAACCATTAAAATAAAGTCCTTTTTAATAGAAAGTTATAATAATTTGCTAGTATAATAAAGAAGAAAATTTTCAATTCCCAGGTTTTTCTTCTCACAAGCTGAGTGTGAAGAAATCCATTTTTTTTTTCCTTTGGAGGTTTGAAATGAGCAAAACCCTCTGAATTTTAAGTTTCTTTTTCCCACTGGGCAGAGAACAGGTAGGAAGGGGTGGGGAGTCAGTTCAATTGTTCCCAAACTTACCTCAGCCCACTTTCATACAAGTGCTAATAGGTCTACACAATGAATTGTTCAAGCTCTCCCTCTCCAAGCCGGGAATTAAGATTTGGAGGAATAAAATATAGGAGCAACTTCAGGAAGGAACTGAAGGAAGAACCTTCAGAAAAGCTCTCTGACTCAGTCCAGCCTGGTCGGTGGGTGGGGAAAAGGGCAGTAATAAAACTCAGGGGAGCAAGGTGTCAAGAGGGTCTCTTGCCATGGTTGAAGGCCCAGTGAATGCCCTACAGTAACCTCAGTCACTGCTTTGCTATTGTCTCCGCTTTACTGGCTACATGCTATCTCTCCTTAAGTACAAGTATCACTCTGCCTAATTCCTAGGGAACTCAAGGTCATTGTCTAGTTCCCAGGAATTCAGTCTGCACCTGCAACAGGGCATGGGAATGGGACTCTGAGGGGAGGGTCCACAGCTTGGTGCTTTTTGATTTGAAATGTAATGGTCTACCTAAAGGTATATGAAGGGATGCTTTCCCGCCATTATCAGTCCTGCCTTGTGTCTTCAGTATATCAATAAACAAATCTTGTTTAAACTCAAAAGTGTGTTGTTAACTGAAAGTCTGGGGACTTGACAGAAAGAGGAAGCTCTCTTTGGTGCTATTTTAAAAGGAGAGGTGGGGGAAGGCAGGTGGTTGTTAACTGGCTATTCCTCCAGGCCTGCATAAGTCAGTGAATTGTCTCTGTGGTGACCAGGCACTGGGTAGCAGGAAACACATAGGAAAGGCTTCAAAACTTGGTAGGGAAGCTGGGAGTCTTGACCCTCTCAGTTGGCAATTCCTTACAAAGGTGAGGTGGTGGTAGGGGTAACCCAAGAGAGAGAGAAAAGCCTCTCTAGGTTTTGGAAAAACCTTGGGGGGCAGGATGGAACAGGGCCTGCAGGCCAGAGCAGGCCTGTTCCACCACAATGAGTTGTTACACTTCTACTGAACTGAGCTTCATTTCCAGTTGACGTATGTTCAATAGGGATGGGTACAAACTGGCTCACAAGCCAAAATTGGGGCTGAACTTCAGCTGCTACGGAGCTTGGGAACAGGGTTGCCAATTCCCAGTTGGGGGTAGGGGATCCCCAGGTTGGAGGCTCTCCCCCCCACACACACACTTCAGGGTCATCAGAAAGTGGGGGTGGAGAGGGAAATTTCTGATGGGCACTCCATTATACTCTATGTAGACTGATTCCCATAGGGTATAATGGAGAATTGATCCATGAGTATCTAGGGCTCACGGGGGCTGTTTTTGAGGCAGAGGCACCAGATTTTCAGCATAGCATCCAGTGCCTCTCCTCAAAAAGGGAAGGGAAACAGATTAAAGAAGGAGAGCAGAAAGTTTCATACATTGTCTAACCCAGCAAGTTCAACACAGTTCTGGAGTAGTGAGGAGATAGGCCTAGGTTTAAAGAGTGGCTCCTCCATCCAGTGATTTCAGCAGTGGAGAAGTGAACAATCTTGGAGATCAGATAGAACCTTTACACCACTAAATGTAAGGGCTGCCATATAGAGGATGGTGTGGAATTGTTTTCTGTGGTCCCAGAAGGTAGGACCAGAACCAATGGGTTGAAATTAAATCAAAAGGGTTTCCGGCTCAACATTAGGAAGAACTTCCTGACCGTTAGAGCGATTCCTCAGTGGAACAGGCTTCCTCGGGAGGTGGTGGGCTCTCCTTCCTTGGAGGTTTTTAAACAGAGGCTAGATGGCCATCTGACAGCAATGAAGATCCTGTGAATTTAGGGGGAAGTGTTGTGAGTTTCCTGCATTGTGCAGGGGTTGGACTAGATTACTCTAGAGGTCCCATCCAACTCTATGACTCTATGTTGTCCTGTAGTGGCAAAGGGTAAGTCTGGGATGGAACTGAGCCCAATTTGTTCATACCAGGACTTCAAGTGCTCCCTCTAAGCTGAGTTAGTGTGGGCTAGCTCAGTTTTTTAGCCTCTGACTCACACATTTTTGTCTTAACTCAGGAAAAATGACACCAGAGCAAACTAATTTATCAAGTCCATCGCCACAGGGGGGGGAGGGAACCCCCCTTGGATCTTTACGGCCCCTCCTTTCCTCGGCCTCTGCTCTCTCTCCGCTGCCACTTTTCTCCCCACAGCTCTGGCAGCCCCCCTCTGTGTGGCATCTCCCTCTCCCTCCCACCCAGCCACCCACTCAACCACCAGGTGAAACTGTAAAGAGCAGGCTCCAGGGGCTCTTGCAAGGCGCCCTCTGCCCCCACCGATCACTTGATGGTCTGAAAAAGCCACTCCAAAGCCGGCAGTATCTACGCCGGCTTTCAAGAGTGATCAGCAAATTCAGCACTGGCCGCCCCAGTGCTGAACTTGCTGATCACACCGGAAAGCTGAAGTAGATACTGCTGGCTTCGGATCAGCTTTTCCAGCTGATCACATTTTCAACGGGGGCGGAGGGCGCCTTGCAAGAGCCCCAGGAGCCTGCTCTTTACAGTTTCACCCGGTGGGTGAGTGGGTTGGTGGGAAGGAGGGAGGGGGAGGTGCTGCGTGGAGGGGGAGGGGCCGCCAGAGCCACAGAGAGAAAACTGGTGGCAGAGAGAGTGGGGGCTGCCAGAGGGGGGCCCTCCATCCAAAAAAAATTTCCATTCCCCCCCCAACCGGAATTTTCTGGCTACAGGCCTGTATGCAGTAGTTCACAAAGAAAGTAGAATTTTTGCTTACAAGACTTCACAGTTTAGAGAGAGTGCTAACCAGGAAGCCATCTTTATTCTATATTCCCTGGGCATTTACTATTGGAGCTAAATCCTATTGGTGGCATTTTTAGATTCTTTCTGTCACGGGGCCAAATTTACAGACTTCTGCCGGTGACTGGGGGAATTTAGAATGCTCTGTGATTGAAGAGATTATAGAAAACTTGTATCCAAATTGGAAAACTCAGAATTCTGGCTCCTATTGTAGATTTTGATTTAAAAAAAATGGGTGCAAGGTAAGGAAATGGGATGATGTGATGGTTAGATTGGCTCAGTTGCAGCCCTGTTTGTTAACAAAGCCCAGGAGATGAGTGATGGTTCTAGCTTTGCTTATGACTAATTTCCACAGAAGTCTGCATTGTAAGGCAGATTCCTGGATGGTTCTGCAAACTTTGATCATGGCCAGAATTTTGATGGATCCTCAGGCAGCCAAAGAACAGGAAGATTACAATACTTTTAAGCTCCCAGGAGAACCTGATTACTCCATACGACTCAGCTTCTCAAATGCCTTTAGCCTGTTCTTACATTCTTGATCTCAGGGCTCAACTACAGCCAACAGTGGGCATATGTCCATCTCATGGTTACAGAAGCCATTGTAGAAGCATTTGTAGTTGTGGTTTTTTTTTAATTGCGAGAAGGACCTAAATCCAATCAGTTGTACAGGGCAGTGGCCCCAAGAGCTTCCTCACTGAACCTTTTTAAGCACAGAAACAACCAACCATGGCTGGTTTGCACTGAAAATGTTTGGGGGAAAATAAGTGCCCCTGATGCTGTCACACCATGCACACAATCTGGATTGGGGCCTTGTGGCAATTTTTAATTAACTACAAATGCTAAAAACTGGGGAAACACCCACCACCATCTGGGGACTGGCATCCCTATGTTTAACTAACATAATCCTGAACAAAGACTGAGTCTAGTGGCACCTTTAAAACCAACAGTTTTATTCAAGGTATAAGCTTTCATTTGCAAGCACATGTTTTCAGAAATAGGTATCTGAGGTATCTGAATCTCTCATTTTCATGTTGGTGTGCATAAGGCTGTTTATGTGAACTAGTGTGCAGTGCAATGGAGAACATTTATGGATCATGCCTAAGATAAGAAGAAGGTATTGGATTTATATCCCGCCCTCCACTCTGAAGTCTCAGAGCGGCTCACAATCTCCTTTACCTTCCTCCCCCACAACAGACACCCTGTGAGGTGGGTGGGGCTGAGAGGGCTCTCACAGCAGCTGCCCTTTCAGGGACAACCTCTGCCAGAGCTATGGCTGACCCAAGGCCATGCTAGCAGATGCAAGTGGAGGAGTGGGGAATCAAACCCGGTTCTCCCAGATAAGAGTCTGCACACTTAACCACTACACCAAACTGGCTCTCAAAGATGATGCACTTTCCAGCTGTGATTTTGTATGCAACATTGTCCAGACTGGTAAACTTCCCTTAAAGATATATTAAGTATAATTCAATAACCAGGCATTTTATTTTGGATTCAGAATATGATACTGGTGTATTAAAACAGAAAAAAAATGCATTTTACTTGCCTTTCTCTGCATTTCCTGTATTGCTTCTCTAATTCCTTTTGGCCAAAATAAATTTGCTATGAGACTTTTCACCAGGCTGCAGGTATTTTGTATGTTTAATCATGTCTAGGAAGACCAATTATTTCTAAATATGGTTAATAGGCTCTATGTAAAAAGCTTGAAATTGAGGAATTGTGCCTTTTTTGCTGGTTTCATACAAAAGGAGCTAGGAAGAAGAAAAATTACATTTCACACTCTATAGTTTAGCAAGTGTTGCTAAACCCGAAAGTTATTTAGCAGTGTAAAGCTCCTTTGTAATGAACAAAAATTAACCTTGTTTATGATAGTTTAAGGGAGGTTCAATGGGAAAGTTATGGTTGCCAGATCTGCATTGGAAAATTCCTGAAGACTTTGAGGGTGGAGCCAGGAGAGGGTGGGGTTTGGTGAGGGGAAGGGCCTCAGCAGGGTACAATGCCATAGAGTCCACCCTTCAAAGCAGCCATTTTCTCCAGGAGAACTGATTTCTGCCAGCTGGAGATGGAAATGGTGCTTTCAAGAGTTTGGGAGAGCATATAATTTTAAAATCCCTATGTTGTACAAAAAACAATCATTTTTCATTTATGTTTGTTACTAATCTTCCCCTCTGGTAGCTCTCATTTTAATACCATGTATTTCTTTTACAAATACTTATTCTTCATGGAATAATCCCATAAATGATCCCAGTCAATTGGGGAATAGCATTTGTGAGAGGAAAGCTCACACTACAATGTTGGCTACAAGCAGATATTGCAGACAGCAATACCTTCGAAATTGTTTTGTCACCTTTTATTTTTGCTTATTAAAATTCTGGAATACCTTCTAGACATTAAATTCTCGAATGTGTTCTGAGATATACTGTGGCCAGGGCTTTTTTTTTTTTTTTTTTGTAGCAGGAACTCCTTTGCATTTTGGGTCACACACCCCTGATGTAGCCAATCCTCCAAGAGCTTACAGTAGACCTTGCAATAAGAGCTCTATAAGCTCTTGGAGGATTGGCTACATCAGGGGGTGTGGCCCAATATGCAAAGGAGTTTCTGCTACAAAAAAAGGCCTGGCCATGGCACAGTTTACATTAAAATTGATTAAAAGAAAAGAGAGAAATGCACTTGATTTCCTCTAAACATCTGGGCATTGCATGAACTATAGTTGTGGGCAAGAGTCATATGTAACAAAAAGTGGTTCTTGATATGTGTGCATTTTCTGATGTTCTTCAAAATGTAGCCAGCTTAACAAAACTTTTATGTCCTTGGCAATGTATACTGGGATCACATCCAATCATCTGTTCATGCAGAAGGCTGCATGAATGGATCTAAGCATATTGAATAAAGTAACTTTACCCCTCCCTCCCATAAAAAACCAAAACCAACCTCATTCTGGTTTGGATCCTAAGGTGTTGTTTAGACAGTATTGCAGGAGCTCATCCAATGAAACAGCTGCTTCATTTGTGGAGGAAAAGCGAAGGTTTTTTTAAAACCAAATTACACCTTCCTCAGCAGGTTCACAATTTGCTCTTCGCAATAGCCCTGTTCACATGATGCAGTGAAACCCATACATTTTCCATCTACATTAGGGCTGCCAAGTCCAATTCAAGAACTATCTGGGGACTTTAGGGGTGGAGTCATAAGCAAAGTTGTGACAAGCACAATTGAACTCCAAAGGGAGTTCTGGCCATCACATTTAAAGGAACCGCACACTTTTTAAATGCCTTTCCTACATTAGAAATAATGGATAGGGGCACCTTCTTTGGGGGCTCATATAATTGGACCCCCTGGTCCAATCTTTTTGAGAGTCATCAGATGCTATGCTGAAAATTTGGTGCCTCTACCTCAAAAAACAGTCCCTCCAGAGCCCCAGATACCCCCAGATCAATTCTCCATTATACCCTATGGGAATCGATCTCCATAGGGAATAATGAAGTGCCCAGCAGACATTCCCCCCCACACACACACACACACTGTTTCTGATGACTCTGAAGCAGGGGATTGTGAAATAACAATGCTCACAAAAAAAAACATCTATTGCACAACACACCTACTGTCCAGAAAAGTCATACATTATTAAAGTCCAATGAATCATAAAAGAACCGGTCCAATTTCGTTTCGGGAAGACCCTTCTTCAGGGGACCGTCTTTTACTTTTATGGGTTCAGCAGTGTTGATGTGCTATTTTTCATATCTCGGCTTTCCGAATGATAATCTCATCTCTTGTTGGAACGCCATTGCCAATCCTTATCCTGAAGCATTTGATAGTGTGTTGTGCAATATATGATTTTTTGTCTGTAACACTGTTGAGAATTTTTGGAAGAAGCAAATAATGGATAATATTCAACATTTTTTTCTATGCGGAGTGTAAGCGTTGTTATTTCACAGTTCCCTTTGCCTCCGTGGTCCCTATCTCCACTAACTCCACCTGGGGATTGGCATCTCTACTCACGAGTTGCTGAACTTCCAACTTCTTCAAAGTAACACAGAGCAACCAAAGATTCAAGTTTACCTTTCCTGTGCAAACGACCTCTGAAAAGATTGTGCAACCAGCGGAGGGTCTGGTCTGCTTTCACATCCACTGGGAGCATCCATGTTATTTTGCCTGCTCCCCCCACCCAGCCCATTCAGCCTTAAAGACACAGACACACCATCCCAAGGGGAAGCCTTTCCAAGTGGAGTCTGAAGCCTCCGGAGGTGGAAAAGCACATGGTGGCTGTGGGGGCAGGGCTTCCCTCCACTGGCCAGCTGACTGGGAGTGGGAAGGAGCCTGGGAAAGTGGGATAACCCCCTCTGAGACCTGGGGATTGGCAAGCCTAATCTACATGCATACATGTGTTTGTAAAGAACTAGCCAACATATTTTCATTTTACAAATTTGCCACACTTGATAAATGTAGGATTTTGCATCATTCATCCAGTTGTAAAGGTATTAGGAGTGTGACATGAGAGTTACTCAACACACATACTTTTAAAAAAAATCAAGAATACACTGTATATAGATTATACATGTGTTCACTGTGGCTTGCAAACAGGGCTATTGTTCCTTTGAGTCCATTAACCTACAGGAATACAATTTTAGGGAGTGCAGAAAGCTGCAGTGGGGAAGGGGTGGCAGGAAAACTCACTTCACTGTGCCATTGTGCTCATGCTGTAAAAGATCAGAACCTCTTTGTTTTAAAGAGATGAAATTAATGAAGGAATGAATTGGATAGCATTCTGTACAAAATACAGAACTTCTGTAAAATCCTCATCCATTTTTCCTCAGGGTTTGATGTTTTAGGATTGACACCAAAAATCTTAATTAAAAATTTCCAATTTTATCTCCCCCATTTCCAGAGCCTTTGGAGTTCCTCCACAAAATGCTTAGTCATGACTTTCCCCTCTTACGCCCAGCACACATGCCCGACTCAAACATGCAAGTGTTAGGCTGAAGTGCTTTAACAAAGTGGGTCAGAGTGAAAGTTTACTTATTATATAGTAGAAAGCCCATCTCATTGTTCAGCACAGGTGTACATTTCCATAACTGGAAAAACCAAATGAGGAAGCAAAGTCGATTTGAAGATGGAAAAAGCGGTCGAATTCACTGGCAAATTACATTGGTGCTTTTCCTGCTGCAGATGGCAAACAAGAAGCAGAATCCTTTACAGCAATTTGGCTCAATCTGCAGAGCAAACCTGTGGTAGAGTTATGAATTCTTTCGTAAGCAAACCACAAGAGATTTGTTAGAGGAATTTAAAAGCACTCTCAAGGCAGGCATTCAAGCAGGTAGACAGATAAATAGATATTGTTGATACTGGCACTGATAAATATGCCTGGAACAAAGGTTTGCAGGGTGGGCCACTTCCCAGTAATCCCTTGCCTTTGCTGTTGCTGCTGCTGCTACTTCTACCGCTACCGCTACAACTAAGACTATCTATCTATCTATCTATCTATCTATCTATCTATCTATCTATCTATCTATCTATCTATCTATCTATCATCTATCTACTTTTTAAAAACATAAAAGTTCCAGCAGCTATTCTTAGAAGCCTTGCAGTTTGTGTTACAAAGACAAGATAGGGTGGATAAAACAAACAAAAAAAGTGTCCTAGGGCTGGAGCAGTATAAGGCTTGATTGCAGTGTAGAGACAGGGATGATGGACACTGAGAAGGATCAAAGGAAGGAGTCGCAAATAACTTGATGAACCTCTTCCAGGCATAGGCAGCAACACAGCAGAAGCATGAAGACACAAGCAAAAGAATGAGGCTGACAATAGATGAGTTTTGTGAACAATGGGAAATGAGACATAATGGAAAAAAAAGACACAAAGGAGATATAGTGTGAAGAAAGGAGGTAAGAACTAAAAAAAGGAAAAACTAGAACTTTGGAATGCATGTCAAGCATGTTAGGAAGTCAGTAAGATAAAGAGGTGACAGTAAATAACAATTTATTTATGAATTTAGCTAAACTGACTGAAGCAAAGATGTAACAGGAGAACAGATGTGCAAAAAAGTGATCAAAATGGCCTAGTCCAATATTTAGTGTTTGCATGACGTTCAGTGTACTGACAACCCAATGAAGTCTCAAAAGAGAATTTAACATTTTAATTTGTCTCCTTTTGTCACAGTTATACAGCGAATGCCATAAGTTCTCTACTGTTACTTTATAAAACCAATTTCAGTTGAGTTTATCTAGGATAAACACATTGTCTTATTTCTTTTGCTCCTGCCCTGTCACCCAAATTAGTCCCTGTGCCCAGTCTGCCATGGTTAGAGTATCTCCTTTTCCACACATGTATAGACTAAGCCAGTGATTCTGAGGTTAATCACAGAAATGTTGGCCTTTGTCTACACAGTTCTGATGCAATCAGCTTTGGAGAAGAGAAGATGGAGGAGAGACAGAATATTTAATGAGAAAGTAAACAGTAAAACTTGACTGATACATGGGGAAATCGGTATAAAAAGGCATAAAAACTGGTACAATTCCATCAACTTAAAATCTAGTACCTAATTGAAATTAGAGACAACATTAACCCTAGTGAAGGGAGAGAGAGAGCAAAGGAGGAAGCCAGCTGTCTGTAAAATATATTGCAGCTGGAATCTTGTGGGGGTGGGGAGAGAGAAAGCAAATCATACTGTACTCCATCTTGAAGATAATTACAGGGTGTCCATGATGGTGTGAAAGATGGTTTGCAGAGACATCTACAAAACTGGGTTGCTTGCCCAGTCCACGTTATGATTTTGATTTTTATCTGAGCTTCAATGGTGAAGCCTGGCCATTGGTCAAATTGGGTGCAAAGCTAGCTGTTGTGGTTACATTGGAACAAGGATGTAAACTTGGGTGCCCATTAGTATATTCAGTGAGGGTATAGGGAACCCTATTGATGTGGGGAACAGGATCCAGGTTGTGGGTGGCTAACTGAGCTGACCTATGTGGGAAGGGTACCTGAATATTTATGAGATGATAACCTGAGCCAAGTGTTAAATTTTAGCTTAATGGCTTGATAGTACACTGGAGGTAGACAAATGGCTCTTTTGAGCACATAATTGCTCTGTCATGAATGATTTCTGCAAGTAAGACACAAAAGGGGTTTAATTATTTTATCTTGCATACCTAGAACATTGTGTATGATGAGCCAAAAGGTGCGAGGAGCTCACAGGGCTATCAAAGGAGCTTGTGCTAGTATCTTCCTTCTGCCCTTCAAGTATCAATGGCCTTCCTTGCTGCCAATCTTGTCTTCCACTTGGTACTTGTAAAACAAAAGGATGCCTTTTGTTTCATTTCTACTATCAATTGAATAGAAATTTTGTTGGTGTCCAGAGGTGCCCCTGGATTCTCCTTCCTGTGAGAAAAATACCCCTAATTCCAGAACATCGTAGTCACCTGTTTGGTTGCCAGGGTACCTGGAGACTCAACTCACACACATCTGCCAGGAGAACGTGGGTTTTGTCTACCAGACTGGAAGGGACTTATGAGTACTAACAGCCACAACATTGCAGCAGCACTCTGTGTCTCTCAAGGAGGGCTAGCCAGGAGAACAGATGGTTTCCAGTCGCTCTGTGCGATCACCATCTCGGCCGTTGTAGTGGAAGAAGTTGCGCCACCAGGAACTGTCCAGGCAAGCAGTCTCTAGCCTTGACCAGAGACTCCATCTTGGAAGGCTAACTCCATCGGCAGCTATCTTCCTACAGTGCCAGACTCCATAACAGCGAAGCGGGAGGCTCACATACTCAACAGATGTCACCTATGCATAAAGCCATCAAGCTTATCTTAGGCGTGGATCCTGCCAGACTGTCTAAGTCTTTGTCCAACGGAACCCAAGACAAATACTGGTGCCAGAAGAGGGATGAAGAAGAGGAAGAACATCTTCACCTAGAGCCAAGTGTCTTTGTATAGACCGGGTGTTACCTTAGGTAGCAATTTGGCCATCTATTGTTACCTTTTTAGATAAGCTTGATAGTTTTAATCACCCCCCCCATACCAATCATTTCTCCCATTCTTTCCCTTAATAGTCATCCTGGAGCCTCCCCCTTGGCCCATTGTTACCTGGAGGACCAATCAGATAACCAGGGCCATGTCTGCTCATTGGCCAGAGATGGGCAGCCAATCAGGTGCCCCCAATAAACTGGCTACTGGCTAACGCATAAGTCCCGCCCTTATGGTCACTGAGGAGCTGTACCAGCTGACCACTGTCATCCGCCCCTGTACCTCCCATTCCCTAAGGGCTCAAGGTAGTCCTTATAACCTGTGGTCCAGCTCCCCACAGGTGTGCATCTAGCAGTACCCCAGTTCCGCTGTCTAGATACAGCCCCAATTCCTGATCAGTTGAGGGTCCCTTCCCCCTAATCCTCGTTTGCCGCCATTGGAGACTTCCTTGAAGACTACGATCGGTAATTATCACCCTGTTTGTCCATCCTTGTGTTGTCTCTGCATTTCTCTCTATTTTTATTAAGGACTGTATGAGTGTTGTATATATTCATTGCCTGTATGTGTGTTCTATATTCTTCTACAATATATTTTAATTGTTTTACTTAATTAGTGTCCTTGGCATATTGAAGCAATAATTTATGGGCGTGTATCCTGTATACATAGATTCAAGATCCTTTTTAAGCCAGGTGCCCACCTGTCAATCCCCCAACCTTGTTTTGAGGGCATTTTGGCTTACACACCCTCCACCAACACACTGAGGAGGGTGGCCAGACCGTCCTGGGCACCCGGGAATGTCCCGGTTCTGGCCCCCTATTCCCGCCTCCCGGGCTGGCTATACCGGGACCATTAGAGGTCCCGGTTTAGCCAGCCCCGGAGGCGGTGGGCCACGCGCGCCGGTGGGGTAGGCAGCGAGGGAGGGAGGGAGCGTCCCTGCGCATGCGCAGGGCTCCTGCGCACGTGCAGGGATGCTCCCTCCCTCCCTCGCCGCCTACCCCGCCCACGTGCGGGGCCCGGCGGCGGTGGCGGAGGCCGGGGAGGCGGCGGAGAGGCCGGCGCTGGTAGCTGGAGGCCCTCCAGAGACTCTGGAGGGCCTCCAGCGACCACCGCCGACCAGCGGAGGCCGCGGAGAGGCCGGCGCTGGTCCCTGGAGGCCCTCCAGAGACTCTGGAAGGCTTCCAGGGACCAGCGCCGGCCTCTCCGCGGCCTCCGCTGGCCCGGCGCTGGTCGCTGGAGGCCCTCCAGAGACTCTGGAGGGCCTCCAGCGACCAGCGCCGACCAGCGGAGGCCGCGGAGAGGACGGCGCTGGTCGCTGGAGGCCCTCCAGAGACTCTGGAGGGCCTCCAGCGACCAGCGCCGACCAGCGGAAGCCGTGGAGAGGACGGCGCTGGTCCCTGGAGGCCCTCCAGAGACTCTGGAGGGCCTCTAGCGACCAGCGCCGACCAGCGGAGGCTGCGGAAAGGACGGCGCTGGTCACTGGAGGCCCTCCAGAGACTCTGGAGGGCCTCCAGCGACCAGCGCCGACCAGCGGAGGCCGCGGAGAGGATGGCGCTGGTCCCTGGAGGCCCTCCAGAGACTCTGGAGGGCCTCCAGCGACCAGCGCCGACCAGCGGAGGCCGCGGAGAGGCCAGCGCTAGTTGCTGGAGGCCCTCCAGAGACTCTTGAGGGCCTCCAGCGACCAGCGCCGACCAGCGGAGGCCGCGGAGAGGCCGGCGCTGGTCTCTCGAGGCCTTCCAGAGACTCTGGAGGGCCTCCAGAGACCAGCGCCGGCCTCTCCGCGGCCTCCGCTGGCCCAGCGCTGGTTGCTGGAGGCCCTCCAGAGACTCTGGAGGGCCTCCAGCGACCAGCGGAGGCCACGGAGAGGCCGGCGCTGGTCCCTGGAGGCCCTCCAGAGACTCTGGAGGGCCTCCAGCGACCAGCGCCGACCAGCAGAGGCCGCGGAGAGGCCGGCGCTGGTCCCTGGAGGCCCTCCAGAGTCTCTGAAGGGCCTCCAGCGACCAGCGCCGACCAGCCGAGGCCGTGGAGAGGCCGGCACTGGTCCCTGGAGGCCCTCCAGAGACTCTGGAGGGCGTCCAGCGACCAGCGCTGACCAGCCGAGGCCGCGGAGAGGTCACCGCTGGTCCCTGGAGGCCCTTCAGAGACCAGCGGAGGCCCTCCCCGGCCTCTGCAGCCGCCAGCCCCGCCAGCAGCACCAGCCGCCGGGAGGAGAGGCCGCCACCCCCCCTGGATGAAGGTAAGCAGGGAGGGAGGGGGCCGAAAGCAGGGGGGGCGGCTGGTGGGAGGGGGCGGCCTTCCTTCCTTCCTTCCTTCCTTCCTTCCTTCCTTCCTTCCTTCCTTCCTTCCTTCCTTCCTTCCTTCCTTCCCTCCCTCCTCCCTTCCTTCCCTCCCTCCTTCCTCCCTCCCTCCTTCCTTCCCTCCTTCCCTCCCTCCCTCCTCCCTTCCTTCCCTCCCGCCCTCCTTCCTTCCCTCCCTCCTTCCTTCCTTCCCTCCCTCCTTCCTTCCTTCCTTTCTTCCTTCCCTCCTTCCCTCCCTCCCTCCTCCCTTCCTTCCCTCCCTCCCTCCTCCCTCCTTCCTTCCTTTCTTCCTTCCCTCCTTCCCTCCCTCCTCCCTTCCTTCCCTCCCTCCCTCCTTCCCTACCTCCCACCTCCCTTCCTTCCTTCCTTCCTTCCTTCCTTCCTTCCTTCCTTCCCTCCTTCCTTCCTTCCTTCCTTCCTTCCTTCTTTCCTTCCTTCCCCCTCCCTCCTCCCTCCCTTCCCTCCCTCCTTCCTTCCTTTCTTCCTTCCTTCCCTCCCTCCCTCCTTCCTTCCTTTCTTCCTTCCCTCCCTCCTCCCTTCCTTCCCTCCCTCCCTCCTTCCTTCCTCCCTCCCTCCTGCCTTCCTTCCTTCCCTCCTTCCCTCCCTCCCTCCCTCCTCCCTTCCTTCCTTCCCTCCCTCCCTCCTTCCTCCCTCCTTCCCTCCCTCCCTCCCTCCTTCCTCCCTCCCTGTTTTGGTGGTTTGGTATATGGTTACTTTTCCATTTATTGGCATTTGCATTTATTGGCAATAGCTTGTGTAATATAGCATTTTGACTTTTTTTTTTTTTTGCCATATAGATAGGGTGATCATTTTCCTATACTACTTGTGCTTTGCGTATTTTTCAAGTGCTTGTGTATTTATGTACATTGTTTTCATTGACTAAGGGAGGTATCTGGTGTTTTCTGGTTGCTGACCTAGCCAGACAGGACAGGAGATCAGCAGAGAATATCTCCCCTGTTTCCCTCCCTCCCTCCCTCCCTCCCTCCCTTCCTTCCTTCCTTCCTTCCTTCCTTCCTTCCTTCCTTCCTTCCTTCCTTCCTTCCTTCCTTCCTTCCTTCCTTCCTTCCTTCCGTGGCTCTCAAATATCCGATGTTCATGTCTTGCGGCTCTCAAACATCTGACCTTTATTCTGTGCTGCTCTTTTGTTAAGCAACTCTGGCCACCCCTGGAGTAGACAATACTGACTTTGGTGGACCCAAGCACTGATTCAGTGTAAGGGAGCTTTGTGTTTGTGTCTTCTGGTGCAATTTTGTTCTCAAATCCTGTATTTACTTCATCAGTATATGGGATAAGGCACTTTCTCAACTGTGCTGCATAATGCAGCCTATTTCTTTTGTCCTGTTTGCTCTGTTGGCTCTATCTGCGCCACCTTCATCACTTTCTAGGTGTGGATCCCCCAGTGGGGTGGTCTCCCGACTCCCTCCGCCGGCTGTTTCTGATAGCCCTGTGCCCCCTCTTTCATTTGATATGTGTCCTGTGCGGGTGCCACCCTCCCGCCGGGAGATGCCGCAAAATGAGCCCTCTTGAGGCTTATGGCAGCAGGGTTCGGGGGAAGCGAGCTAGACTGCTGTTCTTTTGAGGGGTTATAGAGTGTTTTGAGCCCGTCCCTGTGGCATCAGTCGCATCATTGTGGGGCCCAGGGGGCCGGCGCAGCGGCCCGCTGAAGCAGCCTGTCGGTCACTTCCGGTTCCTGTCCTGCATCACGAGCTGCGTTATTAGTGACAGGCTGCTTCGGACGTCACTTCCTGTTTCCGGCAGCACGCGCGCTTCGCGCACGCGCACCCCTACCTTCCCCCCCCCCCAAAGGTGTCCCTGGCTGGCCTTCAGACATTATGGCCACCCTACTGAGGATGCATCTGAGAAGGCTGAGGATGGGCCAATGATCCACAGTGGCAGACAGTGCTGGCAGTCTCTGGGCTCCCCTTCTCTCCTCAAGTATGGCATGGAGATCATGCTGGAACTGGCTGAGGAGGAGGAAAGTTGGAATCTTATGTGATGCAGATGGTCTTCAGCCTCACCCCCACCCCCCATTCTCCCTGCTCACAGTGCAAGAGGTGAGGGGCTGAGCAGGTAACTTGGAGAGGCAAGCAGGACAAGGAATTGGAGACAGTGGCCCACCACATGGAGGTGCAAAGGGAGCATGCGGTCCTAGGCTCAGCATCACAGCTGGATGGGATGGCAGCCACTGCAGGACTAGGGAGTGGGACTGACACCAGAAGTAGAAATGGAGACTGGGCACTAGGCAGCATTGAGGACACATGTAATGACTGGCTTTAACAGGGATGGAACTCCAATAAGGGAAGGTCTGAAAAGGAAGCAGGGGGGGAAGTACAAACCCCTCCTAGTAAGTTGGAGGATAGGATAGAAGAAGGAAGTAGGCACACCCAAGCAAAAGGGGAGAAGGGTTATACATGTTGGTGATGGGGATGCAGACATTAAATAAATTACCCTACACCATGGTTGGGGAGAGAGGTAAGGTTGAGTTGGCAGTGCCAGGAAGGACAAGGAGGTAGAGGAGCCAACCAAGGAGAAAAAGAGAGATCCTGCATGCTGAGCAAGTTCTGGAAGAATGAGGCTACACAGGGTTTGTCCCCAGGTGCCTTCTGACACATCTCTTAGGCTGAGTGATGCTAAAGGAGGGCCAGGTTCAACAGAGTGGGGCAATTAAACCCCGGCAGGGCTATGGAGAGCCCTTACATTTAGAGTTCTGCATCCTGTCTTTTTGCATGTTTCTGCTATCTGTTCAGGGGAAAGATATTTTCTGCGGTGCTTTCCCCATTGTCAACTTCCATACAGGTGTATAGACTACAGACCTTAGCCATTTGATTCAATTGTAGTAGATAGAGCAGAGATACCTACTAATTTGCATTTATGGTGAAATCTTCGAAGACCCATTGTTAGATACCTTGGATATCAGGCCTAAATATAAAGAATGGTGAGACAATTGAATTCATATGTTTTAAAATTAAAAATCTGGATAAGCATCTTTCAATGACAGCAATATATATATATATAAAGACAGTGTGAGCTTTGAGGGCTTTTTTGTTCCTATTGCAGTATTAAATGAAGAATTTGCAAGTGTATTAGCCATAAATACATTGGTGCAGATAGGATGGATTATAACCAGCACGTGGAATTAAATGCAACTGAAATGAATGGGTTTACTTCAAAGTAAAGCTGATCTATAAACTTGTTAAACAGAAGTATGTCATTATCCTGACTTGATGAAATCTTTGGTATTCAGCTGACTGAATGCCAGTGCATCTGTAAGGCTATAAGCTTTGCTGATTATGCAGTGGTGTCTCAAAAGCATGATAATTAAACCAGTGGGACTACTCTGAAGCAGATAATCATAAACCAAAGATATCTGAGCCAGGGCATCTATTGCCGAAAGCATTATAGCAGCCTTACAATACCCCTAGCATACGTTCTCGGTCGTTGCAGCTGATGCAGCTGTTCTTCTATCGAGCTCTGGTACCTTTCTTTCCTTTTTGTCCACTCCCCTTCAGCAGTCTCCCTCCACCTCCCATATGCTCTGAGAGCTTGGAAGGAGATCTTAACTAGTGAGACACCATCATGGGTTTTAGAGTTTTATTGGTTTAATATTTTGAAATGTTTTATTTGGAATTTTGATTGTATATTGTTGTACATCACCCATAACCTGGCTTTAATAATAATAATAATAATAACAATAAACTTTTATTTATACCTCGCCCTCCCCGCCTAGGCAGGCTCAGGGTGGCTAACAGGACATGGTAAACCATGATACAGATAAATAACAGATAATATAATTAATAATTTATACAATAAAACCAATAAAACAGTATGACATTAAAATGGAAGAGGGCAGTTTTGCAGGCCCTACGGAACTGGTTAAGATCCCGTAGGGCCCGCACCTCTTCCGGCAATTGATTCCACCATTGGGGGGCCTTTGTAGAGAACGCCTGTTCTCTGGTAGCTTTTAATCTAGTTTCTTTTGGCCCAGGGATTTCAAGAAGATTTTTTGAGCTTGATCACAGTGCCCTCTGGGGAACATATGGAGAGAGGCGGTCCCTAAGGTAGGCAGGTCCTCAACCATATAGGGCTTTAAAGGTAATGACCAGCACCTTGTAACGAACCCGGTAAACAATTGGCAGCCAGTGCAGTTCCCGCAGCCCAGACTGCAGTCTCAGTAGCAGCCTGGCTGCTGCATTTTGCACTAGCTGCAGTTTCCGGGTTCGATACAGGGGCAGCCCCATGTAGAAGGCATTACAGTAGTCCAACCTCGAGGTGACCGTTGCGTGGATCACTGTTGCCAGGTTGCCGCGCTCCAGGAAGGGGGCCAGCTGTCTCGCCCGTCTAAGGTGAAAAAAGGCGGACTTGGTAGTAGCTGCTATCTGGGCCTCCATTGTCAAGGGAGGCTCCAGTAGAACTCCCAAGCTCTTAACTCTGTGCACTGCTACCAGTTGTGCCCCGTCAAAAACTGGGAGAGAGACCCCATTCCCTAAACTGCCGCGACCTAGGAAAAGGACCTCTGTCTTCACTGGATTCAGTTTCAGCCCACTCAGCTTAATCCAGTCTGCCACGGCTTGCAACGCTCGGTCCAGATTTTCCAGGGCATTGCCAGTCCGGTCACCCATCAATAGATAGAGCTGGTGTCATCAGCGTACTGATGGCAACCCAGTCCATGTCTCCGGGCAATCTGGGCAAGGGGGCGCATAAAGATGTTGAATAGCATCGGAGAGAGAACTGCTCCCTGCGGCACCCCACAATTGAGTGAGTGTCTCTGGGACAGCTCTCCCCCAATTGCCACCCTTTGTCCCCGACCCTCAAGGAAAGAGGAAAGCCACTGTAAGGCTGACCCCTGAATCCCTGCATCGGCAAGGCGGCGGGCCAGCAGCCGGTGATCGACCATATCGAATGCAGCCGATAGGTCTAACAGCAGCAAAACCGCCGCACCGCCTTTGGCCATGATGAGCAATCAAGATAATAATAATAAGAAGAAGTTGTTGAAGTTGTCGAAGGCTTTAGGCTTTCATGACTGGAGTCCATTGGTTGTTGTAGATTTTCCAGGTTGTGTAGCCGTGGTCTTGGCATTGTTAGACCTGACGTTTTGCCAGCAACTGTAACTGGCATCCTCAGAGGTATAACTCAGAAAACTGGAGTTCTTTGACCCAGAGAGACCCATTTTTATGTCATTCTTTGTACTAAAGCAGGGAGAGGGAAATTAAAGGTAACTGCTGATTTATTTCTATTTAAAGTATTTATTTGACACCTTCCTACACTGTGGAACTCAAGGCAACTTATTGTATGAATACAACAAAAGAAAAAAACATAAAAACATAAAATACATTAAAATTAAATAAAATCATAATTTTAAACTTGACTAACCAAATACTATCCTGAATAGAACTGTCTTCAGTTGCTTCCTAAAGATCAAAAGCGAGGGAGTGAGGTGCACCTCTCCTGGAAGGTTATTTGGTAATAGGGATGGGCACAAACCAAACCACAAACTGTGATTCATCCATGAATCAGGCCAGTTCATGGTTTGGTTAGGAACCATGTCTCCCACAAACTATCCCCAAACTTCCTGAGCCTCCCATGGGAGGTTCAAAAGGTTCAGGACAGTTCCTGTCCACTTGGCTTCCTCAGGCACCAAGCTTCCCTCTGAGCCCCACCTGAGCCCATGGGGAGAGGTCTCCCCAAAGAGCTGCTTTGCCAGCGCTGCTGCTCTGCCCAGTGTGCCACCACAAAGGCCCTGTCTTGTGTACCCACCAGACAAGCTTCTTTGGTTGATGGGAAAGTCAGGAATACCTGATCAAGGATGTATGTGAAAAGACAGTCCATCAGCTACTCAGGTCCCGAGTCAGGTAGGGCTTTAAAGGACAATATAACACTTTCAATGGGGCCCAGAAGTGGATGTATAGCCAGTGTAAATGCTGTTATAGTGGATCACATGCTCCCAGTATCTAGCCCTGATCAGCAATCTTGCTGCAGCTTCTGAATGTTCTTCAAGGAAAGACCCAAGTACAGCAAATTGCAATAGTCCAGTGTAGATGTAACTAAAGCATGGATCACTGTGGCTACATCTGACTAAACTATTTAAAATATATACCATTATTTTCTATAGTCTGAGTAGCCTTTCATTTGGTTAATATATATATATAAAGACTTAGCTATAAAACTCTTTTCTAATAACTGAGAATTTATTGGTCACTTTCACTTTTTATTATCTTTGCTATTATAAGCCTGTACCAAAGGAGTTTTATTAAATGCCTGGACTAATATATCAGTCTAATTAATGCTTTTATTGTCCATGAAGGGCAGACTAATAACAATTAAGCAGTTTTACTTCTAAAAGACAAATCGAGATCTGAAATGTGCCACTCAGTCATAAACATGAAGTCTCAAGTAATCATCATAAGCACAGGGAAAGAGAAGTACTGGCATGTAGCTATTTTCTGGACAGCTAGCATTTCCATGTGTTAACTGAACCCTCATACAGTGAAATGTATTAATTCAGCAATGCATATTGTTCCGGACAGGCTAGATTAACTGTAAAATCCCATGCTGATGATATTAACTCCAGGTCTTTTTCCCTGACAGCTTAACTCATAACTTCTAAGGTGAATAGGTAGTTTAAGAGATGGCTTCATGCACCTACCCAGGGACCAAAAGCTTGAAACTTTTTTTTTTTCTTGCTCAAAGCTAGCCAATGGCACAGCTCTGGAGCAAGAGACCACTGTCTGACTTCGGAATGACACTATTTTTTTTTTTTTGTTCAGTCACACAGTCGAGTCCGACTCTTTGCGACCCCATGGACAAAGTCACGCCAGGCCCTCCTGTCTTCCACCATCCTTCGAAGTCTGCTCAAATTCGTGTTTGTTACATCAGTAACACTGTCCAGCCATCTCATCTTTTGCTGTCCCCTTCTTCTTTTGCCTTCTGTCTTTCCTAGCATCAGGATCTTCTCCAGAGAGTGCTCCCTTCTCATTTGGTGGCAGAAGTATTTGAGCTTCAGCTTCAGCATCTGACCTTCCAGTGAACAGTCTGGGTTGATTTCTCTTAGGACTGACTGATTTGATCTTCTTGCACTCCAATGGACTCTCAAGAGTCTTCTCCAGGACCACATCTCTAAAGCATCTATTCTTCTGCACTCGGCCTTCCTTATGGTCCGGCTCTCACAGCCATACATTACTACTGGGAATACCATTGCTTTAACTATACAGCCTTTTGTTGGCAGGGTGATGTCTCTACTTTTTTTATACTGCCCAGGTTTGCCATAGCTGTCCTCCCAAGGAGAAAATGTCTTTTAATTTCATGACTACAGTTACCATCTGCAGTGATCTTGGATCCCAGAAATGTGAAGTCTATCACTACTTCCATGTCTTCCCCTTCTATTTGCCAAAGTTTGATGGGACCAGATACCATGATCTTAGTTTTTTTGATGTTGAGTTTCAAGCCTACTTTTGTGCTCTCCTCTTTCACCCTCAACAAGAGGTTCCTTAAGTCCTCATTTTCTGCCATTAGAGTAGTGTCATCTGCATATCTGAGGTTGTTGATGTTTTTCCCGGCAATCTTAATTCCAGCTTGTGCTTCTTCCAGGCCAGCATTCTCATGATGTACTCTGCATATAAATTAAATAAGCAGGGTGACAATATACATCCTTGTTGAACTCCTTTTTCTATTCTAAACCAATCAGTTGTTCCATATCCTGTTCTGACAGTTGCTTCTTGACCCTTATACAGGTTTCTCAGGAGGCATGTGAGGTGGGCTGGTACTCCCATCTCTTTAAGGACTTGCCACAGTTTGTTGTGATCCACACAATCAAAGGCTTTAGCATAGTCAATGAAGCAGAAATAGATGTTTTTCTGATACTCCCGTGCTTTCTCCATAATCCAGCGAATGTTGGCAATTTGATCTCTAGTTCCTCTACCTCTCCGAGACCCAGCTTGAACTTCTGGTAGTTCCCAATCTACATACTGCTGAAGCCTAGCTTGTAGGATCTTTAACATGACCTTGCTGGCATGTGTAATGAGTGCAATGGTGCGATAGTTTGAACATTCCTTGGCATTACCCTTCTTTGGGATTGGTATATAAACCGATCTTTTCCAATCCTGTGGCCACTGTTGTGTTTTCCAGATTTGTTGACATAATATGTGCATCAATTTAACAGCATCATCTTTTAGGACTTCTCCTGAGAAACCTGTATAAGGGTCAAGAAGAGGAAAGCCATTGTAAGGCCAGCCCCTGAATCCCTGCGTCGGCAAGACGGCAAGTCAGCAACCGATAGTCGACCGTCTCGAACGCTGCCGATAGTACCGCCGTGTTGCCTCGATCCAGATCATCTCTGTATGTTAGAAAGAGAACCATGAATCCTTTTGTCCTATCAGATATGTGTGAGGCTATAATTCTAGGTACACACTGAATGCAAATTTAGTGGAACATACTTCTGAGAAAGTATGCATGCAATTCTATTGCAAAAGACTGGAAACAGTGAGAAGTTGCATAATATTTTTTTCTGAAATAACTTGACACATGATGCTTTAATATCTCCACTATTAAATTATACAGTTCTGTCAAAATGGTCCTATAGAATCTCACAATGGGTCATGGGAAATTTCACCATGGATGCAGAATATTAGGAATCAGAGACATTAAGTTTGGAGACACCCATCACTTCATGTTCCTCTTGTCTTAATAGAGGCCTTAACAAGTTCACTGAGGCAATTCTGTATGCTGTCCAGAAAAATCTGATATTGGCAAACACATGGTCAGAATTTGTATTCTTGTAGGCATTTCCTTTGGTATTACACAGGTTGTTTTTTTTTTTTAAAGGAGGCCTTGGAGGCTAGGATATTATTTTCCCAGACAAAGACATTTTTAGTAGATCAACAGAGAGAAATTAAATTAGTCCCTCTAGGATACTGAATGTGTCTTTTGAGTCCAAATAGTATTTTAAATGTCCAAAGGCATTTTCTATAGTGTCATTCCCTCTCATGGATTGCTGCCTTGTTGTGGCGAGAGGGCTTGTGTGGTTCAATGAGGCTGTGGGCTATGCCATGCAGGGCCACCCAAGGTGGACAGGCCACAGAAAAAACCCTTGCCAAGAAAAACCCATGAACAGAAACATAGTTGATCTCTCCCATCTTCTCTAGTTTAATCATGTGTTTATTTCAGCTTTTACCTGTACAGCATATAAGTACACTAAATCAATCAATACTTTCTCTAGGCTGCCTGTAGGATAGGCAGATAGACAAAATGCTTGGACAAGGAGAGCCTGGATACCTCCATCTCTGCAGTCCTGCCTGCCTGCCTGCCAGCAAAACTGAAGCATTTGGTCTTTTTTCTGGGGACCAGCCAGAGACTAGTGACAGTGAGGACTCCTCAGAGCAGGAAGGCCCAGTGTGGCCAGTCCACAGCAAACAGCAGTAGAGCAACAAGGGGATGAGATTCAGGCATTCTCTGACCTGCAGCTGAGATTGGAGGCAGAGCTGCATCAGCCCTCAAGCTCTAATCTGCAGCCAAAGGCCAGCCAGCTATTCCCACTTCTCAGGGTCAGCAGCACCCTTGAAATGTTGCAGGAAAAGATTCAGGCAGGACTTACAGGCTAGGCATAGGAATGCATGCTGCACAGTCCAATGCCAGCTGACACTGAAGATGAGTCATTGCAGGAACTGACTACATGCAATGCAGACAGCTACAAAGATTCAGAAGGGGAACACATGGCCATGGACACAATGTCTTCCTAAACTCTGAAGTTGCTGCTACTCACCAGATGATTCCTTGATCATTCTAACTCCTGGACTGCTTCTTGACAACCCACTCACTGAACTCTCTGTCTCTGACTTTGTTGATATGGATGCTCTTGCCTGGTGTCAAGAAACTGATCTTCCATTTTGTGTATGTAAGTGTTTGCATTGATCAATGTCATTTTATGTACGTTGTATCAGGATTTGTACTAGCAACTAGGCTATGTCAGCAGGCAATTAGCTATTTGACATCTGTGTAATTAATCACACCTGTATACTCAGTATCCATTTGATAGGTAGATCTTTTAGATCTAACTCTGACAGCATGTCATCAAAAATCAGAGTCGGATGACAGCTCTTAATTAGATCGTGTTCAGGACTGGCCAGTCAATCAGCCAGATATGTAACAGCTAGGATATATTCTGGCTAGGAGTCACACCACCACACATCACAGTATGAAGATCATCACAGGACCTGATATCAGGAAGGTAAGATGGAACAACAAGACAGACAGTGAGAAGCAGTGACGTCTATTTGTGTTGTGTGCCTGACCAAGAGAGCGTTGAGTAAGTAAGGCTTAAGGCAAGTAGCCAAGGAATGCTGCACTGTCTAGTGTAGGAGAATGTTGGCTGGTTGCCATAATCTTTTATTTTAGTGTGTTTCTCTGTGGTCACAGAGTGGCGGGACTGCGCCACTGTGTGCTTTCCTTCAAGCCTGGCTTCCGAGCCCGACTCAGAAAAGAGTGGCCTCACTCACTTGGGAATGAGGCACAGTAGCCCCACCACCCCTTTCGTCTGCCTGGCACAGCCTCACTCCAAACCCCATGGCATGGGGGTGGCCTGGGGTGGCAAAAACCCCAGCACCACCCCTGCTCTTACATGAAACAAGTTTGGCCACCCCTGGCCTGGTAACTCTGACTCCTGGACTGTTATTTGACACAGAATTCCCTACATCTGGCCTTGCCCACTGGTCTGCTGCAGATGCTAAAGTACAACATCAGAGACCTGCAACCTGACTGAGACAGAATAGAAGCCACAGATAGGCTGACAGTTGCTCATATAATTATCATGAGTAAAGTAAAGTAAAGTACATTTATTTTTGTATCCCGCCCTCTCCCGCCAAAGGCAGGCTCAGGGCGGCTCACAGACATGGAACACCATGATTTGAATAAAATACAATCAAGACAAAACAGGTTAAGATACAATTAGGTTACATAGGTTAGTTAAAATAGATAAAACAGCTATTATAAATTAAAGTTAAGTTAAGGTGCTACAGTTCACAGTCGTATATAAGATGGCTGGTGGCTATAGGTCAGTTTAGCCGGGTTCTATCTTGAAAGCAAGCTGAAAGAGGATGGTTTTGCAAGCCCTGCGGAACTGATTCAGGTCCCGCAGGGCTCGCACCGCCTCTGGAAGTTGATTCCACCATCGGGGGGGCCATTGCTGAAAAGGCTTGCTCCCTCGTTGTTTTCAATCTAGCCTCTCTTGGCCCAGGGATTTTTAAGAGGTTTTGAGAACTAGATCTCAGTGCTCTCTGGGGAACATATGGGGAGTCTCTGCATGTCTCCTCCTCCATTTATCCAGCCTCTTAGGGCTTAAACACAAAGAAAATAGTAACAGCTGCTGTAAGTTTTGTGTTTGTTTAATACTGCATATTTAAGACATAAGAAAGAGGCAATCTGGGATATGGATGGGCAAGAACCAGCTCATGAATTAAAAGCTTATCACACATTTTGGCTGGTTCATGAGGCCATGTTCATGAACTGAAGAGCTGCCATAAACTTCCGTAAATTTTGATGCAGTTTGTGGTGGTTTGTGAAGAGTGCTCAGCTGTTTGCTTAGAAGAAGATGATGAAGAAGAGATTGGATTTATACCCCACCCTTCACTTGAAGTCTCAAAGTGGCTTAGAATCTCCTTTCCTTTTAAATGGCTTTCTGCTTCCTACTGCTTTTCTCTGGAAGCAGAAAGCAGGGGTTCAAACTTTAAATGGCTCATGAATCCATACAAACTGGTTCCGTTTACGAACCAGTTTTTATGGGCTTGTGGTTTGGTTTGTGGTTCAGCCACAAACCAAACTGCAGAAATGCAATTCATGTCCACCTCTAGTCTGGGAAAAGGGAGGGAAAAAGCAGACTTCGCTACTGAAGTGTTTTTGTTTCTGCCTCTGATTTCAGTTTTGCAAGTGTTGTAGTTCGTGCTTGGCATGTTTTTAAGAAAGAAAAGCTGATATTGACTATTTCCCCCTGACTCGAGAGTAACACTTGCAAGTTGACTTACCAGGTCACCTGTTCCTATTGCTACGGCCCTCCTCAATGGAGAAGCAGGAGCAAGACTAGAGGGGAATAACATTGCACAACACTATTACATATATCACACACTATAACATGAGCACAGAAGAGCTTGTTTTTTAGTTACAAATTAATGAAGTTCTTCAGCATCCTACAGCATAACCACAGACCCTAAATCACTGTTCCTGTGATAGGACTGCTGGTGCTATTTATCCAATTTACACCCTCTCCCCTACTCTGCTGCCAAAACAAGCTTCAAATGACTGGAAAAGAACAAAATAGAGGTTACAAGTGGGAAGCTTGCTGGAGCAGCTGTTCCATTTTCCCCATCTTTGCTTTCTCCCTTTTCCCCTGCTTCTCTCAGTCTCTCACTCTATTTCTCTCCTGCCACCCCTTGTCTTACTTTCTCTCCCCCATGCCTGTCATTTTCTTGTCCTTTCTGCCCCAATCCCATCTTTCTACCTCCTTCCTTCATCAGAGTTTCACTCTTTCAGCCACACCATTACTTTTCCTATCTCTTTTTGTCCTTCTGAACCATCACTCTCTTTCTCCTGCCCATCTGCCTACTTCTTCCTTCTCAAAGTAGCACTGGTGGCAGGGCCCCAGGCTGCCAGCAAAGCCCTCCAAAGCTGCCATGTCAGCTGCAAGGTCCCCTGGAGCCAAGAACTTCCAGGGCCCCTGGCCCCAGGAGCTGTTATGTTGGTAGCGGGGTTCCCAGGTGCCACAACAGCTACAGAATGGCCTCAGAGAGCCATCACACCAGGCTCGGGGCCCCCTCCTGTTAAGTACTCTGCACATGCATGGAGAATATTTTGTTTGGGAGGGATTTAAACCCCCTGATTTTTTAAAAAAAAGTTTTTTAGATTTTTCTACAAACCTAGGTTTCCTCCCAGATGGGAGAAAAATCTCCTTTATCTCAGTGTGAGCCCCGTCCACAGATTTAGCTATCTGCAGATTGGTTCACACTAGAGAAATATATACATGCCCTCAGAATATCTGTACGTATTTCTGTTGAATGTAATTAATGTTGGCTTTAATTTTCTCATGAGCTTGAAGGAGATTAAATAATAGCTTATGGACACAGTACTTTCACTCTTTTCCCATTTGCTATCAAGTGTAAAAACCATGAGCCAGCTCTTTTGAAAAGCCTTTTTAAAAAATAATGAGTAGTATAATGGAATTTGGGTTTTGAATGCATTTTCATTTTGAAGTTTATCTTCACAATCATAGGCATTAGAAATTTTTGTAGTGTGCAAATTCTGGGTGATTGGAGTTTCAAAAAGCACCCAAAGGAAAACCATAAATAATTTTGAATGGCAGTTAGCATTTTTGCTGCCTCCTCTTGTATTGCTACCATTTAACACTTACCTATTAAATTTCTTGCAAGTTACTGCTTTAAGCCCAGCACTCTTTACCCACTCATCAGACTTAGGCCCAGTTTAAAGAATAATTTAGCATTGTTGGATCCACTCTTTTAATGTTTCCCATCTAAGGTCATGTATAAAGCTTCCTCCCTTATGGTTCAGGCAGCTTCAATGACTGAACATTACTTTCACAATATATGACAATGAGATGTCCTGAAAACTTCAGAGTGTACATGCCTTGTTCAGATTCCATCAGATACTTACAACTTCACTATTCCCTGGCAAAGTTTATCTTGAGCATAGCAACATGCTAAGCAGCTTTGCTACAATATAGTAGCTGCCAATATATAGTAGTTGCTTTTGCTCAGATAATCGCATTAACCAGAGAAGCAATAGTGTCTGGTCATGGTCACTTGAACTATTAAACTGACTGACTTGTATAAAAAATGGAATCACTTGCTATTCATCACCTTTTTGCACCTGCACAGTAAACAGAATGCTTTAAATGACTGACAATAGATAGTTCACATTGCTTGCTTTTTGTACTCATGTGGTCAGAGGTATAGGGTGGCCATAATGTCTGAAGGCCAGCCAGGGACACCTTTGGGGGGGAAGGTAGGGGTGCGCGTGCGCAAAGCGCGCGCGCTGCCGGAAACAGGAAGTGACGTCACTTCCGGTGACGTCATGCCACCGCCGGAAACAAGAAGTGACATCACTTCCTGTGACATCATCCCCCCCCCCACGCCACCTGCCGGAAGCAGGAAATGACATCACTTCCTGTGACATCATTTTCCCCGCGCCACCTGCCGGAAGCAGGAAGTGACATCACTTCCTGTGACATCATTTCCCCAAAATGCCACTGCCGGAAACAGGAAGTGACTTCACAGCACTTCCTGTGACGTCCCCAAAAATCCCCCAAATATCACCGCCGGAAACACCAAGATTATTTATAGAGAGGGAAAGGGGGAAGTAAAGTTAAATGAAACTCTTTTTTTACTTTTTTCAAAGTGAGAAGACTAGAGAGAACGGGTTCCATGCTGAGAAGCCAGTCAGATTCCAGTGAGATTCCAGTGAGACTGCGCTGCATAATGCAGCCTATTTATTTTGTCCTGTTTGCTCTGTTGGCTCTATCTGCGCCACCTTCATCACTTTCTGGGTGTGGATCCCCCAGTGGGGTGGTCTCCCGACTCCCTCCGCCGGCTATTTCTGATAGCCCTGCGCCCCCTCTTTCATTTGATATGTGTCCCGATATACGCCGAAGCAGCCTGTCACTAATAACACAGGTCGAGATGCAGGACAGGAACCCAGAAGTGACCGACAGGCTGCTTCAGCGGGCCGCTGCGCCGGCCCCCTGGGCCCCACAACGATGGGACCGATGCCACAGGGACGGGCTCGAAACACTCTATAACCCCTCAAAAGAACAGCAGTCTAGCTCGCTTCCCCCGAGCCCTGCTGCCATAAGCCTCAAGGGGGCTCATTTTGCGGCATCTCCCGGCGGGAGGGTGGCACCCGCACGGGACACATATCAAATGAAAGAGGGGGTGCAGGGCTATCAGAAACAGCCGGCAGAGGGAGTCGGGAGACCACCCCACTGGGGGATCCACACCCAGAAAGTGATGAAGGTGGCGCAGATAGAGCCAACAGAGCAAACAGGACAACATAAATAGGCTGCATTATGCAGCACAGTTGAGAAAGTGCCTTATCCCATATACTGATGAAGTAAATACAGGATTTGAGAACAAAATTGCACCAGAAGACACAAACACAAAGCTCCCTTACACTGAATCAGTGCTTGGGTCCACCAAAGTCAGTATTGTCTACTCCAGGGGTGGCCAGAGTTGCTTAACAAAAGAGCAACACAGAATAAAGGTCAGATGTTTGAGAGCCGCAAGACATGAACATCGGATATTTGAGAGCCACGGAAGGAAGGAAGGAAGGAAGGAAGGAAGGAAGGAAGGAAGGAAGGAAGGAAGGAAGGAAGGAAGGAAGGAAGGAAGGAAGGGAGGGAGGGAGGGAGGGAGGGAGGGAGGGAAGGAGGGAGGGAGGGAGGGAAACAGGGGAGATATTCTCTGCTGGTCTCCTGTCCTGTCTGGCTAGGTCAGCAACCAGAAAACACCAGATACCTCCCTTAGTCAATGAAAACAATGTACATAAATACACAAGCACTTGAAAAATATGCAAAGCACAAGTAGTATAGGAAAATGATCACCCTATCTATATGGCAAAAAAAAAAAAAAAGTCAAAATGCTGTATTACACAAGCTATTGCCAATAAATGCAAATGCCAATAAATGGAAAAGTAACCATATACCAAACCACCAAAACAGGGAGGGAGGAAGGAGGGAGGGAGGGAAGGAGGGAGGGAGGGAAGGAAGGAGGGAAGGAGGGAGGAAGGACGGAGGGAAGGAAGGAGGGAGGGAGGAGGGAGGGAGGGAAGGGAGGGAGGAGGGAGGGAAGGAAGGGAGGAGGGAGGGAAGGAGGGAAGGAAGGAAGAAAGGAAGGAAGGAGGGAGGGAGGAAGGAAGGAGGGAGGGAAGGAAGGAAGGCAGGAGGGAGGGAAGGAAGGGAGGAAGTAGGGAGGGAAGGAAGGAGGGAGGGAGGGAGGGAAGGAAGGGAGGAGGGAGGGAAGGAGGGAAGGAAGGAAGGAAGGAAGGGAGGGAGGGAGGGAGGAGGGAGGGAGAGAAGGAAGGGAGGAGGGAGGGAAGGAGGGAAGGAAGGAAGGAGGGAGGGAAGGAAGGAAGGAGGGAAGGAAGGAAGGAAGGAGGGAGGGAAGGAAGGAGGGAAGGAAGGAGGGAGGGAGGAAGAAAGGAAGGAGGGAGGGAGGAAGGAGGGAGGGAGGAGGAAGGGAGGGAAGGAGGGAAGAAAGGAAGGAGGGAGGGAAGGAAGGAAGGAGGAAGGAAGGAAGGAAGGAAGGAGGGAGGAAGGAAGGAGGGAGGGAGGGAAGGAAGGGAGGAGGGAGGAGGGAGGGAGGGAAGGAGGGAAGGAAGGAGGGAGGGAGGGAGGAAGGAGGGAGGGAAGAAAGGGAGGAGGGAGGGAAGGAAGGAAGGAAGGAAGGAAAGAAGGAAGGAAGGAAGGAAGGAAGGAAGGAAGGAAGGAAGGAAGGAAGGAAGGAAGGAAGGAAGGAAGAAACGAAGGCCGCCCCCTCCCGCCAGCCACCCCCCCCCCACTTTCGGCCCCCTCCCTCCCTGCTTACCTTCATCCAGGGCGGGTGGCAGCGTCTCCTCCCGGCGGCTGGTGCTGCTGGCGGGGCTGGCAGCGGCTGCGGAGGCTGGGGAGGGCCCCTGCTGGTCTCTGAAGGGCCTCCAGGGACCAGCGCCGGCCTCTCCGCGGCCTCGGCTGGTCGGCGCTGGTCGCTGGAGGCCCTCCAGAGTCTCTGGAGGGCCTCCAGGGACCAGCGCCGGCCTCTCCGCGGCCTCCGCTGGTCGGTGTTGGTCGCTGGAGGCCCTCCAGACTCTCTGGAGGGCCTCCAGCAACCAGCGCTGGGCCAGCGGAGGCCGCGGAGAGGCCAGCGCTGGTCCCTGGAGGCCCTCCAGAGTCTCTGGAAGGCCTCCAGAGACCAGCGCCGGCCTCTCCGCGGCCTCCGCTGATCGGCGCTGGTCAGCGCTGGTCGCTGGAGGCCCTCCAGAGTCTCTGGAGGGCCTCCAGCAACTAGCGCCGGCCTCTCCGCGGCCTCCGCTGGTCGGCGCTGGTCGCTGGAGGCCCTCCAGAGTCTCTGGAGGGCCTCCAGCAACTAGCGCCGGCCTCTCCACGGAGAGACCAGCGGAGGCCGCGGAGAAATGGCGCTGGTCGCTGGAGGCCCTCCAGAGTCTCTGGGGGGCCTCCAGCGACCAGCGCCGTCCTTTCCGTGGCCTCCTCTGGTCGGCGCTGGTCGCTGGAGGCCCTCCAGAGTCTCTGGAGGGCCTCCAGCAACTAGCGCCGGCCTCTCCGCGGAGAGACCAGCGGAGGCCGCGGAGAAAGCGCCGTCCTTTCCGTGGCCTCCTCTGGTTGGCGCTGGTCGCTGGAGGCCCTCCAGAGTCTCTGGAGGGCCTCCAGGGACCACCGCCGTCCTCTCCGCGGCCTCCAGCGACCAGCGCCATTTTCTCCGCGGCCTCTGCTGGTCTGCGCTGGTCGCTGGAGGCCCTCCAGAGTCTCTGTAGGGCCTCCAGCGACCAGTGCCGGGCCAGCGGAGGCCGCGGAGAGGCCGGCGCTGGTCCCTGGAAGCCCTCCAGAGTCTCTGGAGGGCCTCCAGGGACCAGCGCCGGCCTCTCCGCGGCCTCCGCTGGTCGTCGGTGGTCACTGGAGGCCCTCCAGAGTCTCTGGAGGGCCTCCAGCGACCAGCGCCGGCCTCTCCGCCGCCTCCCCGGCCTCTGCCACTGCCGCCGGGCCCCACGTGCGGGCGGGAAAGGCGGCGAGGGAGGGAGGGAGCAGCCCTGCGCACGCGCAGGGACGCTCCCCCCCTCCCTCGCCGCCTTCCCCGCTGGCGCGCGTGGCCCACCGCCTCCGGGGCTGGCTAAACCGGGACCTCTAATGGTCCCGGTATAGCCAGCCCGGGAGGCGGGAATAGGGGGCCAGAACCGGGACATTCCCGGGTGCCCGGGACGGTCTGGCCACCTTACAGAGGTATCTATTTGTGAAGTGATTGCAAGGACAGATTGCAAGATGAATTGGATTCCTGGGCAGATACATATGACACCCAAAGACACCTAAGGAGGAAGACTCAACTGAAAAGTTTCAAATGGATTTTTCTTTTATTTTCTCTGTGTCTTTGGTGGTGGTAGTAGCAGAAAAGTCAGCTGCTGTAACAGCCATTTAACATTATGAGAAAGCAGTATGAGCATGCAGGGCTGATCTGTGTTTGCAATCCCAGCACTAGGGGTTCTCCCACTTGAGACAGACCCCTGCACCCAAGGCTGGTTTGTCCACTTGGCAAACTAGGCAGTTGCCTAGGGCACCGGGAGGTGGGGGAGGCAAATTGGGCTCTCCCCCCCCACTGGTGCTCCAGCCAGACAACCGCCTAGTTTGCCTTCCTCCCTCCCTCTCCCCCACACTGCTGCTGCCGTGGCTGCTGCTAGCACCCTCTGGCCTGCCCTTGCCCCCTCTGGCTCCCCGCTAGCCCCCTCTGGCCCACCGATGCCCCCTGCTGATGCTGCGCTTCTCATTCACTCACCAACCCTCCTCTCCGCCGCTCGGCACGAGTAAAACTAAGGCCTGTCAACTCCTGGCAGCCTATGCATTTTGTTAAGAGACTCAACAAAACGCACAAGCATAGGCTGCCAGGAGCCGGCAGGTCTTAGTTTTAGTCGCACCAAGTGGCAGAGGGGAGGGGTGGCAAGTGAGTGAGTAGCGTGGCGAAGGTGTCAGTGGGCCAGAGGGGACAGGGGCAGGCCGGAGAGGGCTAGTGGCAGTGGGGGGAGGGAGGTAAACGGGAATGGGAGGGGAGGAGGAGGAAGCAGGTGGCTGCTGCACCTTAGCGGGACACCCTGGAGGTGGGATGGGGTGGAGCACGGCTGTGGGGAGGCAGCCTGCCTAGAGCGCCAGGCACCCATGGACCAGCACTGCCTGTGCTGCATGCCCCCCAGCTCCCTTGGGAAAAACTGTTGCATGTGCACAAAGCACACATGCAGCACAATGGCATCACTGAAAGTGACATCATCTCGGAGGCCAGGCAAGTGGGGGATGAGGGAGCAATGGATGGCACACAACAGTGCTGCTGCACTGCTGCTTTCCCCTGCAGTACGCTATTTGGAGCCTTCCTTGGAAGTCTCCAAAGAGCACACTGTTTTAGTGGTGCGCAGCCACTTTTGGGTTGAAAGTGGCCAAGTGGCACCTTCCCATTGCACTGATGAGCACAATGGGAAGGCGCCCTGGGCACCGCTAAAACAGTGTGCTTGCGTACCATGCTCCTTGTAAGGAACGTGCTATGTAAGCACCAGCCCAGCCCCACTCAGGCTTCCGACATTGCAGGAAGCCTGGTTGGGGGTGGGAAGAGCTGCAACGCTTGTGTATCGCACTCCTTGCAAGAAGTGTACTATGCAAGCACCAGTCCCTGACCCCAGCTCTGCTCAGGGGAGAGAGGGGGCATCAAGCAGCACGCCCAGGCAAGGTGGTGCCCAAGGCAGTCTACCCACCTACTCCCATGTGCTGGCTCTGTGTGTTTGAGCATAAATATTGACAATTGTATGGCCATCATGGTCAAGGAAGGTGCAGAACCACACGAGCTGCCTAATGATATGAACAGAAATTTATAGATGACCTTTGGAATATGAGAGCAGCCATAACCATTGTCAGAAAAGGGGAATCCAGACTCTGGGGCAGCAACATGGGAACACAGAGCTATGTCATCCACAGTGATGTGAATGATGCATCAAACGTAAAACACAGGACATCTATAATGGCTGACAAATAGTTTTGTCAATTTGGCCAAAAATGTTGTCTAAAGACAGAAGAGACCAGGTGTTATTTAGAATAAGAGATGTTGCAAATTGAAAATTTGGTTGGTGAATTTCAGATGCGCTCTCTGCTGCTTCCAGAGCAATGATCTGTAGTGACAGATTACCTGACAACTAATGGCAGTAGTTTTCCATGTCTGAACTAAAAAATTATTTATCATGTGGATACTATAATGGGTGAATCCTAAGTGGTTTTAGGATTGCATGATTTATGGAGAAGACAAAGTGTTTAATAAGAAATATTTTACACAGGCTAGATTTAGAAGCTTCATTCTGTTAGTCATTTAGAATTGTTACCATATTAAATGTAAGGCATTATATTACCATTTTTACCAACATTTCATATTCACTTTGTACTTCCACAAATACAGTCTAGATACACAAATGCAGCTTTTCAAAGTTTAATAAACTAGCCGATCATTCTCTCATGACATATTTAATGGAATGCATTTTCATATTATTGCCAGAACCAAGCTAATATTCTCCTTATTACATTTTTCAAAGACCTTAAGTTTCCGCATCAAAAATGTATCATTTCTTGACATTTAAACACTGAGATGAAAGAAAATAGTTAAAAAATTATTTCTCCTTGAAACCAAATATAACACAACAAATAATAATCTTTATATATTCAAAGTCATTGCCTCCCAATAATTTTCCAGAACCATAATTCAGTTGGTGAATCATTAGATATTGGGAAAATGCTGGAAAGCTCCATATATTAAAAGACAAATGTATAAACTAGAATTAGAACACTGGGATATCTACAAATGAAATCAGTGTATTAGATTAATGTTACAGGATGTCATATATTGTTAAAAGTAAAAACTTTACATCTCACTTCAAAAAAAGCTACTCTTCACCCTGAAGAAGAAAGCTGTATGGTATACCTTATCTAAATGTACTTACTCTAATCCTAAAGTTTCTTGTAGATGTGATACCCTCAGTATGCACAGAAAGTTCTACAAGAGCTTTCTTGTTTGATTCATTGGAAATGGCAGCTCCAGTTGTGCAAATGGGCTGTGCACATGAAGCATAATGAATAACAAGGAAATCTGCTTCTGTGAGCACTTCAGAGTGTACACAGATCTCTGGAGCAGCTCTGTTATGCAGACACATGACTTCATGAACTTTACTTCTACATCAGACTGCTTAGAAGCTGGGGGTGCAACTTCAGGAATTTGCTTAGGTATCAAAAGTGCCAATGAAACTTCTTAGTGTGTGCACACACACATCGCTGGGGGTTCTGCCACCCCAAGCAGAGCCCCAACCCCCTGCACCTGACTTCTGGTGGGGTGGGGAGGCACAGCAGCGGTTGCTTGGAGCTTGGCTCCAAGTGCACTCACTGCTATTGCTGCCCTCGACCTTGTTTAGCCTTCCTGGATCCCAGGGGGGCTGAGTGTGGTCATGGCTGCAGCAGGCATACCCGGAGCCTGGATCTGAGCTTGCCTCATGCCACACCAGGCTCCAAGTGTGCCCGGTCCTGAGGCACCCCACCGACTACTGCCTTTGAGCAATTCTATTTAACTATCATGGCTAATAGCTAAACTGACAGACACAGATTTTCTGCTTTTAAGGGCATCTAACCTAGTGGCCATCACCATGTTGCAAAATATGGTGATCTAACCTAGTGGCCATCACCATACTTTGCAACAGTGAATTACATACAAACAGGGCTTTTTTGAGCAGGAAAACGCAGGAATGCAACTCTGGCTGGTGTGGTGTCAGGGGGTTATGGCCTAATATGCAAATGAGTTCCTGCTGGGCTTTTTTTTACAAAAAAAGCCCTGCATACAAGTATGCATTGACTGAAGAAGCACTCGATTTTGTCTGTCTGAATCTACTGCCTGCCAATTTATTTCATTAGTAACCCTGAACTATAGCAGAGACAGAAAGTTTTCTCTATTCCCCCCACCCTTGTAGTGTACATTTTATTAATCGCTATGCTGCCCTTATTTAGTCATCTTTTTTTCCTAAATTAAAAATCTTTAGCCTCCCTCTAACCATTTGACCATTTTGGTTGCCCATTTCTGTACATTTCCCATTAGATATGGGGGATAAAATCTGTAGACAGCATTCCAACGGCAGCCATGCCGCCTATTTAAGAAGCAATTCTTTTGAGCAAAGGTCTTGCACATTCTCACCAACAGAAGTCAGCCAAATTAGTGTTTCCAGCTTGCCTACTTTGTCTCACAAGCTGTCCAAAAGATAATTACTTACATCGCTTTCCCCACACAAAGTGACATTTGTCCAGAACAGGCAAGGTGATAGTATAGTTGCACCAGTCACCAAGCTTTATAGATCTTTGCATTCAACTGACTTTTATAATGCATTCCTATCATGTGCTCTGGCTAGAGCCTTTTCAAGGATTTAGCGGTGTCTGTCATTAATATGGACAATTGACTCTAAAAGTTGCTGACCAGTGCAGCATAATAAGGGCAGAGTGGATTTAAGTTCCAATTGATCTCAAAACCGGCCTGCAGGACAGTAGAAGTTGCAGAATCACAAATGTGATATTCAACAAGCGCTGTGCAGTTCTTTGTTTCTGCCACTTCCACTGAAGAACTGTATTAAATACAAGAATGAAATAGCAAGTCCAGAAATGCTTACTATTTGCTTTATTTTCTGCCATGAATAGATTCCAATGCTGTTGGGAATTATATAGTTTATACCTTTTTGACAGGCTTTCTTGCATTAAAGCAAGGATGAGTTGACTTCTGTCTTGGATTGCCACAAAAAAAAAGAAAGCTGATTCCACCAAAGGTTTAAAAAGCACTCCCCAGGACCACTGCAAGCCAAGAAAATGCTGTAGGGGAAAAGGCTGAAACCTCTTCTCTATGCATGTCTCAGCCACAATTCATTTCAGGCAGCATATGCATGGGAACTAAAAAATTCAAGTGTTACACAATACAGGGATGGGGGCTGAGATCCACCTTGTGTGTTCCAAAATGTGGAAATTAGCTTTACAATTCTCATGGTCCAGAATTCATTATTCGAGTTTAGAGAAACCACAAAATCATTCCAAGTATACCAAGATGGATAATTCAGTACTGCAACTCACTTTAAGTGTCCTTCTCTGGCTGGTATACTAAATCAGAGTCAATGTAGACATACACAACAAGTCTTTGAACTTTGACCAATGAAAGGCAGAACCACACTTCAAACACAAGTGCACTTTAATCAGTCTATCAAGGCAGCAAAATCCAGAAGGATAATTACAGGATCCAGAGAGAAGGCATAGCCCAAAGTTCATAAGGAGGCAGATATAATAAATCACAGGAACAACACAGTCAACATAAAGAAGATGCAAAGAACAACAAGGGTGTAAATCAGCAGATAAGAGTCATGTTATTTCCATACTCACCCATGACCCCACTGTTGTTTATAACCCACTACTGATCCTCTTCCTATGCTGAGTCTTCTACCATAGATACAAACCATCACAGTAGACTAGAGTACCTAACTAACCACAATCTCTCTAGTCTGGATCCTGCAGAGACTCATTTGCATTAGCTAGAATTATGCTGCTGCACTGACAGCTGGGCACTCTGGCATTCTAAGGGCTCAGATGATGGCAGAGGTTTCTGCTGGTGGTTCCAAGCCAATGGTCTGCCACAGTAGTACACAAGCTTTGAGCTGAAGATCTCCTCCTGAAACCAACTGAACCACCACCTCTGATGGAGCACATGTTGTAAGTTGTAAACTTGGGCCCAACTCAACTATCTCCTCCTCATCCAAGGAGGCTTCTACATTCCCCAACCTCACAACTTCTTGTGTTCTTTCAACCAATGTGTATGAAGCAGAGCAAGCTGACTCCTAGTCCCTTGACTGGAAGCCTGCCCTGACCTGTCCTACTCCTATGTCTTGCACATATTTGTTCTGTTCTTACGAGAAATGCTGGGGTTCTTCTCTTTTTACGGGGGAATTAGCAGAGGCAGACTAAGGTAGAGCTGTGTAGGAGCAGGCTTTCACAAAGTGTATACCAGTACTCACCACCAGTACTCTTTCTAAGCTGTGGAGTCTTGTGAGCAAAAATTCTACTTCAGAAACTATAGGTATTAAAGTTGTGAGTGAGTGATTTTGCTACTGCATAAATTAGTTTGCTTTGAGGCCATTTTACCTGAGCTAAGACAAAAATGTGTGAGCTGGAGGCTAAAAACTGTGAGCTATACACACTAACTCAGCTTAGAGTTAACACTGCTCACCACAGGTGTGTGTGTGTGTGTATATATATAAATGACCAAACCAATTGAAAAAAGAAAGGAATTTTATTAAGATAAAATATGATAAACACACACACACAATTAAACTAACATACACACATCAGAAAAATAGTAGTTACTGGAGCAAATAGGGGATGAGATTGGGGGAGGGTGTGTGATCATATTTACCTGTCCTGGGCCAAGGTCAGACGCACATAAACTGACGAGATGGGCATGGATGAAAGCCAGATGCATGTTGGATTTTATGCAGTTGTCCAAACATCAGCATCTGGCAATGGTCATTGGCTCATTTGTGTCCCGAACTGCCACGACTGAGACGCGGACTTTTTTGATAGTACTTTAAATCCGGAATAAGAATGTTTCCGACGACTCCTGCGCGTACTTTCTATGTTTGAATGCTCCATTGTAGCCAGCTCGTCGCAAGTGCACATCCGCTTCCCTGCAAGATCCCACTCCAAATGATATCATTGCGCCAGCAATTGTTGACTCAGCCTTCCAACCTTCCGAGGTCGGTAAAATATGTACCCAGCTTGCTGGGGGGGGGGGGAGTGTAATGACCGGGGAAGGCAATGGCAAACCACCCCGTAAAAAGTCTGCCGTGAAAACTTTGTGAAAGTAGAGTCACCCCAGAGCCGAAAACAACTGGTGCTTGCACAGGGGGGAGGCAGATCACTCACCTTTGCTGTCTCCCTGACAGGGGAGGAAGATGACCCACTTTTGCCATCTCCCTGCCAGGTGGAGAGACAGCAAAAAGAGTTGCCATGCTCCCCCCCATTTAAACACCACGGCAGGTTGTTTAAATGGGGGGGCAGATCACCCACCTTTTCTGGCACTTTTTTTTTTAAGCCAAGCACGATATCCCACGGTACTGCGCTTGCACGAGTGTGGAATGCTATCTCAAAAAATGAGGTCTGGTTGAGACCTCTTGTCGTGCCTGCCCCAGACCCAGCCCTTGCTAACTCAGAGCAGGAGCCACCTGAAACTGATCAGGCCACACCGGGCCCTAGCTCAGCCCCCGCCCTTGCTAACTCAGAGCAGGAGCCACCTGAAACTGATCAGGCCACACCAGGCCCTAGTGCATCCCCTCCTGAATCACCACCTCCTGTAAGCCGGCTACGTGAGAGGAGGCGACAGGAGTTCAGAAACAGACGGCGAGATGCACGCATGCGTGGGAGGAGAGATCTCAGCCCGGAGTACTAACAAGTTAACAAGCCAGCACAGTATATCTGTAACCCTGACCTCAAGGCAAACTGTGCTGGCAACGAATGACCCTCCTGGGATGTGACTACGCTCTGCACCCTCTTGCTTGCTGCGAGAACCCGTGTAACTCCTGACCTGGCCTGAACCTTGGACTTGAACTTCTGGACTCTGACTTTGCTTTGTGGACTGACCTAGATAATTGGCGTTGTTTTTTCTGGCTTCCGACCCCCCTGCATTCCTGTGACCAAGCTTCTGTCTCCTCCTTCGGCCGGACTGATTTACGGTGTTGAAATAATTGGACTGTTTAACGACCACCCCTGCGCTCCTCCCCAGCCGGCTGACAGAGTTCTGGCCAGCTGCCGGACGTTGGCCGCCGTCGTTCCTTATCTGCCACCCGGGCCCTGACACCTCTGATCAACCAACGACGGGACCAACGCTGCTTAGAACTGAAGGATGGAGGGATGTCTGATTAGGAAATTCGTTGTAAAAAAACTGCCGGGTATAATAGCGACGGGTTAGGGATGGATTTAATGGTGGGTGTGACAGTGGCCCTGGAGAGCTGAAGTCCATGCAGAAGAGCAGCAGAATGACCAGCACTCTATTGTGGAAGGTACCCAGAGTTTGGGGGTGCAAGTCTGAAGGTGTCAAGACTGAACACATTGAGCATGTTAAGAATGCCTCCTTAAATAGGAAAAACATATCCTGAGGCATAGGTGGTCAGAATGTTCCTTAGAACAATGCAAGATGGGATTATGAAGTGGTGTGACAATGTGTGCAGGAGCAAGTTGGTGAATTTTGCTGATACAGACAAAGGGTTTCAGGAAGCTGGGTGATGGGTTGCAGGAGTGCCTAATAGGTATTGATAGATTTGAATAGGAGCAGGAAAGCAACTTCTGAGATGGAGTAAGAAAGTCAAGAGTTGGAGACAGGGTGTCACCTGGAAATATAGATATTAATACACCCAGAGGTGTTATTAACAGAAGACAAAGGTTGGAGGGCTGGAAGAGAATTCATAAGAAAAGGGACTTTTCCCAAGTTGGTGCATTCCATGGATGGTGGAGAAATGCTGAGATTAGGCAGTTTGCTCCAGGGCCATCTCAGCTAAAGACAAAGAGGTTTATGCATACTTATCTTCACTTGCTCAGTGCTGGTATGTGCTGAGCCTAGGAGTCACAGCATGTTTGGAGCTGGGGCAACTTGACCAAAGTGCTGTCAGCCTTCATTTTGTGTGCCAAGCCTGGCTCAGGGTTTCCAGAGTGTGCCAATGTCACAAGCATCCAGGGCATTGAGGGCTGCTTGTGTCATGGTGCAGGCTGGCTATGCCCACTACAAAGCAAGTGTCTGAACAAGGCATATGGGGTGGTAACACTGAAGGATTATCGCCAAAAATCATGCCAATCTTTCCCCTGCCAGAGTCCCCTAATGGGAACTGTGTGTCATGAGAACATCTAGAGCCAGGGCCTTCATGACCACAAGAGAATAAACAGTCTGCTTATATTGGTTCAAAGACACACACAGATCTTGTGAACTGTACTCTTCGTGCTTCAGCTCCTGAAATCAGATTCTGGCAGAATAAGAAATGATTATTTCACATTCTATCACTTGACAGTATATTATTTAAGCATTAAAATGTATTCTGATCCTTATAGGGAGAAACAGTAAAATCTCCTAAGCTGTTTCTTTCTTTAAACAATTAATTTAATAAAAATCCATGGAAGAAAATGTAGATCTAAATTTACAAGGCACATTTGAATTCATCGTCAGAGAACAGTCTTCAACGAAGAATGGAAAATTTCATGGTTTTCTTTTAGAAGCAGAGGGATTAATTTTCACCAGCATGCAGAGAAAACTGTACAGACTACTGCTTTGCATGGCACAAAAAGCTGTATTTTCCTCACAATTGCTCTAAACATTATACAGGTGTATCTTATTGAGAAACGACAATAGCATGAATTACCTTCTGACTGCATTTTTAAAAAATTGTGTTTCAATAATTTTAAAGAAAAGAGGCTGAAAGTCTTGAAAGAGGTTCTCATTCTTTCTTCCATACCAGTCTGCATTAATACAAATTTTTAGAAACTGATTTTAGAATATTAATATACAGCATGGGAAACCATTGCAGACAGCCATGTTACTTACAGGGCAGGAGCTGAGGGCTTTATTCCCCTCATGGAGAACTCAGGGCTGGTGTGTGGGAGTAGGTGAACTAGGTGAATACCTAGGGCAGCAGCTCCCAGCAGGGGCGGGGGCCCCCTCCCTGCTTGTTCCGTCCTTGAGCCTCCAACTCACTTCTCCTTTCCAGCACCCTCCAAACTCAGAGAACGCTGAGGGGAAGCACCAAGTGTTCTTTCTTGGCTCTGAGGAGTCAGGGAAGCTCCCCCACCCCCTCAAAGGTGAGAAAGAACAGCAGGGAGTGCTGGGGAAGGGACATGCCGAGTGCCCAGCATGATGATATCACCTCCGGGTGATGTCATCATGCTGTGTGCACGCGATAACTTTACTCTGGGGGCTTGGGGGAGTGGTCGTGCATTTGCGTTTTGCCTTGGGCAACAGAGCCCCATGTGCCAGGGCTGGGAGAACTCACCTTGTGAAAGATAGCTGAACATCATCCAATTGTCTACTGAGCCAGCAAAGTGAATTTGTAGCAAAATAGACTCCCAATATTTAGAGGCATTCTATGATTCATGAACCCACAAGGAGTGCCTTCAAGATACAGGGTCTCCTTGCATGATATGTAAAATGCATCTGGCCCAGGATTCACTTTAATAACAGTGAGTATGTGGGAGAGAGTGCATGGTAAGCTCCAGTGCATGGTACAGTAGATGAAGGTGCTTCTATCTTTCGTCCCTTCTACCACACATTGCTTTACACAGAAAAAATGGCAATGGTGGGGTAATTTGTCTCACAACTGGTTCCCTATGTCTGCCCAGGCATGTGGATATACACATGGAACCTGTAGAGAGAAAACCCTCTGCCATTTATTTCCTGTCAAAAGCAGCTGTGGGGGGGGGGGGGGAGACAGAGGAGGAGGAGGACTTGGATTTATACCCCACTCTTCTCTTGGCATCTCAGAGCAGCTTAAAATCTCCTTTCCTTCTCCTCCCCGCAACAGACACCCTGTGAGGTAGATGAGGCTGAGAGAGCTCTTTCAAGAACTGATCTTGAGAGAAACAGCTCTGAGAGAACTGTGACTGACCCAAGGGTACCCAACTGCTACATGTGGAGGAGTGGGGAATCAAACTTGGTTCTCCAGATATGAGTCTACTGCTTACCACTACACCATACAACCACTATACCAAACTGGCTGAACCTCTCCTGCTGTTGCACTGTGCTCCAGAGCTCAATCCCTCTCACCCTGTTTTCCTCACCTCTCTCCAAATCCTTAGCAGTCATATTTTGTCAGATTTTGGAGTTCAAAATACTTTGCCTTATTTCTGACATAGTGAAATTTTTCCACTCTTTCATTTTTCAGTTTCTGATTTGTACATGCACGCTTTGCATAGCTTTCAGTTTTTATCTTTTCCATTCTCAGCATTGCTGATATCCATAAATGCATTGATAAGGCACTACAAAAACTTAATGTATCGATATTGTGTACACTTGACTGAACTAATGAAACAGTGCAAAAAGAACAATGTACAGGAGCCAATAATGTATCGATATTGTGTACACTTGACTGAACTAATGAAACAGTGCAAAAAGAACAATGTACAGGAGCCAATATTTGTATTGGTAAACAAAAAAACCTTGATCTGATTTTGATGCAGTCATAAGTTCTATCAAACTCCTTTTTTTTTGCAAGTTTTGCCAATGCACACATACACATCAGAAATACAGAAGGGGGGGGGAGGAAGAGTCAGATGAACTAGGGCTTCTAGGTCTTTATCCATGGCAGGAAAGCATCTATCCTAGATCCCAAGTCCTCAGCTGCCAGTCAATATGGTGGCAGGTTAAAAATGGGAGGGAGGCAAGGCAATTAGTACATAGGTAGGAGAGCCAGTATGGTGTAGTGGTTAAGAATGGTGGATTCTAATCTGTACAACAGGGTTTGATTTCCCACTCTTCCACATGAAGCCTGCTGGGTGACCTCAGGCCAGTCACAGTTCTCTCAGAACTTGTCTTAGCCCCACCTGCCTCACAAGGTGACTGTTGTGGGAAGAAGAAGGGAAGGAGATTATAAGCCACATTTAGACTCCTCAGGGAAGAGAAAAGTGGGATATAAAACCCAATTCTTCTTCTTCAAAATTGAAAATATCACACAAACGATGTTATGCATTCAAGAAATACTATGCTGGTCATTGTGATTTCATTTAATGGGCATTATACAAATATTTCAAGAGCTAAAGAATAATGGACTGTGTCCATCCAGAATTAACCGCTTGCTATTTTTAATATGAGAAGTAATCATGTGCTTATTGTGTCTAGTTGGAATTAAATGGAAATTAGAAGTGCTTAACTTTGGCAGAATTGTGCATTTGATTCCCCCCCCCCCCAAAAAAAAGTAATGGCATACTTTGACACAAACATACATGCATGGAGACTGTAATAGTATGACAATTGTTTTATGCAAGATCGTTATTTATAACCAGGTATTCTGGAACATTGAGATACACCAAAAAAGGGCTCATTAACTTAAAGGTCATAAGTTCTAGCTCCAAAAACTTAAATTTACTTCAGTACACTTTGCCTTACCTGACACACAACCATAGTGAGTTGTCAATCAAGCTTATTCAGCTCTTTCTCTCAAAAATTATTAAACATCCTTTTCCACAATAATTGAAATGCACAATGTTTTAAAAGACAGTACATGGAGAACACTATAGTAGACCAGTTTTGGAAATAAGCTGCATTGAACTAGCAGCATATGGCTGGTGACTGCTCTAAATTGCAGCTGTTCTGCTGTTAAGCTACGTGAAGGCCTGAAAACAGACCTATTTTTGCAAATGAGTCAAAGGACTTCAGGAGGGAACAAATACCACAGTCCCTCCATGCAGCCTCCAACAGCCTCCAACTGCAATCATTTTAAACATGAGTTTCAAAATACCTGAAATCACAAGACACCAAACACCTCAAATCTAAGTATCCAGACTCTTTCAATTTAAAGGCAATCCAGAAGAGCACAACTCCCCACGCCGCAAAAAAAAAAAAAAAACCCAAACCCTGAACTAGTGACACTCAGTAGGGAATGGCACAAATACATTTCCAGTTTAGTTTTGTTTATTTTTTTTAAAAAAAAACTTTTTGTTTTCAATATTTCATGTTTATTTTCTTTAATATAGTTTTCATGTTTCACTGTTCTTTCTTTAAAAAATTACAACTAACATTTCAAAGGAACTTGAGCGTAAAGTTAATTCAATTCAGATGCAATCCTATGCAGAATTGTTAGAGTAACTCTCCATAGGATTGCATTGCACTGTTAATTAACCTTCTCTGGGCTGGGTTGATAGATGATTAGCTGTGTGACTAATTTGTGTGAATAGTTAAAGCTAACGACATATTTGTTTAAAGGATGTGAAAAACAAAGGTATTAAAAAGGACATCAAACGAGCCAGAAGATCAAAGAAAACAGTAGTTCAGAATACTTATCCTGCTGTGGTTAACACATCCCCAACATTTTTCAACAACCCACAGTGAGAATGCATTCATCTTAGTTATTTATAGATTCTTCTGGGACACCCACATTATGTAAGGTTCCACATCAGTAATGGCAGCATGAAACAAGAAAAATTGCTTTATGGCTTCTAGTTGTTTCTTTCTGCTATGAAAGCCTCTTGATGACAAATCAGAGATCTAACTTCATTCACCTTTCAGGTTCATATACAGAGCGCAAAAACATTTCCAGTTGGGTGGTTCTACCATGGGTAGGTGTCCACCAACCATATCAATGCAAATTCTTCGTATTTTAGAAAGATTTGCAATTCCCCAATGTTAATTTCTTCTTCTTTTTAATTGAGAAAGGCCACTGTTTTCTATGTGCAATAAAAGGAAAACCTCAAATTTAATACAAATAATAAAGGAACAAAGCATAGAGGAGATGAAGGAAAGTAAATTCAATGAAGTTTCATAATAAAAACTGGATAGAATCCAGAGCTCTCTCAAGCACATTAAAAATGAAACCGCTTTTAATTATTAGTGCATAAAATCCCTTAGGTTAAACAGAAAGAACAGATCATTCTGACTGATAGGAATTCAGCCTTCCTTCTTCAAATATGCTGTGGTGTAATCTGTACCTGTTAATAATTGGCCAACAAGGGCTAAAACATGCAGTACTGGTGCCAGTAAAGCAGTACAGAACAATGGAAACAGTCTGTTCTTATACCTTTTACCATGATTTTTGCTAGTCATGGGGAGGATGAAAACAGTGGCTTGAAGCCACTGAAGTGTTTTCATGGAAAAAAGCAATTCCCACTCCCAGCAATTTTCTCATGAAGGAGAATGATACCAGCCACCAGGGGTCACTTTGTAGAAAAATAGGTGGTGGAGCTCATTAGCATAACATTAGCATATGCCACCCCACCCCCCCAGGCAAAAGCAACCTGATGCAAGAAAGGAGAGCCATGGGCAAGCAAGGCCTGCTCAGGCTGGCTAGAGATCCAGCCAGCACAAGCAGGCCTCGCTCACCTGGGCTCTCCTTGGCCATCTTCCCCCACACACCAGTCAAAAGGCCAGCAAGCCACCCACCACCCAAAATCAAATAAGAAGTGGAGAAAGGGTTGCATGGATTTCTCCAGGGGTTAATGAGGGCTACTGGGGGTGTGGCAAAGCTTCTGGTGGCTGGCTGGCTGCCAACTCACCTAATCCAGGGATTGTTATGCAGCTGCACCTACTATTCAATGGACAAGGTAGGTAGGTATGGGGGGGGAGAAAGGGAGCCATCAGAAAGGTTCAAGAGCTGTGCTCCTGTGAGCTCCTGCTGAATTCAAGGACTGCCGGCCACTGTGGGTCCTCACTGGGAAGAAAGGCGGGGCACAAATGAAGTAAATAAAATAAATGCTCTTCTCCATTTTATCCTCAGAACAGGCCTGAGAATGACTGGCCCATGACTTCAGTGGACTTGGAGGAGTGTAATTCTATTTAAGATTGGGCTGTCCACTTGGCCTGTCATTGTATTTGAACCCAGGTTTCCCTAGTTTCAGGTCTGGCACTTATTCTTAGCAGGTGCAAACCACCCCAGGCAGAGTTGCCATGCCATGCCCACTCCGCAGTGCCTCCCTGCAGTGGCGCCCCTGCTGCTCCTCCCCTCTGCCCATCTGCCTGCGATGCTCCCCTTCCTCCCTTCTTGTCATATTTGCAGCACTGCAATGCAGTGCCACTCTCCAGCCCCCACCCTGGCACGCTCAGAAGAGTAACACCAGCCTCCCCCTTACTCACTTTGACGCAGGCATTTCCATAAAGCGTTATCTTAAGAGAGTGCATGATGCAACGAGGCTTTGCTCCCCCTTCCCTTCCGGAAGAAAGGGGGAGCAAAGCCTTGTCGTGTCATGCACTCTCTTAACAGAATGCTTTACTGAGATGCCCGCATTGAAACAGGTGAGGGGGAGGCTGGCATTGCTCCTCTGAGCACACTGTGGATGGTGGGCAGGCCACCTCCCCCCCCCCCCCACGCCAGCCTCCTCTTTACCCACTTTAACGCACACATTTCAGTAAAGCATTCTCCTAAGAGAGTGCACGATGGGACAAGGCTTCGCTCCCCCCTCCCTTGGAAGGGAGGGGGGAGTGAAACCTTGTCACATCGTGCACTCTCTTAAGAGAACGCTTTACTGAAATGCCCATGTTGAAGCAGGTAAGGGGAGGCTGGCATCGCTCCTCTGAGTGCACCGGGGAGAGGGGTGTTTTTTTTTTTTTTGCAAATTAGGCATTTGTCTGGGTAGCGGGAGGGGGGAGCCCAATTCGGCACACCCCCTCCTGGCATCCTTGGCAAATGCCTAATTTGCCTAGTGGGCAAGCTGGTCCTTATCCTTAGACAGAATTGGCTGTTTATGGGTCCTGCACTGCATGCTGTGGTGGCAGTATTCCATGCTTTGGACTCAGCACACTTGCCACAAAGGTTAACCACCTTGTGGACTAAAAAGCTAAAATCCTTGCTGCATTGCAAAGGAAAACACACCTTACCATCTAAATGAGAAGCCTTTCTATTGAACAGCTAGGAATGCAGTTCCCCATATATTTATCAAGCATTTAAATGTTTATTAATAATATATGTAGATTTATTGGGTTCAATCTCCCTATGTGTACAAATATTCACCAAAATAACTGCAACTTTAGCATCGGCTTGTAGAAACAAAATACGGTTTACTCCCTTGGAATACCAAAAGAAGATTATTTTTTTTAATTAACAAGCTGGTTTCAGATAAGAATCTCGAAATGCAATACATTTGCAGCTTTTGATATTTTTATTCCTCGGCAGCATTATATTTCCAAAGCCATTCATTTTCTTTACTTTTATGACACCATTTTTACATATCATCAGGATTTAGTATTTTAAAACTGTGTCTTCTAATCATGCCTCATCTTTCCGGTATTGTAATAAATGTTACATGCTGATCTTCCTGCTCTCTGAAAATTAAGATTTCAATCTTTGGAGCTCTCTAAATTTTGTTTGTGGCATGTTGACTGGTTCATCTCTCTCTCTCTCTCTCTAGCTGTGAGCAGCAAAACTGCAATGAAGTGACTCTTCTTATCACATGATTCTCCCCCCCCCCCCCCCCGTTTATTTACCTTGAATACTATTACAATAGCACTGCTGCATACAAAATAAATAATAGTATTTTCTTTGGCAATCTCACTTCATTTAGGGGCATTTTTATCTTGCAGCGATTCTCACTTTAGGCATCTGTGTGCAGAGTGCACTGATATATTGTCCAAATTGGGAAGGTAATTGAGGCAGTGATAGGGTCAGTTGTTTCATCAAATCAGAGCTACTGCTTAAAGTAATACTCTTGGAGTGCTCCTTCAAACTATTTGGTATCTCACTTTACTGCATTACTGCTAGGCTATTTTATTCTGCATATCATATGATAGCTGAAGAATAATATGCATGACATTGTTGAGCACTGCATTTCTGTTTGGATGATGAGTAATTAATACCCATGTATCCCCTTTTTGTTCCAAAGCAAGATTCTCACAGTAAAAAGCATACGTTAGATGCCATATGGCATAGAACAGGATTGGCCAACGGTAGCTCTCCAGATGTTTTTTGCCTACAACTCCCATCAGCCCCAACCAGCATTGCTGATGGCTGGGGCTGATGGGAGTTGTAGGCAAAAAACATTTGGAGAGTTACCGTTGGTCATCCCTGGCATAGAAGGATTAATTTTATCAGAAATCAAAACAAAGGGTTGGAATAGCAAATAAATTAAAATTTGGGAGAAGCATATGAATGTTAGAAAAGTGATGAGGTGCTAATCAATGCTTCCTATAAGAAGAAATGTTTAGATCAAACCTTCTTGTTCCTTATTCAAGACCTAAGTGACCAGGCATCAGTGAAGCTCTTATCTTGGCTAATATGATTTATCTGAACTCTTATGGCCCAGACACTAATGCCTTTCCAGTGGTGAATTGTTAATCAAAATGTTTTAGCTCATCTGCAGAATACTGGAAGAGCAAATGAATAACAGTGAGATTACAGCCATGTATTGTGCTGGGCTGATGCTCCCATTTATTTAAATGTTATTAGTGTGTACAGGACCAGATCTACATGTTTTTTTGGGGGGAGCAAAATTAAAAAATGGCACCCCCTTATGGGCCATTCTATCTTATGGTCCTATAGAATACAATGGACTCCATACCCAATTTGGCGCCCCCCCCAGATGGCGCCTGGAGCAAGCATCCCCTTCTCCCCCCCCCCCCAGATCCAGAGTGTGTAAGAGAAAAGAAACTGTGGTAACATAGTGCTTTGTCACCAAGAAACATGGCTACATTTAAGAGCCAAATGAAGTCAGAGTAGCTGTATTTAAGCTGCTTGACACCCTGACCTGGAACATGAACACAGTTTCCTTTAGACAGAGTACATTTAGGGAATTTTCCTTTCTTCCTGCAACACTGCTTCCTGCTGGTTAGCCGGGGGGGGGGGGGGTGGTATTCTCATTAGAGATGCAGCATGAGGCACCTGATGGCAGAGCTGGGACAGATGCCTCATGAAGCCCCGCCAATCGCTTGAGGTGAAAGAGTCACTATTTAAGTCAGATTCATTACCAATGGCCATGTTTTTGAAGCTTCTACCTCTCACATCCTTTGTAGTCATGGGTTAATGGGTCATCATTTACAGCTGAACAGGAATTTCTTGCAGCTCCTCCAGCTTCATTTGAAAGGACTTCCCTGGTGTCATTTTTCTACCACATTTCCATTATGTGGAAAAATAGGCCTGGCTGTTGGTTCTGACTAGCTTGACAGTAATTGTATGAGTTACTAGCATATGGGCAGGAATAATGTATGAGCATTCTGAAGCATCTGAAGATTATGACCAAGGGTTGGAGAGGGGATTCCCTTACTCTTAGTTTTGAGCAGCCTAAAATGTGGAAGGAGAAGATGAGGCTTGGCATCTCTTGGCACAGATTTGTGTGCAGTTTAGGATAAACAAAGCCAGAAGCAATGCAGAGGCAGACTGATTCTAGGCAAAAGTCCAGGATGGGACACCAGAATCACTCTCCCCCCAGGTTGGCTGACCACAAACAAGGGATGGTGTTGTCCTGTGCTAGGCTGGTGGGACCTGCTGTAAACTGGCAGCCCAAGCTTCATGTGAATAGGTGCAAGAAGTTAAAGAAGTTTCTTAAGTTGGGAGGGGAATGCATCTCCTGTAATACAGATAGACTTAAAGCACACGCTGTTTAACCAAGGGCACTGTTGCTGATCTAAAAATCACTATTCTACCATGAACAAACTTCAAAGGGAAGCTCCAAGACAGCTTCAAGAGGGGATTGGATAAGCATATGGAGCAGAGGTCCATCAGTGGCTATTAGCCACAGCTTATCGTTGGAACTCTCTGCCTGGGGCAGTGTTGCTCTGTATTCTGGGTGCTTGTGGAAGCACAGTGGGAGGGTTTCTAGTGTCCTGGCCCCACTGGTGGACCTCCTGATGGCACTTGGGTTTGTTGGTTTTTTTGCCACTGTGTGACACAGAGTGTTGGACTGGATGGGCCATTGTCCTGATCCAACATGGCTTCTCTTATGTTCTTATGTTTCAGCTCAAAACACATCAAGAGGCTTGATATCATCTTCAGAGAACTTATCCAAGACCTGGAATCCTTCTGTCATCACTTTTCTTGATGATGAATAAATTAAATCTGTTTCTTGCATTTCACAGACTTTGGACCCTGCTGTTTCTACTTGACACTTCATTAGCCCATATATGTAGTAGTAACAAAGACCCACTACACACTTCAGAAAAAGTGGGCTTTAAGTCCAGGGATGCCAGCCTCCAGGTGGAACCTGGTGATCCTCTGGAATTACAGCTCATCTCCTGACTGCAGAAATCAGTTCACCTGGAGAACATAGATGCTTTGGAGGGTGGAATCTGTGGCATTGTCCCCCACCGAGGTTCCTGTCTTCCCCAGATCTCACCCCCAAATCTCTAAGAGTTTTACAACCTGGACCTAATAACCCTAGCTGTAACCCACAAAGTTCTGCTAGACTAAACATTTGCTAGTCTTTGAAGTGCCACAAGACTCCTGCTTATTTTGTCATCAGCTTTAAGGCCATGTTGCTCCATTTTCACACAGGTGAAATTCATTCTTGATCACTAATAGGTCCTTTTTGGAGGCTGACAAATTTTTCACCAAAAGAATGCACACTTCCTTAGTCTTAACTAAGCGTAGACTACTGCATTGTATAGGAATATAGTCGTTTTCCTCAGTAAGTGGTCTTTGGCCTATGGATACCAGCCTCCAAGTGTACCTAGGGATCCCCCAGAATTACAGTTCACTTCCAGACTACAGATAACGGTTCCCCTGGAGAAAATGACTGCTTTGGAAAGTGGACTCTATGGCATTGTACCCCACTGAGGTCCCTGTCCTCCCCAGGCTTCATCCACAAATCTCCATGTGTTTCCCAACCTAGAACTAGCATCCCTACCCCCCACACACACACACCTCCCCACACACCCAGGAAGACTTGGAAACCCTACTTTGGTCAGGAAACATATGAAATGCTAGAAGATATGCAGACAAGCAAGCTTAGTGGCTATAGCACAGGGTATAAGAAGGGGAAATTCACAAGTTAACTAGCCCCATTTGTTAACATCAAACCTAAACCTAAGGCTGTTGTGCCAACTACTACCATTCAACAACAGAACACTGTTCTGAGTACAAACAGCACCACACTACCTAAACCTGCAAATCCACAGACAATAACAAGCCTCCCCTCCACAATGCTTAACAGATCCCTATTTTACCCATGCATGCTTACTGAGAAGCAAGCCCCATTGCAATCAATGGGACTCTTCTCCCTACTAAGCATGCATAGAACTTTAATATAAAGCAGGAATTTGGCAGGCACCAGAAAGTCAATTTTTATTAAACTTTCATAGAACAGAGGCAATTCTGTAACAGCTTAACAGCTCTGACTTTTAAGTATTTATTTACTATAAATAAATAAAGTGTTCAGAATACAAATGTATTAGCCTTTCAAGCCCCCAAGATTGGTTTGTGTTTGCTTCAGAAGACTAATGTGTCTTCCACCTTCAACCTTAACACAGATTTAGGTAAGATTCCCCCCCCTTTACCTTTCCAATAAGCCCTACTAGTCCCACTGCAATTCACCTTGATCCGCACCATTCTGCTTCACAGCAGGATTTGAGCAACCATGAAAATGGTTCTATCCCGGCAGGAGAAAAACCACCCACTATTCGAAGCAGCCAATCCTTTCAAACTGCCACAAGTTTCCTTCCTGAGCATGCATCCTCTTGGCCCAGGAGGGGCTTCTGTCTAGCCAATCACTGAAAAATCCATGGCTAGAGCTGAGCTGAGACTAGACCTGAGCCCTGGACAAGGTAGGTGTGTGCTACTGCTGCTGTAAGCACTTAGCTCAAGCCTCAGACTGGCAAATGTGAATGGGCCTCCTTTCCCCTCTCCTTGCAGGGGGGGGGGGGAGAGGGTGAAACTATGAGCAGACTGTAGGCCAAGCCCTTTCTGTGGATGTTTTGCTTTCCTGTCTGCCCCTAATCATTGGGGGCAGGCAGGGCTGCCAGATCTATAGTGGGAGACCCCTGGGCAGCATACCCTAAGTGCTGCTGGTGCTTGGTACAGTAGCAAGGGGGGGAAATAGCCAACCTCACCCCCCCCCCCAGCTTTCAGTGAATGCTAGAGTGTCAAGTCAATTTAGTGACTTCTAGATTTGCCCCAGAAATGTCACATCATTCACATGATGTCACCCCATGCCCCTGCCCCCTAGTCTCCTGCCAGGTGCCAGTCCTGATGCAGGGGTGGGGTGGCATCAGAGTGGACACTGGCAGAAATCAGCTGGAGAGGCCTGATGCCACCTCTGCCCACTGTAATTCTAAGGACCGCAGCAGCTAGGTAATTAGGGGCCCACCAGCATTGGGCTTCCCCAGGACAAGGCTAAAAGAAGAAGAAGATATTGGTTTTATATCCTGCCCTCCACTCCGAACAGTCTCAGAGCAGCTCACAATCTCCTTTACCTTCCTCCCCCACAACAGACACCCTGTGAGGTGGGTGGGGCTGGAGAGGGCTCTCGCGGCAGCTGCCCTTTCAAGGACAACCTCTGCCAGAGCTATGGCTGACCCAAGGCCATGCTAGCAGGTGCAAGTGGAGGAGTGGGGAATCAAACCCGGTTCTCCCAGATAAGAGTCCGCACACTTAACCACTACACCAAACTGGCTCTGGCCAGGATTCCCTGAGGCTAAGGCTGGTCCTGAAGCATTACCAACTGATTTTGGAGCTGAGGTGGTATTGCCAAGAATACCAGTCATGGCAATACAAAAATGCATTCAATGCATATTAGTCTTTAATAAACCTGCTTTAACCCATATTTGGAGTCTTCTCTCTTCATTTCATACTGTGGGAACAAAAGCCTCTTACACAGTGGTGGAGATCCATATATGAAGATCTGTTTCTTAATGTAAAATAATCATTGGATCATAGTAAAATGTAGAAAATGATTATAATTCTCTGGTGCAACAGTTGAAATCTTTTAGGTGTCCAGAAGCATTCTTGCCATGTCTGGATTGTTAAACATTCAGCTAGAGAAGAAGCATTTGTGAAATGGGGACAACAGAGTACTATCCCATTCACCAAGGATATTTCGTGCATAGCTGTGCATTGAATGTTATGCCTAGTTGCATCTGGAAAGGACTTTGAAAGATTTGGACCTTTTTCCTTTGTAATTAGTTTCACTGGTTAATTTGGACTTCATGTTTGAAGGAGGTTCTTGTCTCATTCAAGGGAGTCCCTATACTGTTTGTCAGTTACATGTGGCTTGATTTATGTGGCTTGATTTTCCATTGTACACTTAAATGAAGTATTTATGCCATTGGTTTTCTAGTTTGGCTTTTTGAAGTTGGCATCACAGAACCGGTGGTTCTCCTTACTCTCACCTGGAGATTGGCAACAGTGGTTCTGATAGCAACGCTCTCAGGGTGCCACAGTTCTTTGACTTGTGTGACTAGCCAATTACAGTCACACAGTGAGACAAAATCCAGACAGCAAAAAGAAGTAACAAAAGTTTTATTCGAATAAGGAACAACATACAGCCAAAGGTTCAGCTCAGTCGTTCATCGAGCTTCAGTTGTGTTCAAACTTTTATTCTCTTCATCGCTTCTTCCTTTTACATCATTAATCTGATGTCATCGAGCATGTGCTCTTGCAAGTTCTTTGTCTCTAACATTCATTAATCTTACATTTGATAAACAAGATGTTCCTGGCTTATTTTCAACTTTACTGACCTTCTCATTTACAGGTGTGTTATCAAGACTTCCTCATTAAAAATGAAATGTAACATCTTTCTAGACACTGACCTTCCTGCTACTTTCACTTAGCTACTTTCCTAGACATTCCATCTCTCATGAACTTATGACCCCGAATTCATGTTACAAGCAAAAATTAACTTTATATAGCAAAACGTAACTTTATATTGAATAATCTTGCTTCTACATACATAAAGACATATAAAAACACTTGTTTATTAAGCATTCTTACAAAATGTATGAAAAGAATTAATAATAATACCACATCAGCCATTTCTTAGAAAAACTCAACTTTTATACGGACCTCAACTTTTAAAATAACATAATCTGAAAGAATTTATTTTTCTCTCGAATACCTGTTCTTGTTTATTCTCTAATTGATCAGGCAGATTTTATTTGATTTTTGAAATATTTAAATTTATATCTTTACAAAAACTGTGAATAAAACACTATTCTTCTTAACCACATGAGGGCCTTCTTTGTATAGAAATCATTTCTACTTTTCTCCTCATTATCCTAATTGATTGTCAGAGTTTGATAACTTACTTTCACCTAGGTCAAAGGTTCTAGACAGGAGTCATAAATTTTCTTTTGAAGTATCTTTTACTTGGCAAAAATCCCAGTGTACTGGCCTTGGCTCTTAATTGGCTGAAAATACTTCCCAATAACAAGGTTTACCTTTGCTTTTAGAAATACTGCTAATTGCAACAGGTTTTTGATTCCTTGCTATGATCATAGAGTCTAAATGATCAAGCTGCTTATTTATGCTTCTTTAGCTAATCCTTTAACAATTCACTATAACACAGTATTAAGCATTTCAAAGCCTTGTGGTAAAAAATACAGTAGAGGAAAGCTATTCCACATTTGAGTGCTAATAAATCATATTAACTAGAAAAGCCTCTCCTGTTGTCTGCCTCATTCAGAAACTCTTAATTGAATTACAATTTATCTTAATCTATAATGCTCAAAACTATTATTTTATGGACTTTCTCAGAATCTAAACTTTAAGCAACAGGTTTCTTAGCTAATATTAAGATATTATGAGCTAAAAACAACATTTTGGAGCTTTGAACTTCAGTTCACCTTTTGAAATGGTGATTAACAAAGAAAGGGCATTTTGCCAAGTTGTTTTATCTGTTCAGAAACTTAAACCATAAATTTCCCATTTTGACACCTCATTATTGCATTCCAGTATAGCTGTATAGACAAAAAAAAAAAAGATTGCTTTTATCTTCTACTGTTGTCAACTGCTTTCTGGAAGCCGAAAGCCTCCTCTAGGAGATTTCCCAAAGATCTATGAAACAACACTCATTTAGGCCTTGGGCTTACTCTACAGTTCTCTGGGAGGAAATGGCTGGTAGCATCAAGACACCCAAAGGGTGCTGCCAGGCTTAGGGTAGCCAACCTCCAGATGGAGCCTGAAGAACTACAGAGAACACATCTCTCTCCCCATCCTGGAGAAAATCATTGCTTTGGAGGGTGGACTGTATGCCATTCTATTCACCTGAGGCGTCTCTCTTTGCTGACCAACAGCCTGTGTTGCCTTGCAACAGCCTCTGGCTAGCACTTTCCAGGCAGCAGGAAACACTTCCAAAAGGGCCAGGTCTCTCTGGCTGTTTCTGCGGCCTTTGGAAGCTGAGGCCTTTTGAGAAGCTGAAGTAACTCTGCAGCCCTTTCTGAGACCAGTTGACAGAGAGGACACAGAGATGTGGCTGTCTTTGAGGGAAGACTGCTTCTAGCAGCTTGCTCAGCATTTCTGGGCCTTAGTAGATAGAGCAGGGAATTCAGCCAATAGAAGGCCAGAAACACTGACTGGTGTGTGATGGGCCAATCATTTGTTCCAAAAATATTAGCCAATGGCCATCCTCGATTTGGCAATGGATAAGAGAATTATTATTATAGATGCTGTTGATTGTGGGGGAAAGGTCTAAAAATAAACAATGTAATTAGGTAAAACTTTCAGACAGAATTGATCTCTTCTAGAACAGCTATCTTAATTTATCCTATTCTACATGTTCAAGGTAATGAAATACTGGGAAAGACACTGAAAAAAAGGTTAATAATAAATAAATAATAATGGGAACAATTTAACCTGCTGAAACATCTTAAAATACTTCTCATTTCACCTTGGAAAGGGAGGCAATCCAAGGCACATTTATTTTTGTGTCAGAAAGGATTAGAAAACAGCCTGCCCATTGTTATAAAAGTTAAACTTTTAATAGAATTTCTGAAGATTTCAGTATTTAGTTGTTGTTGTTTTTTTAAAAGTAGAATTGCAAACCCAATCCAAAGAAGAGGAACTGAGCATGAAAGATGGCTTCTGCATGCGCATCAGGAACCAGGAGTGTAAATAAGATGCAATTTAAATCCTGGTGGCACTTTAAATGCAAGTGGCATCTATCTAAACTCCACTACTTGTAAAGAGATGTGAATGATGATTTATTCATTTTACAATATTTATATTCCACCTTTCTGCCCTCACAATATTTAGATCTTGCCTTTCTGCCCAAAGAAGGCTAACAAGTTTTAAATACATAATAAAATAACATTTTAAATACATTAAAACCATTTTCACCCACATGTATGTTTGAATGCGTATACCATTGAAAGTAATTCAATACAGGTAAATGTCTTCCACTTTCAGATGTGTGTCTTATTTATACACAGAAAGCTGCCTCTTCATGCAATGGTCCCTTCTGGCTCTATTCTGAATAAAGAAAGCTAGCCCATATATCAAGATGTTATAGTCTTTTTTAAAGAGCACTCACTATTTGCTAACAAACAAGAAAAATGATACCATTTGAAACCAAATAGGGGCCTACAACAAAAACAGTAGTTAAACCTGTGTTACAAGAATCTCTGCTAATGAAGAACAAATGCTTATTGTGCTTTCCAGAGGAAAACAATCTTACCTCTGTTCATTACATATTTATGAAAAAAATGTTTGAAACATAGTAATAATTGATGTTACAGTATTACTAAGCATGAAAAGATACAAATGCAGCTCTAAATAAAATCTCTAAATAAAAACTAAGGCAAATTTAGACAACGGGTGTATATGATGCCTTATATATGATTTCGCATGCAGTTAACTAATTTCATCTCTTAATAAAAATAGTCTTGGTTTCCTTTGGCAAATCTATGATTAACGTTAATTTACAGATAATTGGTTAATTACATGTTGTGCAGCTGGCATGTAAGAAACCATCTGAAGGCATTTTTAGTGTTATCACTTAGAACATTCTAATGTTTAAAGGAAGAAGAGCAGGGTGCAAACCTGCTGCTGAAGAAAGGCACTCCAGCATCTTCTCTGCCTCCAGAGCAAAGTGCTCCATGTGGCACAAACACTCCTGGAGCTCACGCAAGCAGACTCTGGCTGAGGGGGGATGGGACGGTGGCTCAGTGGTAAAGCATCTGCTTGGGGAGCAGAAGGTCCCAGGTTCAATCCCTGGCATCTCCAAAAAAGGGTCCAGGCAAATAGGTGTGAAAAACCTCAGCTTGAGACCCTGGAGAGCCGCTGCCAGTCCGAGAAGACAATACTAACTTTGATGGACCAAGGGTCTGATTCAGTATAAGGCAGCTTCATATGTTGTTCATATGTTCAACCCAGGAGTCAGTGGACTTCTGCACAGAGCAAAAATCCAGGCTGCAGGAGAAAGTCAATCCCAGGGGCTCTTGTGCCACTGGAACAATGTGCTGTGGAAGGAGAGAGCAGGCCAGTGCAGTTTAGCAGGAAGCTTGCTCCTGAGATACTGGGAGGACAGAGGAGGGATTCAGAGGGCGTTTTCGCACTTACCTTTTACTGGCGCGACCACCCTCCTCACGCCGGCGGATCTGCAGGGATTTCGCACCAGAAGCGCCGGCGCAGCCAAAAGAGCCGGCAACTTCCGTCGCGGAGCCAGCTCAAACGTTTTCCTGCTTCTTGGCGGTTTCCGTTTGAGCTGGCTCCGCGACGGAAGTTGCCGGCTCTTTTGGCTGCGCCGGCGCTTCTGGTGCGAAATCCCTGCAGATCCGCCGGCGTGAGGAGGGTGGTCGCGCCAGTAAAAGGTAAGTGTGAAAACGCCCAGAGTGTCATGGCAGACAGGAGCATCCTAGAGAGAAAGCTGTGTTAGGTGACCCTGGACTCAAACTGCTCCTCCTTCTGACCCTGATTCTGTGCTCCTTCGCTTAGTGGAAGATTTGGCCATGGTACTAGGCAAGTTGTAGATGTGCCACAGGTGCTTTCGTATGCTTCACTCCATCCAGGTTCTTTACTTCAGGCAGAAATTCTTTCAAATTTTACACCAGTTTGATCCAGCAATCTTCTTGTCTTTTTGCCCTTCACAAGGTGACCCCCTGCTTATTTCCAGGATAGACTAAATATGAGTGGCCTGTAGAACATCCTATGAAAAGTACTAGTGGGTCCTTACATGAAGTATACTGCCAGGATCAGATGCATCAAACAATATTCTACTCAGCTGTTTTGGGAAGCCATGATGTTGCACATGAATACACACAGAAGCAAAACTACCCAAAGAATGTAGCTAACCCAGCAATACACAAAAGGCTACATATTAAACATATTGCATGGTTGTTTTAGTTATTCTGTGGAGCAATGTTTCCCATTTGCAGGGTTGTGACGCGGTACCGGGCCACGGAAGCCTCACTACCGGGTCACAAGAAAAGCCAAAGCTAGCCCTGCCCCCAGCAAAGCATGACCTCTGCTCTGCTTCCTTCCTTCCCCCATCTCTCTGTTGTGCAGAGAAAAGCTAGCCTTGAAGACTGACACAGGCTGCAAAGCCTGCGCTCCATTTGGCTTCCTTCCTTCCCGTCTCTCTGTTGTGCAGAAAAAAGCTAGCCTTGAAGACTGACACAAGCTGCAAAGCCTGAGCTCTGTTTGACTTCCTTCCTTCCCCCGTCTCTCTGTTGTGCAGAGAGGAGGTGGGCTGCCTCTCCTTCCTTCTCCCCCCCTCCCAGTGTTTAAGAGAAAAGCTGGGGTCCACTGGCACTTTAGACCTATGGTGTTCTTCAGGGTATGAGCTTTCATGTGCCTTGCAGTATGCTCTTTTGGGGATATTTCCCTGGGAGGCCTGGGTGGCAAAGAAGGGTGTGTGTGTTTTTCAGCTGGGAGGGGTGAGGAATGGGCATTCCAGTAGCTATTTTTTTTACCAAATGACCCCTGGGCAGAATTGTTGCTGGCTGGAGTCATCTAATTGTGAGAAAGGCTCCCCCCTTCTTTCTTTCTTTCCCTGCAAGTGATGCTCTGTCTGTATTCTTGGTGATGGGAGGGGGAGAGCAACAGCGGGAGGGCTTCTAGTGCCCTGGCCCCACTGGTGGACATTCTGTTGCTTTTGAGGCATTGTATGAGAGAATTTTTGACTGAATAGTCCACTGGCGTGATCCAACCTAGCTCCTCTTATGTTCTTTCTTTCCATGTCTTATTTTCCTCTCCTTCCATTTCATTCTTTCCCTTTCTTTCTTTCCTTCTATTTTTACTGGATGAAACTTTTCTGTTAATCATACTGTTGTTGCAGACATAGGAGCTCTGTCAATGAAAAGTTGGCACCCCCAGTTGTAGCCAGCTGGCCTTTCTATGAGGTTTCTGTGTGAGTGAGAGTGAGAGGTGTGGGGCAGAAAGAGATTATTGGAGATTACTGCAGTATATCTCAACAGCACTGGAAGTGATGGTACTATGAATTTGGCACCATTTTACTGGTCCTGCTTTTAACAGCTGTCTGACACCAAAATTAAACTCCTCCTGTATATATTAAAAAAGACGAAAGAAGTTCACTGGTTAAATATCTGCAAAACAGGTTGCTTTTAAAGGCATGGGAAACACAACCAGTAAAAAGATGCAAGCCCCTCATAAATATCCTTTTTGGGATAACTACAGAAAAGCTTGTATGAACTTCATATAACTGGAAATTAATTCATTAATTGCAGTACAATTCTCTACCTTTCACAGCAATTTCCGTGTTTCAGCCAAAGAAAAGTATGAAAAATAGCTGTCGAAAGATTTTCTTGAAACCAAGAAAGCTTGGTTATAGCTTGAGTCAGGGTTCCAGTAGTAGCAGTTGAAGGAAGGGCCTACTAAATGTTTCAGCATATTTTGAGGTAGAGCAGCTGCCAGGGCCCAGTGTGGGTGATACACAGTGCTGTCATTCCTGATGGCAATGGCAACAGCACTCCCAACTGCATACACTGGCCAGTGCTGTTAAGGAAGGGGTGTGTGGGTGGTGCAGGCAATTGAACATGGGCATTAGGAGTGCTTGCAAGCTGGAGAAGAACACACAAACAGATAGGTGTATGCAGGTGTGGGAGTGGAAAGAGAGGACCACCCACTTTCCACCCCCATTTTGGCTCAGCATGAGTTTCAGAGAGATTTTTCTGAAAATGAAGTTACTTCAGAAGAAGAGTTTGGGGGAGTGCCCTGGAAGTGACATCACAGGAAAAAAATGGAGTTTTGGTTCAGTGTGCCCCAAAAGTGACATCCCTTGACACCACAGGAAATGACATAATTCCTGTCTTCCGGCTCCACCCCCAAAGTCTCTTGGCTGCACCCCCAAATTTTAGTGGGCCATGAAGGAGAAGTGTAAAAATAACTGGGCCACAGGAAAGAAAAGTTTGGGAAACTCTGCTGTGGAGTATGTATTAAGGACATCATGTGAACCTTTGAGGATAGAAACAATAATGAGAGAATCATCCAGTGGGACATTTGCAATGCAATCCTATAATACTTTCTGAGGTGTAAGCCCGATTGAATAGATCTCAGTAGACCTGTTCAGATTGCTTTTAAATTATATTCTAAAACTGCTCACTAAATTCTGGCTATACTTCAGTGGAACAGTTGAAGTGATTAGACCTGACTACAAGTGGTTTCTCTGTTTCCCTCCAGCAGTAAATGAAATTAAGAAAGGAGTGAAGACTGGGTTTGAATGGAAAGACATTGCTGAGATTACAATCACACTTTTCCCAGTTTAAAGTATTGCACATATGGATATTGTCTTTTATGTGCAATAAAGAAACTACATTCTGGAAAATTTGGAAAAGGGAGTACTTGCCTCGCCACTAGGAGAACATCTGGAGTCAGGTTCAACAGTTTTTGTACTCTTAGAATTTTCCAAATTGCAACTCATATTTATTAAAATGTTATATAAATAAATTGACCCTTTAAAAACCCTTTCCTTTAGATGTGAAATCTGACAAGAACTGAGAATGGGTTTCAAGTTTGCAATATGTGTGGTTTTATGTAAGCACCTATGCAATATGCCATAAGGCAAAAATCATATGCTAAATACAATGAGTTGGATCTAGAATAAAAATTTCTCATGACAGAATAGAACTTTCTACCCTCCCCTCCTCCACTGTAGCCCACTGATCTCAACAAAATTATGCTATGGGAGGATAGGGGCCCCTGAGGAATGACATGAAAAGAGTTTAGAGCAGGAAAGGTGAATCTGTAGAAATTGCCAATTTAGTCTGGATTCAATACAGTGTATGCAGACTAGCTCGTATTAGGTTATCAGGAAATGGTTGAGGATGCTGGCAGACTCTCCTAGGTGACAAAAGCCTGAGAGTTCCTTTATCTGTGACATTTATCACAGTACAGAAGGGATCCATAAAGTCCTCATGTATCTACAAATCCTGAACTTGGTGGTTCATGTGCAACATATTCATTGTTACTCTGCATGCAAAGCTACAGATGCTATGATGTGGGGATTCAGAATCATACAAAGCATGCACAGCAGCAACTGAAGCCACTAAAAAAGCAGTGACTTCAATAGCCTAGACTGAATGCTACGAAATATATTCTCTTCCAATTATTAGGTAAGAGTGGCAGCAACAATGTGATCCATGCCATGCAAGCTGCAACCTGGACAGAAGCTGGTATCGTCAGAACGAAATGGTGCCTGGAAGCCTCTGTCAGGTGTATTAATATCTGCAGACACTGGGGGCAGCAATGAGCCAATCATTAGAAACACAAACCAATAAATATGCTTAATTATTTGATGCATAGCTTGAACAAATGGAAACACCAATGCTTAAATGTATTCTATGAAGGTAAGTCACAATGACTTTGATTAACCTATGTTTCTAAGAGTTGGTATGGATAATAATTAATAAACTGCTGCCAAAAGGAAAACAAAACATTATTTTCCCTTGTATTTATTTTATTATTGCTGAAATTGTCAGTGAAGACTTTTTAAAATAAAAAAGACTGAAAGCTAAAATTCCTATTTTACACAACCTAAAGCAGCTTTCTAAAAGTCAAAAGCAGTTTGACTTTTTTCCCAAACAGAAAACTATAATTTGCAACAATTCAGAACAGAAAACAGGAGGAAAATGTATAATTTAAATACTTGAACTTTGCTTCATTCAATATCAATTTTCTAAGTGTTGCCTAGCAATGGTTTAAGTCACTGGGGTGGCCAACAGTAGCTCTCCGGATGTTTTTTGCCTACAACTCCCATCATCCTCAGCCATTGGCTATGCTGGCTGGGGCTGATGGGAGTTGTAGGCAAAAAACATCTGGAGAGCTACTGTTGGCCACCCTCGGTTTAAGAGGTTTTGTTCAGCATATTAATTAGAGTAGGTTAGTATAGTAGCATCTCCTATGAAAGTAAACATTTTTTTAAAATTTAGCACTTGGAAATAATGGTAACTTAGAGGTTTTTAAATGTGTGCTGGGCAACTGGAGCTTCCTTGGAATCATATCATAGCCCAGGGGTGGCCAAACTTGCTTAATGTAAGACCCACATAGAATAAATGTCAGATACTTGAGAGCTGAAATGCATGAACATCAAATGTTTGAGGAAGGAAGAAAGGAGGAAAGCAACTTTACCTTTAAATGCATTCTCCAAGCCACCAGCTGGCTTGGTTTGGGTAAGTTACTTAGAGAAATGCTTTCTCCAAGATGGCCAACAGGACAGTGGGGGCTACACAATATGTGTGAAAGAGCCATGTGTCATTCCCAAACCACATTTTGACCACTCTTGTCATAGCCCTTAAAATAATATTTTAATAATCAGTTATAACTTGTCTTGGAGACTATAGTTAAAATACAGGGGGAAATAAAGATATATGTTCCAGAAATATTCCTGATCTGGAAACATTTCACTGAAGGTAGTACAATTTGAAGACTACTATTTTAAATGGCTATTTCTTTGCAGAAACCACTAAATCATGATATGACGTACATCCAAGATTTCCCTTTCGTTTTTATTTCCCTTTTGTGACTGAGCCACCTTAGTTGTCTTTTTTGCTTCTTTACTGAAGAATTCTGTCTCACCTGTCACTGCATAATTTTTGGCTCTTGGCTGCCCAGGAACCTAAGGGAAGGAATGGGAGCCTTCTTTAACTTATATGCCTTAAATGGCATCCAAGAAGTTTTAATATTCCAAATTAACAAGATATTTTATTCAATACAGGGGAAAGGTCAGGTGAAACCAGGGATAAATTTTCTGCAATAATTCAATATAGATAACTCTGAAGTAAAGCCAGTACATACAAAGACTTAAGCTCTTATGTTTTAGACTAATGAGAGTGTCTTAAACTATTCAGTTACTTAAAATCTTTATGTCAAGACACTTTTGTTCAAAACTCTCCAGTATGCTTTCTTTGAGTATTCTCTGACTCTTTTGGTTTCCAGAAGGCTGGTGCACTCTTTCCAGAACCCAAATCCCTTCTCTTGAAAAACCAGTACTCATCTTGAGTTTTCAACTAACTCTCAAGGTCTCTAATGGAAGTTTCTAATCACACCAGAACAGGCGTCTTCACTCTTCAGAGCTAACTCCCTGTTTGACTGGGTAGGAAAATTCTCCTCTCATTAGAAAATCTATCCCCTTCCTTTGGCCCAAATGGGAATCTCCCTCTAACTACCCACTTGTCCTGGCCAACTTTCCCCCATATGTTCTCCCATCTGTGTTAAACTGCTCTGTCAGGGTTGAATTCCAAATGAATTCTCTTCCTCAACATTCAGCTGTAAAGTCTCTCTTAGGGATGGGCACAACTGGAGGAAATGGTGGTTCATTTCATTTTGTGATTCATCTGATTTCTGAGCTGGTTTGTGTTTTATTGGCTTGCTTGGTTTGGGAGGTGTAAAACTCAACAGGAGTCTTCAGCAGGCTCTCCTCCACCAGTCCTCCAAGCTTAGCAAAGATGGTGTTTGGAATTTCTGAGTTATATAGCCCCCAAAAGCAGTTGCCCCCAGGAGAGCTCAGCTTCAGCTCTCACAACTTTTCATGCTGCAGAATGAGAGCTCTGTGATTGCTTCCTGGAGCTGCCAATCAAGCTATGGACAATTGCTATGGGTATTTCTAGGGCTTTTAAAAAGTGCAGTCCATCACATGTCCCACCTTTGAGTTCATTGGTTCAAGGGATGTTCTCAGAGCCTCTTCAGTGCAATGCATGAAGCATGTGTGCACATTTTACTTTTTTATTTACATTAATAAAAAGGTTAAACATCTTATACCAACATATATACAACATTCAAAATGCACCAACAACCTGTTTCAACAACCTTCACCTTTAGATGGTTGTGGAGAGTGCATCTGCAATGACATTTCCCTTCCCCTTTATGTGCACAGTGTTATCAATAAAGCAATAGTGAAATTTTTAATTCTGCAAACAATTTACTCACCAGCCTTTTGAACATGGTTTGGGACCTTCCTAAGACCAATTGCTAAGACTGTGAATTTGAAGGCTGGGTCCAGACCGGCACTTTAAGCTGACACAGGGACAGTTCACAGATGGGTCAAAAAATCAAATTCAAACATGCACATCTACCTCCTATCCCACTCTCATACTCACCCTGTCCTTAGGTGTCTCAGCTGCAGCTCAAAAAGCTACCGCTTCTGAAGTGGTAGCTGTCAGAACTGGCAGAACTTCAAGAAAAGCCCAAGACTTAGTTGCAAGTATAGGCATTTATTAGAGAACTCCAGAGCTTGAGGTGCAGAATAACACTGATAACAACAGCCAGTATTCGATACACTTTATGTGATTCTGTTGACAACAATAAAACGATCGTTCACACGGGTGGAGACAACAGTCTGTTTCTCAGGGTTTGTTATCAGGCAGGGAGGATGGAATCCCGCTGGGAAAGTGCGGGCCGGCCTGGCTTCAAAGGCCATCTGCAGATGTTGACCCTGGGCTATCTGTTACACTTCGGTGATCACAGTTTGTTTGAAATGCACAGTCACACACAACATGGGGACTGGTTAGTATTTTGGGCAAGCTGCTTGGGTTAGTATTTGTTTTCAATATGGAGTCGGTTAGGCTAACAGCGTATAGGAAAGTTACAAGTTCTGACATACTGCCCCCCCTAAGCTTTCGCCCTGGGCTTGTGGGGGTACAGTAGGTGGAATTTCTTTAGCAGTTGCGGGGCAGAGACATCACTGGCCTTGACCCACTCGTCGCAGCTCGGGGGAAAGTATTTCCAGCGAATCAGATAGTACAGAACCCTCCGGTGGACCCTGGAGTCCAGGATTTCCTGGACCTCATGGTGACTCTGGCCCTTCACTCGTGTAGGAGGTGGCTCGGGAGGGTGAGGGTGCCAGGACGTAGCCCCAGGATCTTTGCGAAGAAGGCTGCAATGAAAAGCAGGGTGGATCTTACTTAACAGTTTTGGGAGTTCCAACTCCACCGTTACGCTGTTGATTATCCTTTTTATTGTGAATGGGCCCAAGTATTTGTAGGCCAGTTTACGGCAGGCCTGTGGAAGGGGGAGGTTCTTGGTTGACAGAAAGACTTTCTCCCCCACCTTAAATTCCCACTGGGGGAGTGCTTTTTGTTGAACTGTCGTTTGTATTCCTCTTTGGCCTGTTCCAGGTTTTCCTGTATTGTTTCCCATCCCCGTCGTACCCCCTCCCACCATTGTTGGCAGGAAGTCGGCTTGGGCTCTCCTGCCGGTAGAGGGAGGTGTGGGAACGGCTTGCCTTCGTAGCCGTTCACTATCTGGAAAGGCGAGGTCTTTGTAGAACTGTGTAGGCTGTTGTTGTAGCAATACTCTGTGAAGGCTAATAGCTCCACCCAGTTCGACTGTTGGAAGTTGATATAGCATCTAAGGTATTGCTCAAGAAGCCCGTTTACCCTCTCCGTCTGTCCGTCCGTTTGCGGGTGGTAGGCGGAGCTGAGCCCTTGTTCTATCCCTGCAATCTTGCAAAACTCCTGCCAGAAGTTGGCAATGAACTGTGGCCCGCAGTCGCTAATGACCTTATCTGGGAATGAGTGTAGGCGTACCACGTGATTGAAGAAGAGGTGCGCCAGTTTCTTAGCGGTGGGGAGTTGTTTGCATGGGATGAAGTGGGCTTGTTTGGAAAAAGTGTCTACTACCACCAGTATCACCGTTTTCCCCTGGGAGGGGGGTAGCTCGACTATGAAGTCCATCGAGACTACCGCCCATGGCCGGGTGGCTGTTGGAAGGGGAATGAGGTGGCCCGGTGGTTCCCCCCCCCTCCGTTTGGCCATGATGCATGTGGGGCATGAGCTTACAAACTCCGACACATCCCTTTTTAATTGGGGCCACCAGAATTGCCTTGTGATTAAGTTCAGAGTCTTTACGTAGCCAAAGTGCCCCGCCAGCCTGCCTGAGTGGCAGTTTTCCAGTACTTCTTTGCGTAGGGCTTTGGGTATGTAGATCTTTCCGTTGTGGTACCAGAGCCCCCCTTCCCCCTTCTCTATTCCCTCGGGCCGATCCCCTCCCTCCGCTTCCGTCTCGGCCACGAAGCGTTCTTTCCCTTTCAACTCTGGGGCTCCGGTCGTCTTTCCCGATCGGGTGGTGACCCCCCCGCTACCTGGTCTGGGGGGATCAGAGAGTCTATTACCTCCTCTCTTTGGCTATCGTGCTGGGGCATGCGCGAGAGCGCGTCTGCGAGAAAATTCTTGGTGCCGGGGATGCGTTTCAGCACGAAGTCAAAGTTTGCAAAGAACCCGGCCCACCTGATTTGCTTGGCCGTTAATTTGCGGCGGCCAGTTAATGCCTCCAGGTTCCTGTGGTCCGTCCAGATCTCGAACGGGACTCGGGCCCCTTCTAGCCACGACCGCCAGGTTTTAAGGGCGAACGTGACTGCGAAAGCCTCTTTGTCCCACACCGACCAGTTTCTCTGCTCGTTTGAGAATTTGTGGGAGATGTAGGCGCATGGCCGGAGCTCCCCCCCCTCGTCTCTCTGCATTAATATTGCCCCCACCGCGACGTCGGAAGCGTCGCATTGCACCACAAAGGGTTTTAATTCATTGGGGTGGGCCAGCACTGGTTCGCTGGTGAATAATCTTTTCAGTTTGTCGAAGGCGCGTTGACACTCGGGCGACCAGTTGAGGCGCACCCCGGGTTTTTTCGCCTCCTCCCCTTTCCCTTTGGTCTTGAGGAGTTCCGAGAGGGGCAACATGACCTGGGCAAACCCCTTGATGAACCTGCGGTAAAAATTTGTGAACCCGAGGAATGATTGTAGCTGCCGTCGGGTTCGGGGGGCTCCCAATCTAGTACCGCTTGTATTTTCGCGGGGTCCATCGCTAATCCATCCCCCGACACTCGGAATCCTAGGTAGTCTAGTTCTGTCTTGTGGAACTCACACTTAGACAGTTTGGCATACAATTTGTTCTGATACAGGGTAGACAAAACTTTTCTGACCAGGGGCAAGTGTGATTCTAGGTCCTTTGAGTAAATAATGATGTCATCCAGGTACACCACCACCCCCTTATACAAGTATTCCCCAGGACCTCATTGATAAAGTTCATGAACACTCCGGGCGCCCATTGCAGCCCGAACGGCATAACCAAATACTCAAATTGTCCCATCGGCGTATTGAACGCCGTCTTCCATTCATCTCCCTCTTTGATCCGGACACGGAAGTACGCGTCGCGCAAATCAAGTTTTGTGAACACCTTGCCCTCAGCCACAGTGCTTAATAGGTCTTTTATCAACGGGATCGGGTGGGCGTTGGACATTGAAATCCCGTTTATCCCGTGAAAATCTGTGCAAAGTCTCAAACTTCCATCTTTCTTCTTTCGGAATAATACGGGGGCTGCGTGGGGGGCTGTAGCGGGGCGGATGAAACCTCGCTTCAAGTTTTTGTCTATGAACTTTTTCAGTTCCGCCTTTTCCGCCCACCCCATCGAGTACAGTTTCGCTTTCGGCAGTTCTTGCCCCGGTATTAGTTCAATGGCACAGTCGGTGGGGTGGTGCGGGGGGAGCTCGTCCGCTTCCCGCTCACTAAAAGCCCCTTTTAGGTCTTGGTATTCTCTGGGGATCGATTTCACTTCTTCTATGGTCAAGCATAGCCGCTCGTTTTGCAGCGGGGCTTTGGGCCCCCACTCCCCCCTCCAGTAGTGGTGCTCGCACCGCCAGTTTGGGAAGCGAACAATCTGGGCCTCCCATTGTATGTCTGGCTGGTGTCTCACTAGCCAGCCCGCCCCCACTACCAAATCGAACGAGGATGAGAGGGCGACTACGAACACCTCTATCCCCCAGTGGTCCTCGGTCCCCATGGGCACCGCTTGGGTTTCTTCGGTGCAGGGCTCACCCTTCATCACCGACCCGTCCATCTGTTCGAATTGGATGGGGCGAGGCAGGGGGGATTTTGTTAACCCCAAGGCCTCTACTAGGCGGGGGGACATGATATCTCTCGTGCACCCCGAGTCAATTAGGGCGCGGGTGTGCATGAAGCGTCTGAGATGGGGGTTTAGTAGGGTCACTGCCATAAACAAAAGCTCCCCGGTAATTCTCACTGTCATCGGTGCCGGCGTCTCCCAGACCTGCTTTGCGGCACCCATTAAAGCAGGTCGCTGTCGTTTCCTGCCGCTTCGGGATCCCACGACTCCTCGCTCGACTCGCCGATAGTTTTAGTTTCCTCATCAATCGCCATGGACGTGGCGACGGCGCCCCGACTGGGCTCTTCGGCGCGGCCCCCTCCCTTCTTCAGTGTGCCCGCGGGTTGCTTGGGTGTCGGTGTGGTCGTTGGGGCTCTCGCGGGGCAGTTGGCGGCGAGGTGCCCCGGGCCTCCGCACCTGAAGCACCTCCGCCCGCCGCCGGTTGGCGTTGAGGTCGCCAGTGGTTTCTTCGCCTCCGCCTTTGGTGCTGCCGGGGCTGCCTTTCCTCCCCTCTTCCCCAGCTGCTGCTGCCGGCGCAGCCCGATGTGCTGCAGATTCGTTTCCACTTCGCCCACCAGTTGAATCCACCCCACGAGAGTGTCGGGCCTCCCTTGGTGGTAGCACCGGTCGAGTATGTTCGCGTTCAGCCCGTTCTTGAACGCCGAGCATTTCATCAGCTCGCTCCAACCTCTCACCGTGGTGCAATGGGCCATAAACTCGGTGGCGCATTTGCGGGTCGTGCTGTTCCCCTGCTCGATTCTCTGGAGGGCCTCGGTGGCCTTCTCCTCTCATAGGGGATCCCCGTACTGCCGTAGCATCGCCTGGAGGAACTCGGCCACCGAGGCCAACTCGGGCTTCCACCCGGTGTACAACCCCACGTACCATTTCCTCGCGGCCCCTTTCAGCCGGGACGCTATGTGGTCTACGCGGCTGGCCTCCGTCGGGTAGCCGCCTCCCCAGTGCGTGAAGAAGTTGTTGCACTGGATGGTGAAGTATTCTACTTCGTCCCCGTCGCCATCGAACGTGATCTGGAGCTCGTGCGGTCTCCCGCCTTCCCCCCCCCGGGCGGCCGAGGGGGGGTAGCGCAGGTTGCGGTGGGGCTGGGGCCGGCACTGCGGGCACGCCTGGGGCTGCTGCTGCCGCCGGCGCAGCCGGGACCGCCGGCGCGACCAAAACTGCTGGAGCTGCCGGGGCCACTGATGCTGCGGGGGGCGCCGGGGTGGCCAGCGCGGCTGGGACCTGCGGCCCCGGGGTGGGTGGCCCGACGGGGCCTCCTCCTCCGCTGCTGGGGGCCCCCCCGGGTTGCCTCCCGTCAGTAGGCGCTGCTGGGACCCCCGGGGCGGGCGGCCCAGGGGGTGCGGGCCCCCCCCGGTGGCCTGGCTGGCCCCGCCGGGATAGTTGCCTGCAGGGCGCGGATCTGGTCTTGGAGCGCGCCCAGCTACAGCTGCATCTCCGCGGTCATCGTGATGCGGGTCTCGTGGACCTGGTCGTGGATTTCTCTCACCCACTGGGACAGTTCATTGCGGAGTGCTTGCGCGGAGTCCCCCGTCCCAGGGTCGCGGTACTCGTCTTCGTCTCCGTCCCAGTCGTCTCCCCCTGCTCCGCCGGTGAGCGCCTTGTATCTCTCTTCCGCCTCGTCCATTAGCTTGGTGGACTTTCGCGGGCTCCAGCTCCGCGAGGGGAATACGTCCGTGGAGAAGGGAGCCGGGTCCCGAATCTTGCGCCTCACCACCGTTACTCCAGGCTCCAAGGGTCTGTCCTCTACTGGAGTGGTGGGCTCTCCGTCGTCTGGAGCCTTGGCTGCCATTCAGCCAGGTTGCCAGTTCGGATAAATCCCAAAACAAAGGGATCAGTGTTATAATGTCAGAACTGGCAGAACTTCAAGAAAAGCCCAAGACTTAGTTGCAAGTATAGGCATTTATTAGAGAACTCCAGAGCTTGAGGTGCAGAATAACACTGATAACAACAGCCAGTATTCGATACACTTTATGTGATTCTGTTGACAACAATAAAACGATCGTTCACACGGGTGGAGACAACAGTCTGTTTCTCAGGGTTTGTTATCAGGCAGGGAGGATGGAATCCCGCTGGGAAAGTGCGGGCCGGCCTGGCTTCAAAGGCCATCTGCAGATGTTGACCCTGGGCTATCTGTTACACTTCGGTGATCACAGTTTGTTTGAAATGCACAGTCACACACAACATGGGGACTGGTTAGTATTTTGGGCAAGCTGCTTAGGTTAGTATTTGTTTTCAATATGGAGTCGGTTAGGCTAACAGCGTATAGGAAAGTTACAAGTTCTGACAGTAGCAACTTTCTGTACTGCGTGTCATCTGCCTTTCCAGCATATGAATGCGGGAGCATGCAAGTGAGGCAGATTGATGGTGTGGAAAATGTACGGGTGGGGGGAAGAAACTCAAACCGCACCAAGGGGATGGTGCTCAACAACCATCTGATCACACCAAAGCACCTCCATGCAGGGTGACTTGCATGAGAGCATCTGATTGGAATTTGGCAGCTCCATTTTGAGCTGGTCCAATTTGAGATGCTGTAAGCCAAAATGCCCTCAAAAGAGGTTGGGGAATTGACAGGTGGGTACCTTAGGCTTAAAAGGACCTAGAATCTATGTATACAGGATTCCACTTCCAGAAATTATTACTAAATTTACCAAGGACACTAATTAAGTAAAACAATTAAAAATTTATTACAGAAATTATAGAACATACATACAAGGTAATGGATACACACAACACACATACAGTCCTAATAAAAATAGAGAGAAATGCATAGAGGTAACATAAAGATGGACAAACAGGGTGATAATTACCGATCGTAGTCTTCAAGGAAGGCTCCAATGGCGACAAATGAGGACTAGGGGGAAGGGGACCCTCAACTTGCCAAGAATCGGGATGTATCTAAACAACTGGGATGGGGTACTGCTAGATGCACACCTGTGGGTAGTTGGGACCATGATATAAGGACTACCTTGAGCCCTTAGGGAGTAGGAGGTACAGGGGTGGATGACAGGTGGTCAGCTGGTACATGACCTCAAATAAAGGGGACGCTCCGCAATGACCATAAGGGTTGGACTTGTGCGGTAGCCAATGGCCAGTTTATTGGGGGTCCCTGATTGGATGCCCATATCTGGCCAATGAGCAGAACTGGCCCTGGTTACCTGATTGGACTTCCAAGTAACAATGGGCCAAAGGGGGAGGCTCCAGGATGACCTTTAAGGGAAAGAATGGGTGAAATTATTGGGGTGGAAGTGATTAAAAGGCTATCAAAACTTATCTAAAAGGTGACAATAGATGGCCAAATTGCTACCTAAGGTAACACCCAATCTATACAAAGAAGCTTCGCTCTGGATGAAGATTTCATCCTCTTCTTCATTCCTCTACTCGCACCATCCTTTGTCTTGGGTTCTGTTGGACAAAGGCTTAGGCAGTCTGACAGGATCCATGCCTAAGATAAGCTTGATTGCCTTATGCATTGGTGACATCTGTTGAGTACGTGAGCCTCCCGCTTCGCTGTCATGGAGTTTGGCACTGCAGGAAGATAGTTGCTGGTGATGTTAGCCTACCAATATGGATTCTATGGTCAAGGCTGGAATCTGCTTGCCCAGACAGTTCCTGGCGGTGCAGCTTCTTCCACTGCAACGGCTGAGATGGTGATCGCACAGAGCGACTGGAAACTCATCTGTTCTCCTGGTTAGCACTCTTCCAGAGATACGGAGTGCTGCTGCAACGTTGTGGCTGTTAGTACTCACATAAGTCCCTTACAGTCTGGTAGACAAAACCCACATTTCCCTGGCAGATGTGTGTGAGTTGAATCTCCAGGCACCCTGGTAACCAAATGGGTGACTACGATGTTCTGAAATTAGGGGTCTTTTTCTCACAATTCCCCCCTTCAAGACCTACATCACCGAATGGAGACGAGGTCTTGAACAACAAAAGTTCACAGCTGATCTTGACAGGCGACATTCCCGCTGAGAGCCAAATATCAATTGGGGTGTACCTCCTATCTAAAAGGATGGAGCCACTAAGCTAAAGTACTCAAAAATAACTTTGAAAATACAGTATCCAATGGGCCAAAGGCTACTTCCTCAAATACTACGATGTGGAGGCAACTAAATGGCAACCAAATGGGTGACTACGATGTTCTGAAATTGGGGTCTTTTACTCACAACGCCTCCTGCACACCCAAAGCTGCTGGTCTGAACTTAGAATCCCTTTGTGGTCACCAATACACTTTTTGCTGGTCTTTAGAAGAAGAAGAATTGCAGATTTATACCCCACCCTTCTCTCTGAATCAGAGACTCAAAGCAGCTTACAATCTCCTTTATCTTCTCCCGCCACAACAGACACCCTGTGAGGTGGGTGGGGCTGAGAGGGCTCTCACAGCAGCTGCCCTTTTAAGGACAACCTCTGCGATAGCTATGGCTAACCTAAGGCTATTCTAGCAGGTGCAAGTGGAGGAGTGGGGAATCAAACCCTGTTCTCCCAGATAAGAGTCCATGCATTTAACCACTACAGCAAACTGGCTCTTTAGGATCCATGGCCACCTGCCACTATCCTTTTGTTAGATTTGCAGTGGAAATAAAATGTGCAGCTCTTATAATTTCCACTAGTTCATCCTTGGCAACTGATCCTTGGCATCTGATATACATCAGGGACTGTAGTTTTGTTTAACCTTTGGTAAACAATGACTTTCTGATGATACAATAAGCCCAAAGTATAGCATTTCTTTAACCTCCCTGTCATTACTGATGACATTTGGGCCAGTTACTCAATAAAGTCGGAGAGCAATAGGCCTGGTCTATATAGTACAAACCTTGGGCTGAGCTAACCTAGTTTTCCCTGAAAAATTGAGAAAGATCGTCTGATACTTTTTGTTTGAAGTTTGAATTTTTGCACTGAAATTTGCACTCTCAGAAAGTATTGAATCTGAGGTTACGAAAAATCCTTTTCAAATTTGTTCTCTTGGGGAAGTTCTTGCATGGATCTGCTTCTTTTTCAAATGACCATTACATGATGCAGAAGAGGGGCTGCTTCAATCCCATTTGATACCCAAGCAATTTTCAATGGGTTACACAAAGTTGTTTGCGTGTCCCTTCAGTATCAGAGACTTCACAGCTTTGAGATCAGGCTCATTCTAGAGATAGCATAAGAATCGACACATAGGTTAAAGGGAAAATTACTGAACATCTGCTACAGGAATGCTGGGGAAAAGTCTCTCAAAATAGATGATTTCAAACCCTGTTTGAAAATATAGCAGAAAGTGCGGGTTCTCATTTTTAAGATCCAAAATGGTTTGAAGCTGGGATACTTGAAAGACCATATCTTCCTATGCTGTCCATCCCACCAGTTAAGATTGTACTTTTAAAGCTTGCTCTCTTTGCCCCTGTCTAGACAGAGGGCAGCTTAAGAGAATTTTCTAGTTTGTTTCAGCTGAAGCTATATTGTTCTCCAAGCTACTCCACTGTTCTACATAGTTCCCTGATTTTACTGAAGGTACTGGGTAACTCCCACAGTGGCAGATATTCTGCCACTGAGGCCTGCTAACTGAGCTCACATAGTTCAACTGTGGATCCATTATGAGAGGGGGGAACTTACTCTCACCTGGAAGATTCCATGGACAGTGTCAAGTGATTAGTTGAGAAGGTCAGGTGGCTATGGCCTGCAGATTTTTTAAAAAATTAAAGTAGTCAGTGCGAAGAGGTGCTGTCCTTAGGGTTTAAGCTTTCCTCTCTGTGCTTCCATGCTGCCAAAGAAGACCTCTGTAGTCATGCTCAAGGACTCTTTGCTTTCAGAACCAACTGTGCTGTGCTAGGACTCCAAAGCAGCTAGTTAGCTTTTTATTTTATTGTACATTTTACTGCTACAAAGCTATACCCCTTGCTTTTAAACCCCTTTTCCTTAAATTTCTTCAATAAAACCTTCTTTTGCTTTGTGGTGAGTGTTACTTGGGGAGTTTCTGAGAGGAAACCCAGGTACAGCTTGGTTATGTTTCTGCACCAGGGCAGAGTCCTGTCCTGACAGCTCCTGCCTGCAAAGGTGTGGTGAGTGGCAAATAGACACAGGGATATTTCAGTGGTGTTACCTCTCCCTTGAAATGCCTTCCCATGTAAAGCTCTCTTGGTACTACTTTAGCCTCCTTTGGGCTAAAATATTTATTATTATTAAAGATTTGAGAGATTTCATCTTTAAAGCTTTTTTAATAGTCTGCCAACAGACTGAAGATTACTTTATTAATATCATTGTCAGTTCCTGAACCTAATTTTGTAGGCCCTGGCTTGTTTTTATGGTTCATTTTTAAGCTACGGTGGTTACGTAGCTTCGGTTTAAGCTATGGTTTTATGGTTCATTTTTAAGCTATGCTTTGTGATTTTATTGTGCCGTCTTACTTTGTGAGCTGCCTTGAAAAGGTCTCTGGAAAGGCGAAATATAAAATATCTAAATAAATAACAAGCTACATATAATAAAGCTCACATACAGAAAATAAAAATGATAAATGGAAAACCCCAACATTCATGTGTAATTTAGAGAAAAAATAAAATGAAAAAATACAATAAAGAAATCCAGCGCTCTGGATATTTGCAAGGCAATAGTTGTGAAAACAAATATCATACTGGGGCTGTTTATTAGTCTAACAAGATGCAGACCTGCTTTTTAGTATATATAATATGATAAAAAGTGGTGCTGGCATGAGTTCATGCAAAGATGAAGTACTGTCCTTCATATGGCTGCACTTCCTCCCTTGAAGCTCCTTTCCTGATTAGGTCTCAGAGCCTGAATGGAAGACAATCTAAGCCCCACTGGGGAATACGAGTGACTAAGTCTGTGCAGTTTCTGGGGATAGGAAAGCATGAGCAAGTGTACTGAGGATGTGGAATTCTATCTGTCAACAGACTATTTTAAGTTGCCCCTCTCCCAGTTTATAATAGCACAACTTGTATTCCCTATAGCTCTCCATGGAGGCCTAATAAGACTGGAACTGTCAGGACCACTGAAGCTCCAGTGAAGGTGATGGCAAAAGGATTGCACAGGATTTGCTCATGGGCTTCATCTTGAGTGCAATGACCAGCAGAAAGTGAAATGATGTAAGGGATTCTACTGGCTTCCTGTGCTGATCTCTTCCCATAGAGAGATGTTTTATGTTCTTATATATTTGGGCTTTGTATTTATTTAGAAGTTTGAGCCAGGTGATGAGTAGATTGCCTGGCTCAACAAAACAAACTCTGCCTACTTCATTATAATGAGATATTCTAGGTCTCTTATAAATTCATCAGAACTGTTGCAAAGTTCAACCTCTGAATGAAAAAGATGCTTTGAAAAACTGTCCAGTGAGGGACGGAGGTGGGTCTTGAGGTTTTTTCCTTTTTAAAAAACATGTACAGTATAATCCCTGAGAAAGCAATTACATTGTCCTGATAGAGTATTCCAGACAGCAGGAAAAAACAAACAAGAAAGCAGAATAGGGGGAAAATAACATTCAGATTTTTAAAAAATACTGAGATGGGAAGGAAGGCAGAGAATATGAAGGATAGTTGATGGTGAAAAACATTAACATTCCAATCCAGTGCTGCTGGTTTATTATTATGTGAAAGATAAGTGGAGCAGAGCTGCTCATAACTACTGCTGGGCAGCATAAAAGAAACATGGCTGCTCTGAGGACCCTTCAGGGAGAGGAGCAAGGAAATGATAGCAGCCTTTGCCCTCTATCTCTTTCATGAACTTTCAGATTCCCGTATAGGATATGGTGCACTGTGTAGAGGGCTTCTTCAGAATGCTAGGCTGCAATCACACACACTAAATAATGCAATGCCAATCCACTTTCAGTGCACTTTCCAACTGGATTTTGCCAGTATCTCACAGTATTCACACAGTAAATCCCATTTGGGAAGTGCAATGAAAGTGGATTGAAAGTGCATTTTTAGCATGTGTGATCGCAGCCCTAGATTAGCATCAGTGGCTGCTCTGGTTTCAGCACAGCAGATGGGATCAAATTAAACTGCCAACTCTGAACCCTTAGTACCCAACTGTATGCTTCACATTGTCCGCTGCAACCAACAGGCCAAAATTAATCAGGACTAGATTCCACTAGCTTCCATTCTATTGATTCCAATGGGACTTAACCAAGACTTTTTTTAGAAAAAGCCCAGCAGGAACTCATTTGCATATTAGGCCATATCTCCTGATATCACAATTGTTTCACACAGGGCTTCTTTGTAGAAAAAGCCCAGCAGAAACTTATTACATATTAGGCCACACCCCCTGACACCATGCCAGCTGGAACAGCATTCCTGCATGCTCCTGCTCAAAAAAAAGCCCTGGGCTTAACTAACTGTATCTGGGCCAGTTAAGCCACTTTCCCATTTTCTGGGTGTTTCCTTTGGACCCTGTTGAGAAATATTCTTTGGCATATGCTTAGCAGTCTGATCTATCCTAAGCAGAATGGCACCATGCTAAACCCATTTACTTCAGTGGATTTAGACGTATATAACTCTCTTGGTATAACCCCCGCCCCCGAGCACTATGCTGACAGAATAAAGACCTACTAATACCTCCTTGGCTGTAGGCGTCTTAAGAGACCTTTCACAGTTATACAGGGCTTGCAAAACAGAACTGGGGCCCTTGACAGAGAAGAATAAAACTCTCTCTGATAGGCCCCATACTGCCCTCCTCTCTGGTCTTTCCCCAGTATCAGCATGACTAAATGATTCAACTGATGAACTGTAATTTTATGTATTATTGTAAATATTTGCCATCTGTTTTTATGATTAATGATATAAATGTGAATTTTTAAAAAAATTGTTAAAATTGTTTTAATTAATTTATGATTGTATTATATAATATGTTGTTACTCGCCCTGAAGCCTGCACTAAGCAGGGGATGGCAAGTCAGAAATCGAACTAATAAATAAATAAAAGCTTGGTTTAAGATTGCATTGTACACGTGCAGCCAGCAACTGAGCTATTCTTTGTCTGACTTGCCTGGTGTGGCTGCTGCTGGCGTTGTCACCAAGTTTGCTTCTCTCTGCCTCTCCCTCACAGTTTGTCAAAGGGACTTTTGAGAAGGTGCCTGCAGGCTGCAGTGGGGCCATGGGTGGTGGGACGGGCACTCCGACCCTGAGATAATTTGCGAGAAGGCCCCTGAGATTTCAACTGCCTTGGGGCCTCTACAGGGTTTAATCAGGCACTGGCACTGTCTACTGTATGATAGCATTGTTCTATAGTCCTGTAACTCCAGTATTGTTCTCTCTATCATTCTGTGGATTTAGTGCAACATTCTCTATGTACAATGTCTATGAGCTCATTGTATGTATTATACTGCTCTTATTATATTGTTTTTAGTTGTAATCTTTCTTGAGTCTCAGTGAGAAAGGTGCATGACAAATGAAGTATAAACGAAGTAAATATATTTAGAAAGCCATATAATATAATCAAAGAGGACTTTGTAGTCGTAACTGTACTGAATATCTAAATGTAATGAAATAATTTAATAATCATATTCATCATATACTGTCCTTAAGTAGCTTACTGCTGATCTGTCATCCTTCCCCTAGAGAGGGGAAGAGGAAAGGAAGCTAGTTTCACCCAGTCTGAACAGGCTGTGACATGTTTGTTGGGGTCACTATAAAACAACTCTCTTTTGCCAGGGCATGGACCAGCACCATAGCCAGGATTTGGGAGGGGGGAAGGAAGGGGGCAGTTTAGCATGATGGAGCTTACTTCTGAGAAAACCTGCTAAATGCATCAGGTTGTTCAAAGGAATGGAGAAGCAGCCAACGGGTGCGGTCACACTCACCATTAAATCCATCTGCAACATGCCTGTATTATAATCCGCACAACCAATTTTCCGATCAGACAACAGCCAGGCTCCCGTTCTGTCCCATGTGGGTCCCGTCGCTGGTCGATCAGATTGCTCTACCGGACCTCGTTTCATGAGACGTCAATCTGCACTAGCACAGGCGCAGTGATGCCCGCTATCTGCAGCGCGTTGCTTTTAAATGGGTCAGATCACTAAAGTTTTGCTAGTCCGTTGGCACTACTTTTCCAGCACAAGCACTACGCGTGCAGAAAAGAACCCAGGAATTCAAATCAGTTCACATCTAGTTCACATCTACATTCAAAAGTGATTTTTGTTTCTGGACATAAGGGCGGGTAAACGATTTATCGAGCCAACATTCGCTCGTTCATTCACTGGCGCAGTGATATCACTTGCAGGGGCTTTGGGAGGGAAGCGGTGGTGCGCTTCTGATGAGTCGCCAATGATGGAGCGTTCAAACAGAGAAACTCCGCTCAGGAACCCTCAGAAGGATTTTGTTCCTGATTTAAAGCAGTATCAAATTAGTCCGCACCCCAGTCGTCTCAACGCAGGACTCGAACAAGCTAACCACCATTCACAGATGCTGACGTTTGGACAACCGCTTAAAATCCAACATGCTTCCGGACTCCACTCATGCTCGTAGCGGGATTTTATGAACGTCTGACCTCACCTAACATGTGTCAATTGCAGGTCAGGGCTCACAAGCAAACATTATAGGAAACTTCGTATTAACTTCATTTGTGGAGTATTTTGGAGGTCTGAATTGTTTAAAACTCACCTTCTCAAAAAAAAAAAAAAGGTTTTCTCACAGACTCCAGACTCGCCCAACAACCGTTTAGAAATGCTAATAATCTCCCTGGCCAGACAATGACGGTCAGTTTATACCAGTGTTTCCCAAACTCCACTCCCCCCCTTGGCCTGGTTATTTTTACACTTCTCCTTCATGGCCCACTAAAATGCAGCGGTGGAGCTAGGAGACTTTGGGGGTGGAGCCGAGGAATGGGAACAATTTCATTTCCTGTAGTGTCACTTCCAGGTCAAGGGCCAAATGATGGCACTTCCAGGGCATACTGAACCAAAACTCCACCTCTTCCTGTGATGTCACTTCCAGGGCACTCCTCCAAACCTGCCTCTTCTTCTGAAGTAACTTCGTTTTCAGAAAAATCTCTTTGAAACTCATGTTGAGCTAAAATGGAGGTAGAAAGTGGGCAGTTGCAACTTTTTCATACATTCCCAGGGTCCTCTCTTTCCATCCCCACACCTGCATGCACCTATCTGTTTGTCTGTTCTTCTCCAGCTTGCAAGCACTCCTAATGCCCATGTTCAATTACCTGCACCACCTACACACCCCTTCCTCAACAGCGCTGGATGTTGTATGTAGTTGGGAGTGCTGTTGCCATTGCCATCAGGAATGCCAGCACTGTGTACCAACCACACTGGGCCCTGGCAACTGCTCTACCTCAAAATATGCTGACACATTTAGTAGGCCCTTCCTTCAGCTGCTACTACTGGAACCCTGCCTCCAGCTACAACCAAGCTTGCTTGGTTTCAAGAAAATCTTTCAACAGCTATTTTTCATACTTTTCCTTGGTTGAAAGACTGGGAAATTGCCATGAAAGGTAGCAGAGAATTGTACTGCAATTAATGAATTAATTTTAAGATATATGAAGTTTATACAAGCTTTTCTGTAGTTATCCCAAAATGTTCACCAGTGGGGCCAGGGTACTAGAAGCCCTCTCACTGTTGCTTCCCGCCCCCCCCCCCCCAGCATCAAGAACACAGACAGAGCATCACTTGCAGGGAAAGAAAAAAAGAAAGAGGAACAAAGGGGGGGGGAAAGCCTTACTCTCCATCAGATGACTTCAGCCAGCAACAATTCTGCCCAGAGGTTGTTTGGTAAAAAAAACATAGCTACTGGAATGCCCACTCCCTGCCCCTCTCAGCTGAAAAAAAAATCTCACCCTCTTTGCTGCCCAGACTTCCCAGGGAAATCTCCCCAAAAGAACATACTGCGAGGCACATGAAAGCTCATACTTTGAAGAACACTTCATGGGTCTAAAGTGCCAGTAGACTCCAGCTTTTCTCTCAAACACTGGGAGGGGGGGAGAAGGAAGGAGAGGCAGCCCAGCTCCTCTCAGCACAACACAGAGATGGGGGAAGGAAGGAAGCCAAACGGAGCTCAGGCTTTGCAGCCTGTGTAAGTCTTCAAGGTTAGCTTTTCTCTGCACAACACAGAGATGGGAGAAGGAAGAAAGCCAAACAAAGTTCAGGCTTTGCTGTGGGCAGGGCTAGCTTTGGCTTTTCTTTTGACCCAGTATTGAGGCTTCCATGGCCTGGTGCTGGATCATGATCCTGCAAATGGGAAATGCCGGTTTACACCTCCAGCTACAAGCTGACAGCAAGCAGAGAAATAGTTTTTACTAACAAAAGGTTTTTTTCTCCCTCTATCTCTCCTACCAGAGCAGATAGGGTGGGCTGGACTAATTAGGGAGGGGACGTTGTTTGGTGAGAGCCCTCTTGTAGCTATGGGCTTGCTGTGAACTTTCAGAGGAGGCACCAAAAGGAAGCCAAGTACTTTTGACTTCTCATGAATAGCCTTTTAAAGAACTTGCAAAAATCTGATAAGTATATAAATTGTATGTGGAAGTATGTTTTATTGATCGTCTTGTTAGAATTTGAGCTTACACAGTACAGTGCCTGTGTTTTGCTTTGAGGAGATTGTACTAGTGGTATTGTGTGGTATTTGATTGGTTAATAAACTGATTGTATTGCTTACTGTGTGGCATTTTATTGGTTAATTAACTGATTGTATTTGTTAACTGTTTAAGTGTAAGGAGATTTCATTGCTTATTTTTTCAATTAATTGAAACTTAATGCTTGGATTCAGTTAGAGAAATCATAAATTTATCTTTGATTAAGTAGTGGAAGACAGAATGTTGCAAGATGAACGCTAGATGTACCAAGAAAACATTTTAGAAACAGAAATTATCATGTCCATTTAGATGGAATAAAATACACTTTGCACAATTTTCAAACTTTAAACATAACATTGTTATGTTCAAACTTTCAAACTTTAAACTCTAACATTGAAATTAGATTCCATAAAAATGAATTCAATACTAGATTTAACAAATTAGATCAGAATTTAGTTCATAGGACATTGAAAATCCGAAAACCATGCTATCACAACATACAAAAACTGCAGAGCAAATTCAAGAAAATACGGTACATACAAAATGTAAAGAAACCATTTTGGACCAACTGAGCATAGAAAATGAGCAATAAAAAGCAGATCAAAAGCAGTCTCATATATGAATGATATTGCTTTTGATCTGCTTTATATTGCTTGTTTTCTACGCTCAGTTGGTCCAAAATGTTTTTTACATTTTGTATATGTGTGTGTGTTCATGTAAAAAGCCAGCTATGGGGTGGTGCTACAGCTCAGTGATTGAGGATCTACTTTACATGTAAAAGATCTCAGGTTCAGTTCCCAATATCTCCAGTTAAAAAAGGATCAGTGGATATGCAAGACCTCTTTCTGATATGCTGGAAAGCCACTGCCATTCAGAGGAGGCCATAGCGTCCTCGATGGACTAATGGCCTGACTCATGATAAGGCAGCTTCAGGTGGTCATGTGTTTACACATATCATACATTTATAAAAGTGAGGTCTCATATTGGTGTTTATGGGTTTAGTCACCCATGAGTTCATAGAAATTTAATTTAATTTTTTTTATTTATACCCTGCCCTATCCCGCAAAAGGGCTCAGGGCAGCTTACAGCTGTAAATCAAACGTGATCCCACAATACTCTTTTATGTCAGTAATACTCTCTTACTTAGTGTTGTATTATCAATACCTTTGGTTTTTACTTTTAGAAGAAAGTTGCACAGAAGTTTGACAATGTTTTATATTCACTGTCAACAACCTCTGAATGGAACTTTTTCTCCCCATAACGGACCCATAACACCTGTGTTGACTTCAAGCTTGGCAGCTGTAGTGAAGTCTTAAATTGGCTTTCCTGCTCAGGTTATTATAAGTAATTAGAGCTAATGAACTGCTTGCAGAATCTGCTAATTTGGTAGAGTCCAATTTTGCTTCTCCTATTAAAGGCAATGGGATTTTTCCCATTGGGCCATTGAGAGTATCACTTACTGCTGAGTACAGGGAAAGTGTGCAAAGTTTAAAATATAGTTAATGCTTCTCTGTTCGGTTAGCATATTATTTTCCTTGCCAAGTGCCATTTTTCTTTGGTTCATCTTTAATTGTGTGAGTATGGCAGCCTGTTGACAAGATCCATGTCTTTTGACAGTAAAAGATCTTTGCACAGCCATATGAGATTTCAACTAGGCCTGTCTTATGATAGTAGAAGCTATGAATTAGTTGTACAAATCTCATCCAGTGCCTGATGTATTGTTTAAAATGTGTCTTTTACCTCAAAGCAGCAGTAACATAAGCAAAGAATTGCAGCTGAGTGAAATGTGGAATACTATTTAAGGAAGGAACATTTCAAGATCAGATAATCATTTCCAACAAAGGATGAATGAGTTTTTGAGTAGTACTGTTTTTGGGGATCTCATCTGTTATATGTGGTATTATGCATGTGTCACAAATTGAATGTGCAGGCAGTAGCTTAGTCAGAGATCAGAAGAAATGATGCATCCATTTGGCAGTGGGAATTGTTGTAGCAAAACATGAATACAGAAGCTGCTGTGCAATATGTGGTTCTTCTGTGTGTTCAATCACTTCCTTCCATTAGGTTCAGGATACTTGGGGTATGCATGTGCATGTGTGGATTTAAACAGATTTGTCCAAAATAGGACGCTATATCTTCTTGGTTTTGAATCTTATCTTGTACAAGGGATGCCAGCCTCCAGGTGGGACTTGGGGATCCCCCCAATTTACAGCTCATTTCTAGAGTTCAGAGATCAGTTTTCCTGGAGAAAATTGCTGCTTTGGAGGATGGACTCTATGGAATTGTAACCCACTGAGGTCCCTGTCCTCCCCAGGCTCCATCCCCAAATCCCAAGGAGTTTCTAACCTGGATTGTCAACCCTACCCCCTTGCAAGTGTCCAGGGGGGACCAGGGAAGAGGTAAAAAGTTTTATGTTGGAACGTGCCATAGCTAAATGAGGTAATGCATGTAGTGTATCGAGATAACGATACAATGCAATAACACAATAACATAAAACCAGCCAGCACGACCCTGCGCGAAGCGACCGGGCTGTCCCCGGGCTGCTCAGCGCAGGACCCGAACTCCCAGCCAATCACCAGCTGTGGCGGGAAGTTCAACAGGCCAGGATTGGACTGGCCTGTCTGGAGGGAGGTTCCCGGGGTTGTACATAAGCGGGACCCGGCCCGTGTGTTCCCTCTCTTGTAACGTGCCTCCATTAAAGCATGTTGCCCTACCAACGTCTCCTGTCTCAGTACGTTACAGTGGCGACGAGGATGGGATTCTAGCCACATCGGCTACATCGGAGACAGGGCAACCCACGGGCCACGACCGCCGCCATCGCCACCATGGCAACCCAGAGCAGTACCACCGGTCACATCGAGCCGTTCAACCCTGCGAATCCCAAGGGCTGGGAGTCCTACGCAGAACGGGTTGAATGCTACTTGAGGGCCAATCGAATCACAGAGGACAGCATGAAGAGGGACATTCTCCTGAGCGTCTGCGGGGCGGCCACGTTCGAGATCGCCAAGGGTCTCTCAGCCCCCGCAAAACTCACCGAGAAGTCCTTCGCGGAGATCATCAGGCTCCTCACTGGCCATTTCCTGCTGCAACCATCTCAGGTGGCCCGCCGGTTCCTTTTCCACCGGCGAGACCAAGCAGCAGGAGAATCGGCCGCCGACGATCTGGCGGCCCTACGCCAGATTGCGGGAAACTGCGACTTTCCTCGGCTGGAAGAGACCCTGGCCGATCGGTTCACGTGGGGCCTCCGCGACGAGAGGCTCCAACAGAGGCTCTTCGCGAAGGAAGAGCTCACTCTGCAGAGTGCCTTCAGCGAAGCCTTGGCGTTTGAGATAACCGCGAGGACCTTTCCCAAGGCGAGGGCCGACGCGGTCCACCACGAGGAGCTGGACCCCGACCGTCCCGACGAGGGAGAAGCGTTCCAGCTGCGCCGCCCAGCAGGGGCAACCAACCGCGCGCCACAACGACCCCGAGCAGCTGAACGATCCCCAGCGGTGGAGAGACCGCTGGCCCCCAAGTGCGCCAGCTGCGGTGACCCCCACAACAGAAGGGACTGCCAGTACCGGACCTGGGACTGCCGGAGCTGCGGAAAGACCGGCCACATTGCAAGGGCTTGCCGAGCCAAGCCCAACCGCCGGAGGCCGACCACGCACCACTCCACAGCCTCCACTACCCTACAGGTACTGAACTTGCCCCTCGCCACCCCCGATAAGATCAAAATGGCGGTCCTCATCGAAGGGAACCCCTGCCAAATGGAGGTGGACTCAGGTTCCTCCATTTCCATTATAGCAGAGGAGACCCTGAGGAAGCTGTGCCCCCGCCAGCGGCTTCAATTAAGGCCGGCGGACTTCATACTCCGGGACTTTCAGAAGAATCCGGTGCAAGTCGTGGGGTGGGCCCGGGTGCAAGTCGAGCGGGGGTCCTTCTACGGCCTGCTGGACATCCTGGTGGTAAAGCGCCAGCTTACCACCCTGCTAGGACTGGCGTGGTTCAAGCCCTTGGGGATCCGCTTGGAGGGGGTGGGGCAAACCCTAACACCCAGGGGGTTCGGGGAGATATGCCAAGAGTTCCCAGACGTGTTCGACGGCTCCCTGGGGAGCTACAAAGGGCCAGCCATCTCCCTACCACTAGACCCGACAGTCAGGCCGATCAGGCTCAAGGCGAGGCGGGTCCCGTTCGCCTTGAAACCAAAGATAGAGGCCGAACTAGACCGCCTCACTGCCCAAGGGGTCCTGGAACCGGTAGACTACGCCACCTGGGAGACTCCCATCGTAACCCCGATCAAGCCAAACAGGGAGGTGCGGATCTGCGCCGACTATAAGTGCACAATAAATAAGGCACTGCAGGATAACCCCTACTCAGTGCCGGTGGTGAGCCACGTCCTGGCTGCCCTAGCGGGATCTAAGATCTTCGGGAAGCTGGATCTGGCACAGGCCTACCAACAGCTCCCGGTAGATACTAAAACGGCGGAGGCCCAGACTATTGTGACACACAGGGGGGCCTTCAGAGTGCGGAGGCTACAGTTCGGGGTTAGCGTGGCTCCGGGGATTTTCCAAAGTATAATGGACGCTCTCCTTAAAGGGATCCCCGGAGTTCAACCGTTCTTCGATGACGTTTTAATCGCCGCCCCGGACTCCGAAGAATTCGCCAACCGCCTGAGAGAGGTGCTCCGCTGGTTCCAGGCAGCGGGGCTCAAGGTCAAGAGGGAGAAATGCTTGCTGGGGGACCCACGGGTGGAGTTCCTGGGTTTTGCGGTAGACGCAGCAGGAATCCACCCAACGGAAGAAAAGACCCGAGCCATCATGCAAGCCCCGGCCCCCACCTGCAAAGCGGAGGTACAAAGCTTCTTGGGGGTGCTTAATTTTTACCATTCATTCCTCCCCCACAAGGCAGCCCTAGCAGAACCCCTACACCAGTTGCTGGACAAAAAAGCCCCTTGGGTTTGGGGCAAACAACAAGCCGCCGCGTTTCAGGCGATCAAGGACGTCCTGGTGTCCAATGCGGTGCTCCACCATTTTGATGAGGGCCTCCCCATCATCCTGGCTTGCGATGCGTCGCCTTATGGGTTGGGAGCAGTCCTGGGGCACCAACTCCCAGACGGGAGGGAGGTACCGGTAGCGTACTACTCCCGCACACTCACACCGGCCGAGCGCAATTACGCGCAGATAGACAAGGAGGCTCTGGCAATCGTGGCGGGGGTCCGCAAGTTCCATGATTATCTGTATGGGCGGAGGTTCACGATAGCTACGGACCATAAGCCGCTCTTAGGTCTGTTGGCCCCAGACCGCCAAACCCCCCAAATACTCTCACAGCGCATGTTGAGGTGGAACCAATTCCTCAACTCATACACGTACACACTGGTCCACCGGGCCGGCAAGGCTATGGGCCACACGGACGCGCTCAGCCGTTTGCCTCTACCCGTCACAGAGCCTGACCCAGCCCCCGCACACCTGGTCATGTTGATCGAATCCCTCCCGGAACAGCCCCTCCATGCTGCGGAGGTCGCAAAGGCTACAGGGAGGAACAAAACACTGGCAAGGGTTCTCGACTGGGTGGTGAGGGGGTGGCCAGAAGGGAACATGGGGGAAGAGTTTAAGCCCCACAAAATGAGGAGAGAGGAGCTAGCAGCCCACAAAGGGTGCATCTTACGGGGAAGCAGGGTGGTGGTCCCCCCCCGCTGCAGAAGCGAGTCTTGGAGTCACTCCACGAGACACACCCCGGCATAGTCAGGATGAAGGCTCTAGCCAGGAGCTACGTCTGGTGGCCGGTGATGGATGAGGAGATCGAGAACTGGGTGCGGAGGTGCAGCGCATGTCAGGAGTCATGCCCCGAGCCACCAAGCGCCCCGGTCACACAGTGGGAAACCACTAGGAAACCTTGGTCCAGGCTCCATTTAGACTTTGCGGGGCCCTTCCAGGGACAGATCTTTCTGATCATGGTGGACGCCTACACCAAATGGCTGGAGGTCATTCCAGTAGCGTCCACTTCATCAGCAGCCGCCATACGGGCACTATTCCGGACACTATTGTCACAGACAACGGGGCGGCTTTCACCTCTGGGGACTTTCAGGCATTCCTGCAGAGGTACCTGATTAGACACATAAGGTCTGCCCCGTTCCACCCGGCCACCAACGGACAGGCGGAGCGGATGGTCCGAACGACCAAGGAAGCCCTGGGCCGGATAGTGCAGGATGACTGGGACCACAGACTATCCGCCTTCCTGTTTGACAACCGGGTAACCCCCAACCCGGTCACGAGGGTAAGCCCGGCAGAGCTCCTATGGGGCGCAAACTCATCACGAGGCTCGACAGGCTACACCCCGACCGAGCCTCGGACATCCGAGGGTCCCCGGAGGTCCAGGAGGCAGCCCGAGGGTTCTTTGCGGGGGACCCCGTGTTCGCACGTAACTACGCCCAGGGACCCATGTGGGTAGCAGGTCGGGTGAGGCAGGTAATTGGGACCCGTCATTACGAGGTATCCACAGAGGGGGGCCAGACTCTGTGGCGACACATCGACCAGCTGCGCCGCCGCACTCTACCGGAAGGGCCGATCGACGTGGAGGAGGAAGTACCCGGGGGAGAGCCAGCTAGGGGTATGCCAGAGGCCACAGCGCCAGCACCGACCCTGCCCGCCAGCGAACTCCCCGGACCAGCAGAGGCCGAGAGGCCCACAGAGATCGACGAGCAACCCACAGCGGCCTCGGCCCCCGGAGAGTCTCCCGCGGCCGAAGCAGCGCCGACACCACAGGCGGCTCCTAGACGATCCACCCGGGAGCGCCGCCCTCCCGCCTACCTAAGAGACTATGTACAGCAACTAGGGGGGGAGGGGTGTAGTGTATCGAGATAACGATACAACGCAATAACACAATAACATAAAACCAGCCAGCGCGACCCTGCGCGGAGCGACCGGGCTGTCCCCGGGCTGCTCAGCGCAGGACCCGAACTCCCAGCCAATCACCAGCTGTGGCGGGAAGTTCAACAGGCCAGGATTGGACTGGCCTGTCTGGAGGGAGGTTCCCAGGGTTGTACATAAGCGGGACCCGGCCCGCGTGTTCCCTCTCTTGTAACGTGCCTCCATTAAAGCATGTTGCCCTACCAACGTCTCCTGTCTCAGTACGTTACAATGCAAGCGGTCATTTTAGAAGTCATCACTCTTATCATGTAGCATTTTGGAACCTATATCAGTTTCCTAGGTCCAAGCTACGTTTCTCATTGCATTTACTTTATTTTCATCTTTCAGTCTGTAACTGAACCTGAGATCTTCAGTAACTTGGCAATGCTTATTAACTTTTCCTGTGAACTTAGGGAGAGGTATTTGGAAAGTTCCTGCATTGTGCAGAAGGTTGGACTAGATGACCCTAGGAGGTCCCTTCCAACTCTATGATTCTATCCTGCTCTTTCTCTAGAAAGTTCAGAGCCCCCTTTGTCCTCACAGCACTCTTGCTAGGTGTGTTAGGCAGTAACTGATAACCCAGTAGCTTACAGGGCTGTGATGCAGGCTCCCCCCCCCCCCAAAGAAAATAATGCTTTATTCAAATTTTTTTCAACATCGTTACAAATATAAACATGTAAAGCGTGTTACATTTGTTTTGTTATAACAGATATGATTCAACACTTTGTCATATCTTTATCAAAAGGCTATCTAACAGAGCTATATATTTACAAGAAGACATCAAAAATAAATTAGTTTTTTTGTAATATAGGTTTTTTGGGATAATGTTATTTTCTGAAAAATAAGACAGTACAGGGTACCAAATTGTAACAAATTGCCTTTCATATTGGTTGTAGGTCATTTCATATGAATTGTATGCAATCTTACACATGATAAAGGTGTCCCATACTCTATTTTGCCACATTTCAATAGTAGGGATGGCTTTGTGTATCCGAAGTGCTGTGATGACCATTCTGGCTGAAGCTATTAGGATATGGATTAATTTCGTTGTACCAGCACTGAGTTTAGTGTCATAACAACTATGCAATAGGAATATTCAGAGAGGTCTGAGAGAGAGCAGAGAAACTCTGAGATAAGCTGAGACAGCTGGGGAAGTTGCTGAGAATTTCTGAGTTTGTGTGACTGCTGAAAATTCTGAGTTGTGGTTGCTGGGGAACTGCTGTTTGTTTGGTTGAATGGGCTGAAGGTGAAGGTGATTGGTGCTGATTGATTAGGGGTGGCTGTGTTCCCCACCCTATTTGTATTGTTAAGCTGCACCTTGCCAGAGAGCTAAAGGGCTCTTTGCCTGTGGCTCTTAGCCTGGGGGCTCTGTAAGGACTAAGAACCCAGATCCCTAACTTCCTTGTGCTCCCAATAAGGTAAGTTGACCCTCCAGAAGGGGAGCCACATAAACAAACAGGATTTAAAGGGGACTGTATATTTTTGGAAAAAAGCTATCAAGAAGGAAGAATGCCAGCAGGGGGGTGGTGGTTTTCCAGTGTTTTTCACTGAGTGTCACATGTATGACTATCTGCCCACAGGACAGAAGTCTTGGGTGTGTGCTCAATGCAAGGAGCTCCTGGTCCTCAGGGAATGAGTTCATACCCTTGAGGCTGAGGTGACTGACCTGGGGAAGCAGAGGCAGTCAGTTAGGCTCTAGGGGAAGACTCTTGGGGGCGTACTATATGAGCCCCACTCTGAACGTGGCAGCCCTGTTGCTTCCAGGGAGCATGAAGGTCGAGAGGGAACAGGGCACCGTGATGAGGATAAGGGGAATGCGCCCTCAGAAGGGACCTCCTCTTCAGTTGGTGAGCGGGAATCCTTTTGTGCCAAGGAACCATCCCTGGGTGGGGAGAGAGGAGGGGTCTTGGTAGTTGGTGATTTGATCCTTAGGCAAGTAGGCAGCTAGGTGGCAAAACCGCGTACTGACCGTATGGTGACTTGCCTGCCTTGTGGGAAGGTAGCGGACATTACTCGTGTAGTAGATAGGCTGATAGACAGTGCTGTGGAGGAGCCAGTGGTCGTGGTGCATTTGGCACCAACGATGTGGGGAAATGCAGTCGTGAGGTCCTGGAGGAAAAATTTAGGCTGTTAGGCGGGAGACTTAAGGCCAGGACCTCCAAGGTAGCCTTCTCAGAAATGCTACCTGTTCCATGTGCAGGGCAGGAGAGACAGGCACAAATTAGAAGTCTCAATGTGTGGATGAGACGATGGTGTAAGGAGGAAGGGTTTAAGTTTGTTAGGCACTGGGATGCTTTCTGGAACAAGTGGGAGCTGTACAAAAGAGATGGTCTCCACTTGTCCCCAGATGGAACCAGGCTGCTGGTGCTTAAAATCAAAAAGGTGGCAGGGCAGTTTTTAAACTAAATCTTGGGGGAAAGTCGACAGGAGATAAAATGTCTCTGGTTCGGGAGGACTCATCTCAAAGAGATGAAGGGTTAGCTGTTACTTTTCTACCAGGTAATGGATCAGATTTATCCACTGAGATGGTGACAAACGGTATGGACTGTTTGCCAAAGTCTTGAGGCAGCAGGAGGAAGGTTGCGGGCCTAGCTTGCCTGGGGAATTATAGATGTTGTGAGAGTAAATTTTAGAAATCAAAATGTTGGGTCCATCCTTATCAAGTTTTGATCCCCTTGAGAAAATTCAGTCCAAATTCTTGAGAGCCATTTTCCACTTTCTAACCTGCGTTTCCAATGCAGTACTACGCTTGGAAACTGGCTTGCTAAGGATAGAGGCTAGGGTGAGCCTACTTTCAATCACCACTTGGCTTAATCTCAGCCATTGCCCCACAAATATCACATCGTTGATTTTAAAGGATAGTTATTGTTCCTCTTGGGTTAGAGCCATCCATCAGAAATTGTCTACGCTTGGCTTTTCACCTGAATCTCTCCAGATAATGGCCCTGGATCAAGCCAGGGCCATAGTCAAACAGAGACTACAAGACATTGAGAGACAGAATGATATTGCCAAGGTCCCGGATTATCTAGCTCCCCCTCAAAGGAGATATGTGTTAGCTCCAGCCCCCTATCTCTCAACTCTAACAATACCATCCCACGGAAGGGCCTTTTCTATGGCCCGTTGTAATATCTTTCCTTTAGCAGTCATTGAGGGCCGCTTTAGAAAGGTGCCTATGGCTGAGCGGGTTTGTCCTTGTAGTACAGATAAAGTTGAAACGATTGACCATGTTTTGTTTAGGTGTGGCCTATACTCTGGCATACGAGCCAGGTACATTTATTCTTTGTTGGAGGGATGTCTCGGGTTTTCTGATTTCAAAATCAGAAATACGCTGTTATCAGATTTTAACCCCCAATTCACAATTAATTGTGCCAAATTTATGGCGGCAGCTAGGAGAATTCGTGAGGATTATGTAAAGAAGGGGTCCTGAACTGACTGTTTTTTGAATATTTCCAAGCTTGTATTTTATCTTTTCTTAAATGCCTGAGTACTCTGTATACCATCACAAATGCTACTGAAACTGATATAAATACAGAGACCATGCATAAAGTTGCCAAATTTTTTTCCCATGCAATCAAATTGCATTTTATGGTTCTTACAAGTTAATATCGAGGTAACAAATTGTAATTTTAACCAGTGTTTTCTAGTTAATATTTTTTCTGGAGCTGTATAATTTTTAAATTTTTATTATATGTACTATATTTATTAAGCTAGAAGATGTTTGACCACTACTGTATTATTTGTCATATCTCATTATTCATACTAATGTCCTATATTTTATTTTCACATTTATTTTTAAAATATCTTATGTTTTACCTATTTAGGTCCATTTTGATTTTTACAATTTTTATGTGGTTGTTGTTGGCCTGCATTGTACTGTGTATTTGGTCATGGACCGTAATAAAGCAAACTGAAACTGAGATGAAAGGTTAGCTGTTAATTTTCTACCGGGTAATGGATCAGAGTTGTCCACTGAGATGGTGACAAACGGTATGGACTGTTTGCCAAAGTCTCAAGGCGGCAGGAGGAAGGTTGCGGGCCTAGCTTGCCTGGGGAATTATAGATGTTGTGGGAGTAAGTTTTGGAAACCAAACCTTTTGTATTACATTTTAGGTCTCTAATGAAGTTTTCATAAGGTGTCTGTGGGCATGGAAAAGTCTCTTTAATCTCGGATGTATGAAACATGTCCTTGATCTGTAGATATTGAAACCAGTTAATATTAAAGCCTAGTTTGTTTTCTAATGTTTTCTTTTCTATAAATTTGTTTTGATGCCATAACAGCCCAATCCAGACATATGTGGCGGCCGGCCGCTCGGGCATGAGCGGATCTACAGTGCCGCTCATTGGCTTCCAAAGGGGTTTGGGGTGCCCAAGTCCAGGCCACTGCCTGTAGATGTATAAAATACACTGGAGCATGGGCTCCCAGAGCAGCGCGAGGGTGGGGACATGAGGGGGCGCTTTAACAGGGAAGCCAGGGATTGGCTGGTTGCGACCAGGGAGCCGGCCCACGTGACACTCAGCGGTGGAGAGAGCACTCCCTGGCGATAGGCTGCCTGCATGCCCCACCCCCCTCATGCACACACCCAGCCCCATGGTATGGCTGTGTAATTCTTGGGGAAGCATCCGGTCAGTACTTACCGCTAGCTCCATGGAGCAGCCTACCTGCCAAAGGGGTGAAGCCGAGCCCTTGTCAGTGTCCCTCCTGTGGGCTGCATGGACAGATGGCATCCCAGATGCCAAGGGGCCCCCCTGCCAGGACACAGTATGCCACCCGCTGCAGGAACCCATGCACCAAAGGTGCCAGCGACAGTTGCCGCAGTGGCTTGCGCTCGTTTCCGCCCGCAGAGAATCGGACACCCATGAGGAGCGTGAGGTGGTTTCGAATTGGCCATGTGCAGGACTCACCTCCCCCCACCCTCAGATCCCCCTTGAATAAGGACTCAACGCTATGTGCAGGGATAAGATTTATTAAAGCGCCGGGCTGCAGAGGGGCTGCCGCCTGGCCCCCTCGCAGGAAGTCGCCTTGAGCCGCGGTGGGCAGAGGCAGCTGCTCGAGGGGCAGAGCCGTGGGGCGGCTGGTCCCCTGTCAGGGGCTGGCGCAGCGTCCTGGATGTTGTCTCTGACTGCGCCCGCGTGCAACGTTTCCCTGCCCACCTCATGGGGGGGCCACCTCGGGAGCAGCAGGAGCAGCCCTTCCACCGGTGACCAGGGACTGGTTGATATTGGCGAGCAGCCACTCCACCCTCACGCTCCACTCCTGCGACTGCCTTGCCATGGCCAGGAGACTGGACAGGTGGCCAGTGGCCGTGGACACAGTCCCCTCCATCCCCGCCATCCAGAGTTGGCCCACGGCCGTGGCCTCCCTCCATTCACACTGCCCCTCCAGCTGGTCCTGCTCTATGGCTGCCCACATGGAGGACAGGGTGGTGGGGATTCTTTGAGCTGGCCATGGTCCCTCAGCCCTGGGTCCCAGTTCCCCGCCACCCACACAGCCTTCTGCATCACTGCCACCTTCTAGATGAAGAAGATATTGGATTTATATCCTGCCCTCCACTCTGAAGAGTCTCAGAGGGGTTCACAATCTCCTTTACCTTCCTCCCCCACAACAGACATTCTGTGAGGTGGGTGGGGCTGGAGTGGGCTCTCACAGCAGCTGCCCTTTCAAGGACAACCTCTGCCAGAGCTATGGCTGACCCAAGGCCATGCTAGCAGGTACAAGTGGAGGAGTGGGGAATCAAACCCAGTTCTCCCAGATAAGAGTCCGCACACTTAACCACTACACCAAACTGGCTCTCCACACCAAACTGGCTCTCCAGTTCTCCAAACAGTTCTAGATCCCACAGTGGCGCCCCCTGGTTAGGGGGAGGGCTGGGGCCCGCACACAAGTCTGCTATGCCTGGCCCCCATGCATTCCCAGCCCCCTGGGCATGGGGAGGGGATGTGGGCAGATCCAGGGTCCACAGCATGAGGGAGGCAGCTAAGGCCGACCGTCTGCGTGGGGACGCCCTCCGTTCTCCACCATGTCAGTCATCAGTGTCACGGTGTGGCTACCGTTGGAATGGGACAGGGGTCAGATGCTGGCATGAGCAGCCAGTCATGGATGCTCCACGCCCCGCATTCATTGTCGCACTTTGAGGGGACACAGGCTGCTCATCATCTGTGGACAGACGGAGGTCACCCACGATGGCATCCATGACCTCCTCACTCGATGTGTCCTCCCCCTGATTCGGTGCCTCCTGACAGCTGACCGGATGTCCAGGGGGCAGTGGGGGGAGCTGGACCTGCCAACCTCCCATCGTGCAGGTGCTGGGCAGCCAGCTCCAGTTCTTGGCTGTCTTGCTAGAGCGGCCTCCTGCCTCCGAGTCCACAGTGGAGCTCATGGCAGGCCTCGACGATTCCTGGGAGTCACCTGGGGGGTGGGCGAAGGGTGTTGCCATCAGAATAAGGCAGTCCCATGGAGGCATGGCCGGGGGAGGAAAAGTGCTAACCTACCGCGGATCACCTCAATGCCGTGGCCAGCTACATCCACCAGGCAGATGAGGGGCCCCAGGATTGCCTCAAGCTGGTCAGGGCCTGGGCCACCGCCTCCTCATTGGTTGAGCCCTCAGCGATGAGACGCCAGACTCGCTTCTTGGCAGGGCCAAAGGAGTCGTTCCAATGCTTCAGGGTGGACTGCTCTGTGTGAGGGACCTGGCTCACGGTGGACACTCGCTCTGCTGCCGTATGCCAGAAACCCCGCCAACGGGAGTTCGCCCCACTGGCTCTTGTGGCAGCAAGCGCCACCACAGTGTTCTTGGCCACCAAGCCAAAGAGGAGCGCCTTCTCTGCCTCAGTCCAGTTTGGTTGGCAATGACTATCGGTTGATGCCAATCTGTCTGCCGTCATTCTTCCCACAGGTAGTTGAATGCGGGGGCTGCTCACCGCAGCTGGGTGATAGTGGTCGCTCTCACACCGCCCCGCCCAGCTTTCCCACAGGACACCAGCAGGGCATCTGTTGGTCTCAACGGCCCCACACTGCCGCTCGTGCAGGGCCCCTCACAGTTCCAGCAGTGTCTAGAAGCTGCAGTGGAGTGCCTCGGGGCCACCACAGCTCGTACCACAGAATGCAAACCATGGGGGCCCATGGCGGGTGGTGCCCCCTCATCCCGCCACCAGAGCTTCCTGGGTGTGGCTGTTGCACAGCCTCCCCGCTGTCTATGTGTGGGTTGCACGGTGGTGGCAGATGCCCTCGGGCGTGCAGATACCGAGAGTGCCTGAGCACTTTGCGTCTCAAGGATGCCACCTGTCTGGATCACTTTCACCAGGACCGCACCGCCATCCAGGACCTGTGTGAGCAGCTCGGGGCAAGCCTCTTCAGACAGGTGACCAGCCCTGGCCCAGCTCTGTCCTGCAGCGGGTCCTCATCTCCCTGCGCTTCCTGGAGGTCTCCCAGTCATCGGCCAGCCACTGCCTCCACTCCTTCCTAGACGCCATGCTTCAGCGCCTCCAGCAGCATGTGCGATTCCCAACAGGCGAGGAGGAGTTGCAGACTGACAGAGCTGGCTTCGCGGCAGTTGCGGGGTTCCCCAATGTTGTGGGGGCTGTGGACTGTACACATGTTGCCCTGGTGGCCCCATGGAAGGATCCCATGGTGTATCGGAACAGGCAGCACTTCTACAGCTTCAACGTGCAGGCATCCTGCGACCACTCTTCACAGATCTGGTGGCGAAGTTCCCAGGGAGTGTACACAATGACTAGATCTTCACATCCTCTGGCCTCAATCGCCTCCTGGCAGCCTGGCTGGATGGGCAGGGGTTGTTGCTAGGTAAGGCCACCAGGTGGCAGCATGGGGTGCCCTTCAAGCCCTCTGTCCTCACCTTCCTGTCTTCCACAGGTGATCGAGGGTATCCCTTGCTGCCCTACCTGCTGACACCATACCAGGAGGTCACTCCCGAGGACCGGGCACTCGCATGGTCATTGAGCGTGCCTTCAGGCAGCTGAAGTTGGGGTTCTGCTGCCTGCACCACACAGGTGGCCAACACAGCATGCAGCCCCTGCCTGTGGCTAAGCTGGTTGCTGTGTGCATCATGCTACACAACATCTCCACCCATCAATGTCTGCCGGCCCCCCAGGACCTTCCCCTTTCAGACTCCGGGTCGCCGATGGGGGAGAATGAGGAGCAGCAGGACTTTGGGGGGCACTTGCATCGGGAGCGTGTACAAGCTTACATATGGGCCAATCAGTGTGCGGGCAGGGCACCCAGGGATGAGAGCATGCTGTGAGTGCGGCCGCTCATACACCCGGGGCCACCGGGGGGACACCGCATGCTCCCATGTATGCTGATACCTCTTGGGCACTTCATTCTATTATTAAACCAGAAATGTTGGGACCACTCTCGAGATCCCTTCAAAAATTCATGCACTTGTTGGAAAAGGCATGGGGAAGACGACAAAATGGCAGGCAGAGCTGAAATCCTGGGGGGAGACACAAAAAAGAAAGTCAAAGTAGAAAAACATAGGGAGGGGACCTGGGAACCACTGCGCAATGCCGGGCGCGCCTTGGCAAGATTCCCACATGGCGTGGCCGTGGGACTGTCAGGCAGGGCACCATGGCAGGCATTTTGTGAGGTGTGAGTGGCCACAGACTCAACTCTACTCTAATGGACCAGCCTCCCCTGCTCAGTTGGTTCGGTTTTGAATGTATAGAAATGTGCCCTTTCCCCCAATGGCATGATAGCTTTGGTTAGTGCATGCATATTCAATGTATATACTTTTTCTGCACCCCAGGCAGGCACCTCGCTTGTCTTGCCCTAGTTATAGCTCCGCACTTTGCCCTGACTCCAGCCTCTTTCTTCCAGTCCCCAGTTCTTTCACTCACTGCTGAAACACTGTCCCATATTGCCCACATGGAGCATGGAAGTATGGTGGGACCTGGAGCTCTCCTCCAGACTACAGAGATCAATTTCCCTGGAAGAAACAGCAGCTTCAAAGGATGAATGCAGCTTCAAAGAATGAATGACTGAGGTTTTTCCCTTTCCCAGATTCTACCATTCCTCCTTTCCCCAAATCTCCAGAAATTTCCCAACCCAGGGACGGCAACCCTAAAGGAAAGGAAACCCTAAAGGAAAGTGTCACACAGCTGCAGCATAATGTTATAAAAGTTGATAATTCCTGTTTTGTAAGATGCAATTGGATGTTTCCACACCCTCAGCTTCAGAACTAGGAATTGCTAAAGCATCAGCTGGTGATAAATATATTATTTAATCTGCAGACAAGGATGTTTTTACTGTCACCATGAATGATAAATGGCTGTTATGTACCACAGCTGCTGAAGGATGTGAATCACAGTCAAAGATTAAACCTAGGTCTCATATTTAGTAGGATCAAAGGGATTAGCAGCATTTGGAATGCGGAATTATACCATAATTGGGTAAATGGAAACACATATTTCCTGTGCAAATATTATCCATGTTATAATGCTTAAAATGCACAAGAGAAATGCATCTCTTTGGCAGACTAATTTGTTCTGGTTCAATTACAGTGTTTTGGCAATGTTATTTATATTCCTCTGATATGCGCACATTTTAACAATTTAAATCCTTATTTCAGTACTACCCTGTACTGCTCTAAACTCTTTGCTATTTTCCAGCAACTCTCCCATTTTGCTTCCCACTTCTTAAAATATCTGCTGTAGCCCACTTCCTTTGCTTTCTCTGAACTGCCTGTCACAGTTCAATTCCAGTAGAGTCCAGAGCACATAAGACTACAAGGATCTATCTGAATCACAGCTGTGTTGTGATTAATGAAGGGTTGGCATTAAGTGCTGGAGTTGATCTTGACCAATATAGTTCCAATGTTTAGTGGGGGTTTAATTCTTAGAACTGAATCTGTGTCCTTCCACCTAACTCCTCAATGGACTTCTATTTAATACAAACCTGGAAAGGAAGGCACTATGGGGTAAGGTGGGGGTGGGAATCATCCCCCTTCATGCTAAGTTAGTGATGAAATGAAAATTCTTACCTGGCTGCTAATTTGGACATGTTGGGGGATACAGAGAAATGTCTCTCCAACTTAGAACCGAACTGTAGTTCTCACGTGGGGGAGATATGCTAGTGTGTATATAAACTTGGAATCCTGATGTAGCATAAACTGAGTGTTTCAGGTTCATTGGCCTGGTCTTTCTCTTGCCGTCCTTCCCAATGAACATAGAGGATTGCCAAGTTTGGATTTCAAAAATTCTGGCACTGGATAAGACCTGGTGCTGGTCATGAGGTGACACTGCTCAGAAAAGTGGGTGTGGGCTGTCCATATAGCTGTCATTGTTGCATTGCCCTGTTGTTGCTTTCTCCCTCCCATCCTTCCTTCCTTTCCCCAGTTGAACAGACCTGAGGGACAGAGCTGTTATAGAAAAACTGTAGTAGTGTGCAGAAAACAGTCATGCAGCAGCAGAGCTGAACAACCTGGCGCTACGTCAGCTATGCCACTTAAGAATGTGCAAATCATTAAAATTTATTTAGAAACTTTCTATGCTGCCTCCCCACAGAAGAGTCTGTCCAAAGCTGATTTAAATCCCCTCCACTCATTCTGCTAATTAGGCTTTTATTTATTTACTTACTTCATTTATGGGTCACAAAATGACTTACACAGAGTGATCTTTACTCTTCTATTTTAGGCTTTTACAAAATCCCAACAACCAACCCTGATAAGTGTTGCCGACTTCCCAGGTGGGGGCTTGGAGTTCTTTGGGATTACAACTAATCTCCAGGCTACACATTTCACTTAGCCTGGAGAAAATGGCAACTTCAAACCAGGAGTTGTCAGCTTGCCAGCTCCAGATTGGGAAATCCCTGCAGATTTTGGGGATGGAGCCTAAGGAGGGTGGAGTTTAAAGACCTCAGCATGGTATAATCCCATAGCAGTCCATCCTCCAAAGCAGCTATTTTTCTCCTGGGTGACTGATATCTGGAGAGCAGCTGTAATTCTGAGAACTCTCCAGGCTACACATGGAGGATGACAACCCTAGTTGGAACCCTAGGCTCAGAGGTCAAACTCGGTTAGGGTTGCCAATCCCCAGGTGGGGGCAGGGGATCCCCCAGTTTGGAGGCCCTCCCCCCGCTTAAGCGTCGTCAGAAAGCGGGGGAAGGGGAGGGAAATGTCTGCTGGGAACTCTGTTATTCCTTATAGAGATTTATTCCCATAGAAAATAATTGGGAATTGATCCATGGGTATCTGGGGCTCTGGGAGGGCTGTTTTTCGGGGTAGAGGCACCAAATTTTCAGTATAGCATCTAGTGCCTCTCCCCAAGATACCCCCCCAAGTTTCAAAAAGATTGGACTATGGGGTCCAATTCTGTGAGCCCCAAAAGAAGGTGCCCCTATCCTTCATGATTTCCTATGGAAGGAAATGAAAAGGTGTGCCGTCCCTTTAAATGTGATGGCCAGAACTCCCTTTGGAGTTCAATTATGCTTGTCACAGCCTTGATCTTGGCTCCACTCCTAATGTCTCCTGGCTCCACCCCCAAAGTCCCCAGATATTTCTTGAATTGGACTTGGCAACCCTAAACTCGGTCATTTCCACTCTCTCCCCTTTGCAGACCTCCAGGTGGGGCCTGGATTTCTCCCAGTATTAGAAATGAGCTCCCAACTGAACAGGTCTCCGCTGAACTTCCTTCCCTCCCCAATGAAAATTGTACTGGCTGATTTTATTGTCTAAACTGTTTTTAATGTTTTATGTGGTTTAATTAGCTATTGGTTAGCCGCCCTGAGCCTGCCAGGGGAGGGCGGGATATAAATTTGATAAAATAAACCCTATCTTCCTCCAGGCAGACGTAGGAGAGAAAATGTTTCCTTGGGTGGATGTCATACAAAATTCTTTCCTTAAATGCAGCAAAACTGTGAAAGCATTTTCTCAAAACCCTGTGACAACATACCAGACATGAAGTGTTTGGAAATAACAGGGCAAGCCGCCCTATTAAAGACAACTTGATTACAATTATACATAAGGCGAACAAATAAAAAATAAATAGTTCGCGGGACTGGAAGCGCTTAAAGGGAGAACAAGGCCCAAGAAGAGCCAAGAACTTCCTTGTTCTCCCCCCCTCCCCTTTTCTCCACCATGGCCATTCTGCGTACTGTTCAGCAGGTGGCGCCAGATTTCGATTATTCCCGCCGAGCCCGTGAGGCAAGCTTCGCATTCACAGCCTTTAGACTTACACAAGCACACACAAAGCAGCTGGGCGAAGCTTTATCGGGGCTGCCGGTGTCTTCTTCCAACCCCAAGCCAGAAGCGACACTCGCCGCGGCCGCGCAAAAAAGGCTGAAGCGGTTGGCGTTCACAAAGAGCAGCAAAGACGAAGGTAAGCAGAGCTGGAGCATCCTGGCAGGCAAACTTAAGATGCTGGTCGCCTTCTTCCCTGACTGAAGGGACTGGTGGCATCCGCGTCTCTGTCTGCTTTTCTTTATATGCTCAGCTTACGAGGAGCGGAGGTGGAAGCTTTCTCTTTGGGGAGAAGGGGAGGGGAGGCTGGGGCCCCGGAGCTCACAGGTAGGTTGGGGCGGGGAAGAGAAACCCTACTTATTCCAGTCAAACTTTCCAGGGAATCTAGCCTGTCTTCTCCGTACCACCGCTGCCTTGGCAGTTTTGTTTCAATCACTAGGTTGCTCTCAGTACAATGGAAACCTTTGAGAAGCGATAGGAAGCTTCCACAGGAGCAGGTGGGAAAGAAGCTCAGCTTCGTCTTCACAAAAGAGGTGGCTGTCTACCACACTTTGCCCCTCCTAGTGGTATGGAGCTAGTTGTGTGTTCCATTGTGACTAAAACAGGTATTCTTCTCTCGCTCTCCCCCGCCCCTCACCTTGCTTTCTCTTTGCCTCTCCCTTTGCAGATGCATAGGATATTGGCAATAGTTGTTTGGTGTTTCCTGCAAGTGGAAGGCAGGCATCCAGAAATCATCACTGGTAGCAGCAACAATGGCAATTTCTTGGACAATGATAAATGGCTGACCACTGTTTCCCAGTATGACAAAGATAAATACTGGAACAAGTTCAGAGATGTAAGTACCCCCATATGTTCTCTGTCTGGAAATGGGGGAAGGGGGATGATGCCTGTGTTTGGTACCAGTGAATGCTGCTGTAGTTTAGGAATCCACACTGACCCTTTGAAATTAGCTGTGTTTGTGGTGTTAGTACTCTGTGTATGGTTAGCTAGGCATTGTTCCATTTTCCCATAGGGACTAACTTTCAAGGAACTTTTCTGTGCCTGTTTAAGAGATTAGTGACTGTGAAATGCAACCTGCAGGGGAAGATGTTATTTATGCAGTAGAGCCACAAGGTGGTAAACAGTGAAGATTTCTCCCAGATGCATGTAACTGAAGACTAGAGAAGTAATGTTTTGGGGAGTATTTGTTATGGTCTTTATATATAATGGAATATAAAAACTCAGGACTATTTTGACATGTACTTTGACTCCAGTCTGTATATTATATTGTAGTTCTGAGGACACTCCTGTATGGAAGGAAGAAGAAAAAAGTCATGAGTTATGACAGTTCATATGTAAAACTTTGAGATTTATGAACACTTTAGAATTATTCCCTGAGGTAGCCAACTAGGCCAGGATTAACAGTGAATAGGATGCAATGGACTTGGAGTGTGGAGTGGGTCAACCTAAATTAGCCCATTTAGAATGTTTTTGTTTGGGAGCAAGGATATGGTGATAAAACAGTCCTAGACTTTCTAACTGTGTCTGGCTTATATAGCTGGTGTATATCAAAGTAACACATGAAGTAAGATGGTTCTGCCATTTGGATTGTGGTTGGGAAACTTTTTGCCAACATGGATTATTTTTAAAAACCAACCATAGTGATTACCTGTTACATGTTATGCTTAGCTGGGCCCTTTTTCAAAAGGTAGGATATTGAAATGAAAATGGCTCATATTCATTTCCAGTTTCTGTAAACGCTGAAAGCTATTTTTTGAACTTGACTACATGCAAGTCAAGGACTTAAATATATTTATGTTTGATGTGTTATGTTTCAGTGGGCAATTCAGTCTGACAAATGATTGATCTGTATGCTCAGAAATCAATAGGAGACTTAGAGCTGAATCCAGGTGGTTCTGATTTGTAGCCTTAATTATTCAGCAATAAAATCTATTGTAGATTGTGTTTGTGAGCTAAAACAATCTTAATCATTTTTGTTTATTACATTCAAGCATGCAAATATTAGTGACTAGATAACAGAAATGAAAGTTTTAAAATGTAGATGGGCTGCTGCTGGTGTAGTTGAAAAGAGGTTACAAAGGATTTATTTTCACTGTTTCAAATTTATGCTTTTCCAATATCACCTCTGTACTTGGCTGGTAAGGAATGCATGTCCTTGCTCAGAAAAGAACAGGAGGCCACATACTCACTGGGTGAAGTATACATGCTCTGAGAATAGAAATTAGCAAAATCTCTTAATAGGAATACTTTCATTATTGTTGAAAATATATGTGTCTTACATATAAATGCAATGCACTTAGTAGCCTACAAAATTTTCATTATTTCACATTTTCTTTGATATCAAGCAATTTATGACAAATCCTTAGCTTGAAAACCTCCCCTACTTACTTGCCTAGAGGGCAAGTACTATAGATGAGTGAGTGGCTGTGCTCTGCTGATATATATATATTTGTATTTTCTACACCTCTTCTGCAGGCCAGAATACAAACTTTCATTTTGGTTTGGTTTGCTTTTGCTCATTTTTGAGCAAAAACTAGCAAAAGAATGAGAGGCCTTGAGCCAACTGAGCATTTAAAAAAAAAAATACTGTATCGGATTTTTTTTAAAAAAATCATTAAATAACTAATAGATAATTGATGGAGAATCTTCTATTCTCAATTATAATTTTTTTGTGCAAAAAATGTTGGGATGTCAACTACTTCATGCAATTACTTGATCTAGGTTATAAGAAGTGGATGGCTATTGATTTAGTTGTTTAGCATGACCAATTCTATGTCTAGATAAGGAAAGATATTATGTGTAATCTACTAGGAATTTATATAGCATGAGAACTATTGACATTAGCAGGAGTTATGCAAGATCAGCTTGCATTCATGCATAGGAAAACATTTTTGGGATTGTGTCCCAGAATTGTTGTGGATTGCTCAGCAGTTGTCATTCTTCTGCATCAAGAGCACAGAAGTGCACCTTATTCAAACGTGCAATTTGAATTTCAAATAATGTGTCTTTTAAAGAGTGGCTTGATTCTTGCTGCATGAATGCTGTTGACATTTGAAATACATGACAAGAAACTGTTAATGCGGGGGTTCAGTATATGTAATTGTCCTAGACCTTGACATTTAATCTTTGATAATATTTGAATGGCTTTCTTTTTAATGACTGCTTATAGAAAACATATATTGTGTGTCTTGAAGAAGAAGAATTGCAGATTTATACTCTGCCCTTCTCTCTGAATCAGAGACTTAGAGCGGCTTACAATCTCCCATATCTTCTCTCCCCACAACAGACGCCCTGTGAGGTAGGTGGGGCTGAGAGGGCTCTCACAGCAGCGGCCCTTTCAAGGACAACCTCTGCCAGAGCTATGGCTAACCCAAGGCCATTCCAGCAGGTGCAAGTGGAGGAGTGGGGAATCAAACCTGGTTCTCCCAGATAAGAGTCTTCATGCTTAACCACTACACCAAACTGGCTCTCGACATGTGTAGTTTCTCATTCCCAGAGCTGATCTAGACAAGATGGAGCAGCTGTTTCTCTGTTCACATGTCTGGCTCATATGTGTAAAATTGGTGTGTGGCTTACTTTACATGTATGGTGAGTGGCAGAGTGGCTAACTTTACATGTGTGGTGAGGGGCAATTTTTGCTCATCCTTCCTACTGTCAGTCTCCACACCACATCCCATGCTGCATCCCATTGGGCTCTCAAGAGTGACAAGAGGCTGCAGTAGGAAGAGGGATGGAGAAAAGAGCAAGCCTGCTTTACAGTCTTATGGATCCAATCTCATGTATGGTTTGGCTTGTTGTCTCTGTGTTGATAAAGGCTGTGAACTTGATTATATGTAAAGAATTCTTATTATCTGATCATAAATACACTGTTGTAAATAATTCCACATTCTGTAAAATATAGTGACATCTGAATTTCACAGAGAGTTTCCTTAATCAAATTCTCTTGAGTGCAGAGGGATAGCTAACTAATAGAGAGTGAGAGTGGGAAGGGGAGGATATATAAGGAAGAGAACAATGCACATGACCTGGGCTGGGAAAGGGGTTGGGTTCCTGGGGCTTGTTTGACTCCTGTCCAGTTAGTTGGGAATTTATATGAAGTTACAAAAGCAATACTTTGAATGAGGCATTTGGCTATATCAGGCACGTCCAACCATTTCTGAGCTTGTGGGCACCCTTGGAACTTTGAGAGGGAGTGGTGACCCCAGGAAGCACAACCCAACCAAAATGGTTGACATATATCCATGTTCACTTTGCAAAAAAATAACACAACGGGAATAAAAAGAAATGAAGGGAAGGCAGATGGTGGAGGGAGAGCAAAGAAACTAAGGAAGAAGGAGAAATGGAAAGGGGTATAAAAAAATGAAAGCCCAATGGCATATTGGAACCAGTGTTCCCTCTAAGCTGAGTTAGTGTGAACTAGCTCACAGATTTTTGGCCTCCAGCTCACATATTTTTGTCTTAGCTCAGGAAAAATAGCCCCAGAGCAAACTAATTCATGTAGTAGTTCACAACTTTAATACCAATAGCTCACAACTTTAATGCCAGTAGCTCACAAAGTACAATTTTTGCTCACAAGACTCCATGGCTTAGAGGGAACATTGATTGGAACTACACATTGGCTAAGGAAAGCCCAGGTGCTTACCAGTCCAGTTGCTCCTCCAGTGCAGCTGCTATTGCAGCCATAGAAAATGCCTTCATTTGAATTAGGGCAGCTGGTAATGGGCCTTGCCTTACAATGGCCTGACCCGCTTTCTGAATAATCCACTGGGTGCCTGGGAAAGTATTGGCAGGTGCCATGTTGGGGAACTCTAGGCTAGATTTTGCTTTGGTTTTCACACACAAACAGAATCTCCCTGAGAAGATTTAAGAATAAAATATGTGTGTGCTGCAACCTAATATAAATTATATTCTTGTCCTTTGACAAAATCTGTACTTTAGTTTGAATGAAAGAGTATTATGTTTTGAATCAAATGTTTGGTTTAGCAGTACTTAAAGGGTTATAGACAGAGGAAATAGTCTTGTTTCTATTCTAAATTGTATATTAAATACGTTTATTTTAAAGGCAGGAAATGTGAAGTGTTTTATACAGACAGAACTGTGGTACTGCTTTAATTTATATACAGTAATATCTGTACTACATGTTTCCTTTGAGCATTCTCAGTGGTGCCTTTTCAGATTAATAACATTTCCCCTTCAAGCTGGGATGGGGCAGAATTATATTCCTGAAAGAATTAATATACTTTACTTGACTTGGATTAGTGTGATGTCATCTAAATTCATTATTGCCTGGATTTGTCCATCTCACAATTCTTAGCTGTGCTGTGAGCCAAGCATCCATTCTAGTTGCTCTCTAGGTGCATGTACAGAACCTGTTTAACACTGACCCCTTTGTCTTGAAATTTTACTAATTTGCTGAGACTTTGTGAACCAGTAGCCTTTCATGTGTTGCAGAAGTATCTCCATAAGCCAGTCTTTTTTGGCTATTTTGTTCAGGTGTTTTGCATGTGGACTGTCCTTCTCTCTTCATCCAAAACCTTCTCTGTATCAGCACATGGGGAAGAGGTTGAGTTTCCAAGTGGCTATCTACCAAGTAAGGTGGAACGGCTTTAGGGCAGATGAAACCAAACAATTAATTTTCAGGGGACCAAACTATCAGTATGTGTGCATCCACCACCAGCATGCATGTGTTGTTACAAAAAACTTTCAGAAAAGCGAGGAGCTTGCCTTTAAAAAAAAAATTACTGAGAAAGCTCATACATTACCAGATGATTCTAAATTCAGCTTCAAGAGGTAGTTTATCCATTACTTATAAGAATCTCTGCTTGAACCATAGCTTTTAACAGGTATGGAAAGCATTTCCATAGTGAGACAAGTGTCTTCTTTTGTCTTGCAAGTTTTTAGCCTTCTGGGATGTCCTCCTGCTTTCAGTGGAGGCCTTTCAACATGAAAAATAGAGGAAATTTATCACAACTCTTTATACAAAGTTCCTGTTTCACATCATCATCCCAGAATGGCTGCACAGATTGAGCAAGAAGTTCACTTGAGGGGAATTTTTATTTATTTATTTTATCAAATTTATATCCCACCCTCCCCTAGTGGGGACACCCAAATTAGCCCTGTGTAATTCATCTCAGGGCTATTGAGATCAGTGACTTAAAGTCTTGGACTGAAGCAAGCAGAAGATATGGCATAATTGACCAAAGAACATTGTTGGCTCCTAAATTTTTTTTACCATGCTTGGTCAGTCAGAGGCTTACTGTCTTGCAGTTTCAGGAGCCAGTGTTGCATATCCCTTTGTCACCTGGAGTAAGAACTGAGTTGTGAACATAAGCTCTCTAGGTTAGATCCTATGCTAACACCAGACTGGTTTAGAGGCTGATTGGATCTAAGGTTGTCAGGTCCCTACCTTGCACCAGTGTGGGGTGGGTGGGCAATGTTGCCACAGGTGACATCTCCAATATGATGACCTCACATAGACATGATATCATCACACTGGAGACATTGTATGGTGACACTCTGGGGAGAAAACTCTATGGTTACCATAGAATTTTGCCCCAAAATACCAGCGTGTTACTGCATGATGTCCTTGGCTTGATTACATCACTTTCATGTGATGATATCACTTCTGCATGATGTCATCATGTTGGGGACATCACACAAGATTGTGGTTTTTGCGGGTGGGTGTTCCCCCCACTGGTTAGCTGGCCAGCGGTGGGCAGGAGACTGCAAAATTGGGGGATCCCCTGCTCCCACCTGGGGGCTGGAAACCCTAGTTGGATCTCCCACTTTTCATCCCTGGGGTAAAGAGCACCATGGTGGCAGGGAAGGGTATGAGGAAAAGGATTAAATGTTTCCACCACCAATACCTCCTACTGATTTGATTTCTTTCCCCTCCCCATGGCTGCTATATTTTCAAAACTACAGGAGAACTGATATTTATCTATGTTGAAAATGTATATTCTGTCTCTATAGGGACCTGTTTCAGGTGGCAAAAATGATACAACAAAATAAAACAGCAAACACTGAACAGCCTAAAATGATGTTAATAAAACAGTCCTCGACTAGAAGCAGACCATAAAATAGCTAAAAAGATTGGAATCTCTTATGTAAAAGCCTGAATATAAATTAATGTCCTGGCCTGGCATCTAAAGGTATGTAACACAGGCACTATATAGCATTCTTTCTCATCTAGTTGGTCCCTGGAGTTCTCGGTTCAAGCTTTGAGGTACTAAACATTTTATTACCATTTTTACCGTATTTGAAGAAACTCACGCAAACGGCTTCAGATAATGTAAACACTCTGATTTCATGTAGTTGTAGTTCATTAAAGTAGGATTGAAATTTTTAATCTACTATGCATCATGTGGTATGTAATAAAATGTAAAAAATAAAACAGGACTGGAAAGCTTGGGTGACATCACTGCTTTCTGTGGCCTTGCAAATGTGACAGTCTAGCTAAATGCATCCTGACATCTGAAGAGGAAAAATGGTATTTTGTTTCATAATACACTCCCACAGCAAAATGTCTGTTTGGCACAATGGGTTATGATGTGGCTTTCAACCCAGAAGTCATTAGCTCTGAAGATACAAGCAGTGTGTTTCTGTGCCAACTAAGTTGAATAGAAAAGCTCCCATTGATTTCAAGGCAGCAGGGTTACAGCCACAGAGTTCTGGAGTGTCAAATGATCAGAGTTTATCTAGTTTTGTACATAGCCTTCAGTCCTGCTGCTAAGCTATTAAGAAAAAAAATGTTTGGAAATAGAAAATAATTGGATGTAAGGACATTTAGAGCTCTCATTTTAGTGCATAGAAAAAGGAATGCAGATTTAAATTTGAACAAATAAACACAGAACCAGACAAGGGTTTTTATGTGTGTGTGTGTTTATCAGTACTTTTTAGGGCAACTTCTCTCAATATCATTGCTTTCTTTCCTTGTAAGCATTGTCCACAGCAGACTTGTTTTCTATTATCTTTTGTCTGGATTTTTCTTAGAGAAAGCAACCATCATTTGCTTCCTGAATGTGGATTTGTAGGGCCTGAACAGGCAAACTGCAGGGAAATATAATAATGCTGAGATCATGCTGTCTCTTCACGATAAGGGGCAAAGAAAATACTTCTGCTATTGCTGAATGGTTAGGCTGAATAAAATGTAAGAAACTCAACAATCTTTATGTGGAAGACAGATGCCTTCAAGGATGGAACTGGTTGAATGGGTAAATTGGACCTTAGCAAGATATACTTGAGCTGTGAATTGTTTTTAGATTGATGAAGTCTCCAAACATTGTCAAATAAGCAGGCTGTGGGCAAAATTATATGTCAGCAGTATTGTTGAAATCCTCAAGACAGATGGAACTAAATAGCCAAGACCATTTTTCTGTAACTCCTAATTAAGAACTTAGTAAAAGACAAACTGATTTGTAAAATAGATTATATTCTACTACATAAAATATAGTTGTAGGTTTTATATAGCTAACAAACAAACAAGTTTAAAAGAACATCACTCTATTGGGACTTCTTTCATCCCCCTGAGAATGCAAAGTGTGTTAGGCTACAGTGGTGAGGTGAAAACAAATCTGCTCAGCAACAAAGGCTCACCTGGTGATCTCGCCACCTTGCTACTGTATCAATGAAAGGGGTTATTATAGTTATTGGGAAGTGGTGGGGGAGGAGGAATAGAGAGAGTTCACATAACGTCCTGTTCACATGTGATTACAAACAAGAGCTTGTTATGGATATAAAACTTTGGAAATCCTTGAGCTCATGTGTTCCCTTCTTCCCTTAAAAACTTGTCATTTGTACCAAATGCTGAGGATATCCATAGCCTGGATAGATTCCTTTTCATATTTGTCAATGAATACTTCTCTTAACAGTCACCAGAGAGAGTTGAAATTCAGATAACAGGAAATTTAGCACAAAGGAGGACCTGAGCAGTTAGTAAAGATACATCCTGTAAATGGCATCTGGCATTATTTTAATTTTATTTATTTGGATTTGGATTCCACTCTCTGCTTGAACAGGTTCAGAGCAAATCACATCATAGATAAATAGATATATTAAAACAATTACAGACTAAAATACAGTCTAAAAACAGATAACATTAGGACCTCAGTATGCAATTTTAACTGGAATGACTGGATTCAGAGATCTTATCTGGGCCGAATAATGGTGCTGTATTATCTGTATACAGTAACAGCAGTAAATGATAAAATCTCAAAACCAAGCATTGCATCTGTTGAAGAACTGAAAATATATCCGTGATATATGGTAATTACAAAACAAAAGGAATACAGATGTTGTTCTCAGTGGAAATATATAAAAATTGGGCAACCCTGTGTGGCTTTTAATAATGTATCTTTTTATGATTGACGGCATTGTATGAACTGTATTTATTATATAAATATAAAATTAAGAATGTTCTCTTGGAAGAACTTTATTGCTTGTAGTTAAAACTTTTATTTTGGTTTCTCCCTTCAAATTCATGAATATGTCACTTTCTTGCTTATCTTGTCAATGGCTCTATTGTGTCAGCCTGACATCTAAAAAATGTAATAGCTCACTTGAACAGCGTAACTATTCTGTAATGAGATTCAAGGGCAATGGTTCAAAAGGCTTATGGTTAAAATCATGCTTTTAGTTGCCTGGCAGAGGCTTTATCAAGGAGCCTGTGTGGTTCAGTAGATCAGTCATCTATTTGTCACCTCTACTGTTTGGCTTGTAGTCCATTGTAACAGAAAATCATTCTCATTAAATAGACGCAAGTGACTTAAATGAGTTTTGTGAACTTGGCTGCCTTCTTAATGAAGTAAGTATCATAAATCCACTTAACAACTCCCCTTCCTCCTGTTCAAGCCTCTCAGAACAGAATTGTTTTCAGAAGACAATTGCTTTAAAAAGTTTCTATTCTCGTTTTTTAAAGAATGACCTTCATATTTATCCTAGCTGTATCAAAGGTATAGAGGCTGCTTAGTTACCATATGGTCTCATGTTCTTTACTTATTGAGAGCAGGTAGGAGGAGAGAGAATGATCTATAACTGTTAATTTGGTAAACTTCATAAATTTCTTACCTCTCCATTTTAGATGTAAATTTGGAGATGTTTCTTTCTTTCTTTTTTTACTGCTACAGGAAAAATGTGCAATTTGCCTTGATAGGTAGAGATTTACAAACCTTGGCATCTAGTACTTTGTTTTGTTTTCTGGCAGATGTTGTTTTCCCCTTGCCCTACAGCATATTATTTACCCTGCAAATAGTGTGCTTCTATTGAGATTGTAGTATAAATTTATTTTAGTTATTACTTGTGTATCCTGTCTAACCGTCAAGGAAATCTTAGGGTCATAAATGGGTTTTCCTTTCTATCCTCACAAAAATACTCAATGTGAGGTAAGTTTAGGCTGTGAAATAGTGTCATGCCCACGGCTACCTGATGTGCTTTATAGTGAGGTTATTGTAGCCATCATTAATTCCACTGTTGCCACTTGTAAATACATCATGGTGTGCATTTAACCCTGAGGGAAGCCAGTCATCTGTAAAGTTGAACATATGAACAAATATGAACATATGAAGCTGCCTTATACTGAATCAGACCCTTGGTCCATCAAAGTCAGTACTGTCTTCTCAGACTGGCAGCAGCCATGTTGTGAGATATTGCATATCCCTATGCAAGTTTGACCATGTTGTGAGATATTTTTATAACATATTTTCCAGTCAGAGAAACTAGCATATGGTAAATTCTTGGCACTCTATGTCTGGATCCTACAGATGACAGGCTTCCTGTGCTGTTATGTGAACACCTTCATAAGTTTACTGGGTAGGTACACACAGGGCTTTTTTTTTTTAGTTGGAACACACAGGAATGCAGTTCTGACTGGCTTGGTGTTGGGGTGTGTGGCCTAATATGCAAATGAGTTCCTGCTGGGCTTTTTCCTACAAAAAAAGCCCTGCACAAAACAATGGTGATGTCAGGGGTGTGGCCTAATATGCAAATGAGCTCTTTCCTACACAAAAGCCCTGGGTACACATGGCCATTAATGTGTGTACCTTCCTATGCAAGAATCTGAAGTGGAATTCAGTTAGTAAACCCAACAATATTTGCATGTTTGAAGTGTAACAATATGAATTAGTTTCAAGTGTTTTGTCAGTATTCCATGAAATGTTTAAAAACACATTAAAGTGGTAAAATTGGAAATCTATATTATAAACTGTTTTCATGTGATGTTTTCTGTGATGTGTTATTTAAATGTAGTAATAAGTATCTTGATAGATTATTCCTGGTATCAAAAATGTTTTGATTGCCATTATTCCTTCCTACTTTACATGATAATTCATATGCTGATGTTTTAGTGATATAATTCATTCACTACTAATTTTCTCATGATATATGTTGTCTAGGATATCTAAGCACTTTGGTTTTTTTATGATCTTTTTTAGGATATTAGGATTTTGTAGTCCATTTTAGGATTCTAAGATATGACCCTTTTTAGGATATTAAGATATGGTCCATTTTAGGATATTAACATTGAAAACTGTTCAACTGTGTGTAACAATACCCTTAGTGCTGAATGACTGTATTTTTATATTCATAAAATGTAGTGCTTTGAAACCCAAGCCAGCCTTTTGTTTGGGAGGCAACAAATAAATCACTCAGCCACCCCTTTCTTTACATATATAAGAACATATATTATCTCTCCAACAGCACACCATAAGAATGGCAGGATTTTGTACAGATGTAATGGCTTGCTTCAGTTTAGTGGGATCCCCTGAATTCAGGTGACTCCAGTAATTATAATTAGGACATGCCAAACCAGGTTATGAAAGTTGTAGATCAAGTTGGTTCATGAAGCAGTGTTGGTCTTAATTATGGTTTCAAATGCTATACAAAACCCGGTTATCCTATATGAACATTGACTTGCTCCCTGGCACCTCCTCCTTAACAATGCAGGCCAGGATACCATCTGGATCTCTGCAGGGGAAAGAGCAGAGGCATGAAACCAGCATTTATTAAGGTAAAAAATCAAGAGCTGAATGATCTGTGAGCCAAATTCTGGTTTTACAACCATTGTTAAAATAATCATGATTTCATCTTAGATCTGTACTGAGAATGTTCTTCCATAGATCATCTGCATAGTGTTAATACATTTTTGAAGGTAGCGTTACATTATTTGAATCATTGTAAGTACTGATGTAAACTAAATGTGAACATTTTGCCATTTGTTTGGATATGTTCATGCAAAGTTTCCAAAACAAACTCTAATAACACTTGACAATAGAAGGATATCAGTCATCCCTGTGCAACAAGAATTTTATTACTTGGATACCCTAAAATGATAGCTAGCTTTTCACAAACGTATTATATTTTGAACACTCTGACCCATAGAAGAATTCTATTACTTCTCTAGTGCTCTCATATGTACCAAGTTGCAATATACTGCCTCTTTGATTTCAGTGAAGCTTTATAAAGCTTATTCATTGTGCAGACACTTGGTTTGGCTGTGAGCAGTAATCATAGAACATGGTAAAGTTATTGTTTAAGAAAATGCAAGATAGTAATGCAATAAAATTCAGATTAATATTTTCAGTGAAGCTTTGATTGCCTTTCTTCACAAGGTTGTTTTAGGCTTTATAAACTTTTGTTTCTTATGTTTATCAAAATTCTTCCTTCATTTTGTTTTTACAGGTAGCCACAAAGAATACCTTGCCTGTATTATTTAGTCAGTTTATGGTTGCATTATTTGAGACGAGACTTTGATTTGAGCTTGAGTTTATTATTCATATGAAGTTATCTTCCTGTGTATTTATAGTAACTACTTTCTAAAAATGTGTTTCCTATTTATGATTTTATAGAGCCATGCTCCTTGCTAGGGAGAATGTATTATGTTTCCTTAAGTCAGTATCTTCAGTATACAAGCCTCAGATGATCTGTATTATTATCCAAAGGTTAATAGTAAAAGCACTTTGCGGGACAGTAACATGTTAATCTTCCTTATACATCAGATCTAACTCAGAATTATCTACTCTAAATCATTTCAAATGTCATAGCCAGTCTTGATTCCTGGACTCCTTTATTGGTCTAGAGATGCCAATGGTTAATCCTGAAGTTCTTCTGTACACAGAGTATGATCTCTATCCTGAGTTATATCTCTTGCATGCTGAAGTAATATCCTACATTTAAAACTGATTTGTCAATTGTATTATAATGCAATTAATAATCTGCTTGACTGAGAACTCCCCACCCCCCAAGAAAACCCTGGAACCCAGAACTAAGCCAGAATATGAGCACATGCTGCTTTTTGTTTCTGATCATGTGTACGATTAACAATCACTGATGTATCAGACTGATGCCTTACTCAGCCTTATTGTTCTGTCCTTGTCTGCTGCTTTTTATTTAATTGGTCACAGAGGACCTTGTTTGAGCTCGCTGTTCTCCGTTATGCTTATTATGATGTTATTTTAGTGGATTCCAAGGTAAGTATAGCAAGATTTCTTCACTTATCAAAGGGCAGGAATTGATTTAATCTATGCTTCTTATAAACTAAATGGAATAATGTTGTGTGTCTGTGTGTGTGGATACAGCTGTATAATGTTACTCTTTTGCTCGGAAGCAGAATTTAACAATTGTGATGGTCAAAGTCAGTGCAACCTACTAGCCATTTATGGCTATGTTGAGATCTCAAACTTTTTAGTTTTGATGGCTGCATGGTTCTGCAAAAAATCAAACCACAAACCACAGATTGTCAAGCACCTGGTAGGCTACACTATATGGATATTGTGCATAATTTGACACTATGGTTAACAAGCTATGTACTGGCTTAATTCAGATTACCTTGAGATCTGCATTAATATTTCTGCTCTTGGAGGAAACACTGGATTCATTTTTATTTAGTTAGAAGGATAAAGGAAACAGCTGCATAGGATTTTCCAAAGCTGAGTCTATGCGCCTGATTTTTGCAGATATTATTTAATACTTATACACTTCGGCTCTTCCTAGTCCATTTTATATTGTCATAAGAAATCATGGCTTAATTAAGTTAGTTACAATGAGTGTGAATATCTGGGTGCAGACAACCTGCGCAAACTATGGTTGGTTAGGGTATATCAAATTCAGATCCAAAAACCATAAAGTAACCATAGTTGAGATGAGATATGAGGGTTCGCGGTTTTGTGTTACATCTGAACTGAGTCTATAGTTTGATTTGATCATAACTTGATATCTTTACACTTGATATCTTTACACTTTACACTTAGATTGAGTTAAATCCTTTCTCAATTCTTTCAACTTCTACAGGAACCTAGACTTTGTATTTTCCCTCTAACTCAGTGCTGATGAGAACTAAAAAGGAATTAACAATATAATCCCATTAATTTCTTAATCATATGAGTTTCCTTTTTCAAATGGAACACAATTTAAATACCAGCAGTGAACAAATATTTGCAAGATATTAAAGCTTTCCAAAATATTTTGATAGTATATGTTCCATTTCATATTGTATCCACTCTGTTTATCACCAGGTCCTTAATGTAGACTTATAAATATAAGATTTCAAACTTCTATGGATTAAGAAACTTCATTTTGCTATTCATGAGTGTCACGTGGCCTTACCTTAGTCATTGTCTTTCTCTGGTTCTTAGGTATTCTAAAATACTTTTAAAAGAGATGTAATCCTTCTATCAGTGCTCATCCTTTTAAGTGTTCTCTCTGGAATAATAACAATAATTTTAGTCTATTTCAGAAAGAGAGATTTAAAGACTATAGCAGACATTTGGTTACTGTATCTTCCAGATGACATTTTAGCTCGAATCTTAAACTATTTGTTTGAAGCATTTGAAATCCCAGAGAGACAGTTTTGCTTATTTCTGTTTGTCCCTTGAGTAAATAGTCTGCAGGTAACACATACAACCATGTTAATCAAGCCATCAACTTGCACTTGTACACTTAACACACTGTCTAGAAAGTGTAGGTACTGTGGATATAACTAGGCAATACAACATCCTCAGGGAAACTGCAGCCATTTTAACCTCAGGAATTCTCTTGCTTTAAAAATGTTGCTGGGGCCTAATCATATTGTGACTGATATGCTGGGGGAAGATGGACTCCTGATACCCCCATACAGTTTATTAAGATCCCAAATGCCCCAGTGGTTTGGGCTTTTGAAAAATGGTGCAGGACATGGGAGGCAAGGCCTCCTCCTCCCTCTTGTGCCATATTCCCAAGCAGGATCAGCCCCCTGCAGGCAGCATTTCTGAAGCAAGAGAATTCCTGAGGGACACTGGCTGCAGAGTCTCTGGGTTGGTTGCTGGGGATGCTGTATTGTCCAGTTATACTCTGAGATGGAGCTGTTGTGTACATTTGCGTGCTGGTATTCAGCAAATGTTGTCTTTAATTACAGTTCTGCTTCCTTACATAGAGGAGTGGGATGAGTGACTGCCACCACTTTAAGTCTATAGCTGTTGTAAAATGAAATTCTAAAATGCTGAAGGTTGATAGTGGCTACTTGTTCCAGTTTTTTATTTTATTTTATTAAATTTATATCCCACCCTCCTTGTGAGCTGACATAGAGAGGATCGTGAACTCACTAACAAGCAACAACCCTGGCTCATCTCAGGGGCCAGGAGCAGGCAAAGATGGTGTTTATTGCTGGCTTTGAGCCAGCTGCATTGAGCTCAGAGCTTTGTGGAGGGGATGGGACTTGGCAGCAGCCTGGTCTAGCCAATTGGCATCATCAGGCTGGCCTGGGGAGGTGCTGAGTTCCATACAGACCTAGAAAGCAGAGTTTTTACTTTTGTCCACCTCTTCCCTATTTAAATGAGCTGCTGCTGGGGCTTTGCCCTCAATCTGTTCCGGCTCTCCTACTCACCTATCTTGGTTTCAGTTTACAGGTTGTGTTATTTTGGTACACATTCTTTGTTTTATGTCTATCACAGATTGGTTGTGCAGTTTGGACACTGAGATGGAATCTTTTGTTGGGGGAGGCTATGCCTGCATGCTTGCCTCTCCAAATTTGGGGGTTCCCTTAAGGGGTCTTGGTGGTGGAATCATCAGCAGCCTGCCCAACTCAGGGGTTGTTGGCTGACTCTCACCAGCAGGTGGCATGGAAACCACACAGTGAATGAATCCCATATGGGTCCCAGGTTTGCTAATCCATGGTTTTCCCCCTGGCAGGTGGGATGGGGAGGATGGGTTTTATTGGCCAGTAGGTGGATCACTCAATATAGGATCCATCCCTATGCTATGTCAGTGCTCCTGTGGTTGTGGTCACTAAAAGCTGTAGCCAATTTCCTATCTAAAAATCAATGGTGTCATTGTGTTTCTTTTTTTAGCCTTGCTCCCATCTGTGCCCATTAATCTTCTCCTTTTCATCTTACAACCTGTAAAGGGTACCTGTTGACTGCTGTTTCAGACATGTTTGCCTTTAATTTCTTTCTATGATCTTTGTAGAATGTATACATACCAGAATTGGGGTGTTAGAATTCTTTTGAATTTTGCATATATCAAACATTACTAAAATGATGGTAAAACCCCTAGGGTTTTTAAAATTAGTTTTCCTGCTCTGCAATAAATCCTTTTTCATTTATGCCCTTTAAAATATGATTTTTTGGGGGCCCCTTGTACTACATATGTGTATTCCCTCAACTTTTAATTAGTATCTTTTCTTCATTCCTCGTGCCACAAGGAGCTCTCCAGTTCTGAATAATTGTTATGAACTTCTTACTGAATTCTCATGGCAGCTCCAAACTGTAAAAAAATTAAAAGGTAAAGGTAGTCCCCTGTGCAAGCACCAGTTGTTTTCGACTCTGGGGTGATGTTACTTTCACACCCGGCTTTTGTTTTCTTTCCTTTACCTTTATATTGAGGCTCTTCAAGCAAACAAGTAATGCCACTGACAATGTGTTTCTTGTGATGATCTGAGAAGACTCCAAAGGTCAGGTCCCCTGAGAATAAAGACTTAAGTCCTAAATAGATTAAAAAAACAACAATTGCAAATGTTTATCCCACCCTATCCCTCACTGACTGTTGGCAGGGTGAGGCTGTAATAGTCACTTTCCCTGTTAAAATAAAGACGCCAGATTTCCTTGTTCTTCCCTCTAGCCATTACTTCATAGGTATACTGAAAGATTATGTCCTGATTGGCCTGGCGGCTACCTGTTGATGCTGGAATAGGACTGTCTCAGGCTACTTTGCAGTCTTCCCTACAGTCCTTCTGAGGCATATTTCCCATTAGGCAGACTCAGTTACAGATCTTCTAACTTCTCCCTAGGCTATCTGTGCTCTTTCTCCTGTCTTCTGCTCAGTGGTGAATCCTCTTTGCCTTCAGCCTCAAACTCACATGGCTCTTAGAAGGCCTTGGCTGTTAACCTTCTAGCTTCTCTGCTACCTCTCTCCACTGCTACTTCTCTCAACTGCAGCTTCTATATCAGGAGCGGCCAAACTTGCTTTTTGTAAGAACTACATAGAACAAACATGAGATGTTTGAGAGCCACAAGACATGAACAAGTATTACACACATGTCTTTATTAAAACTCTTAATACTTTATTTGGACAGAAAGATAAAATACATATGTATACACTTTACAACATGACCATGCTAGAAAGAGACAAAAAAAAGCTGGGAATAACAGTCACCATAAGACTAGCATAGGGAAAGGTTCTGGATTTATTTTTGGCACCAGTGGGAGAAGGAAATACACATGCACCATATAAATCAGTGTTTGCTATTTGCATCCTTATGTATCTCTCGTTGCCTTGACACCAAGGTTAGTGAGTACAGCTTCTATAAGAACTAAGAAACTAAGGGGGATCCCTGGACCACTGTCCTTAATTTCCATCTTTTCTTCCAGTGGCTCTCTCAGCTCTTGTGATTTCTTTCTCCACTCTAGGTCTCCTCTGAGGTGGAGGGGAAGAGTTTGAAAGCCTGCCTATTTCCCCCTCTTTCCTGCTTCACACACAGCAGAAATAGTCACCTACTTGAGGATCAGCACTCAGAGGCTGACAGATCCTGATGCTTAGCACACTTACTTGAGAGTAAGCCTGCATTAAGTTCCTCCTTGACCTCTGAGAGCTGCACAATATGTATGAAAGCCACATGTGGCTCCAAAGCCACAGTTTGGCCACCCCTGTTCTGTACCCTCTCATAAATGTTCCATCCAATCAGCTCTCAACACTTGGTTAAGCCTTGTTCTAATTGGCTGTGGAATCCAGACTTTGGGAGTGCCCTTAAAGCATTCTTCTTGAGAACATATTCTGAACTTGAAAACTCTTCTTTAGTGACCTTTTCATCTCCCCTTATCAACAGTGGTTTGCTTCACCAACTGAAATACATTGTTACAATTTTAAACCTTTCTCTAGTCTAACTATTACAAATTGTAATTGGGATTTTTGTGTGTGTGGAGAACTCATTTTTCCACATTCCTTAATTCAAAGTTGCAATTTAGGAAAAGTGTGTGGAAAGAGTTGATGGCAGATATCAACCACAGAAAGACAAACAGCCAGCCAGTGAGTAGTTATTGTCATCTGTTAATTTAGAGGTGTATGGACATATGGTTGTGTGTATGGAAAAGGTTGTCTGTCTAACCTTTTGCTTTATTTTGAATAAAAATCTCTTTGCTTTTCCCACTGGCTACTGTTGATTGTATAAGATATATCCACCATTGATCTAGAGGCTTTTCTCCATGAAAATCTCTAAACATTAAAAAAATATATATTAAATATCAGGATATGAACTGTTATGTTTAGTACATAGGTTTCTTCCTGTAGTTGATGGGAGAAATTGTTCAAAGTGGTATATAAATAGTCTGAAAATGGCCTGCTTGCCTGATTTCTTTATGCCACTAGTACTATTACTGTATCATAAACCATGAATTTATCATTTGCTTAATGTCTCAATTAGTATTACAATTAAATTATGATTAACACAATACATGTGTAAATAGTATACTTAATTATCACTGTATTCAACTATTCTTTTTGACATAGTCACACACTGTTTATAGATTTTCTGGAAAATCCTGTTTTTGAAAAGAAAAAGGAAAGGTACTAGCTTGCGGAACCACCAGGCATTCAAAACAAATAGCTAAGATTTGCCATATGTGCTGTTCTACTGTTAAAGCAGAGCTGTGTTAAGTTGAGGGTTGTTGCTTCAAAATAAAGACTATATAATGGTTCATGTTGCCTAAATAATCATGAAGGTTGTAATTAGCATTTTTTTTCCTAAAAAAGAGATTTTGAATGAATGAAATCAAGTGCATGCCACCTTATCATTGTGCCAGTGAGTCTCATGTATAGCACAAATGCACAGTTTGAGAGAAAACAAATGTGATATAGTTGCAGATATAATGCTAGCCTTTTGAAAGGGGGGGGTTCCTTTTGTCAGATCAAATCTTTAAAAGATCTTGCTGCCCTAAGAGCTTTTAAAGGTGTGATCTGCCAAAAGTATAATGCTGTAATTATCCTTGTTGAATCATACATACAATTCATGTTGTGTTTATAGGAACCTTGATGATAAAGATGCAGTGACTTTGACCTTGAGGGCTCAATTTGATTCTTTTCTGTGGAAATTTATCTATTCTGTAAAGCACTCACCTTTCAGTATTTTTTAAAAAGTCAAGATTTATCTTACCACAAATCCTAAGTACAATTAGCATTACCAGTTTATTTCACACTTTATTTTGTATTATGTTTGAACTTACCAGCACTTATAAGTGTCCCTAGAAATTTCTTGATAAAGGCTTGGATCCTATGGAATATCTTTGGTGATGGAAAAGATTTCTATCATTGGAGTGGACATTCCTTGTCTCTTCCTTCCTGCTGCACTGCAACTCAAAATGCTGCTCTTCGGGCATAAGGGAACTCCAAGTAACAGAATGAGAGGAAGATCAGAGGTCTACAATAGGAAGGAGAACTGGAAATCATCCCCATTCTAGCTGCAGAAATCTCTAACTTCATGATAGTCATTCATCGGCTTGGGAGCCATGTGTGGCCTTTTGACATGTGATCTATGGCTCTTCTGAGCTCTGTTTTCCAATTTTGCATCCACCCTTTGTTTCATGAAAGTGAAGTGACTGTACAGAAGAGAGTAAAACCAGCACCACAATCAGAGCAGCGACCCAGAGAAAGACCCAGATTGCTACAGTGATAATGGTGTTGGTTTTACTCCCTTTTCAGCAGTCTCCTCTGGGTGCCTTTGCAATTTCACTTTATCACCTGAGCTTCTGTGCCTTGTGCTGGGAAGAAAATGAGGCATAGAGGAAAGTAAGGAACTTACAGCCTTGCAAATAGAGACTTCACAGCATTGCTGACTGGCTCAGAGCAGGTTTACTTCCATTTGTGCCCTCTCATGTTCTCCTTTCATGCAACAGAGTAGACTTCCCCTCACCCAGGCTATGGGCCTTATGCCATGGAGAGAGCAAGAAGAAAATACAAGAAGGAACCAGTGGCAAGAATTCATCTACAGCTGCCTTTTGCAGCCTGGTGCTGGGGTGGAAAGGGCAGAAGCCCTAGCAGCAGTTCCAGGCTAGCCATTTGGTCATCAGATCAGAAGGGAGGAGTCAACTTCCTCATGGCTGGCCTGTGCTTGACCAGGGACTGCCTATGGGTGGAGTGTGGGCAGGAAGATTGGAGTGATGTCACTGCTCTGCCCCTGGTCCCGATTTAGTCAGCTGAATGGGAAGAGCTCCTCACTTGCTGCTGAGTTTTTGCCCCTCCCATCCTCCCTGAATTTCAGTTGTTACAGGTTGCTATGTTTTATGATGTTTTATACAGCTGGTAGCCAGTTTGAGCATTGAAACATATATTTGAGCAGGGAGGTGATGCCTACGTGCCTGCCTTCCCTGTTATGGGCATCTCATAAAGGGTCTTAGAGGGGGAGCCTTTGGTGCATGCTTAGCTTGGGGACTGCAGGATGGTATTTATTACCAGGTGGCAAGGGAGCTGCTCAGCAGTTGGCACTCTTGGGTTTCAGTGGGCTTGCCAACTCCATGGCTGGATACTTCAACAGGCAGGCTGGGGGTGGTGGCTACATCAGATGGAAGGTAGGTCATCCAGTGCAGGATCCTTTCCTTTCCTAGCTATTCCTTTCCAAACTCCTTCTGCAGACCTTGTTCCCCTGCTTTCCTAGCTTCCATGCCTACAAAAGGTATTCAGGTTCAGCAGTGATGGGAAGAGACAACCCTATATGCTCAGAGGAGGTAATTTTGTAGTTAAATATTTGTAAATACTTGTAGCTAAATATTTGTAGTTAAATATTTAATTTTAATAGCTGTATCTTATAGTATTGTATTGTATGTGTGTGTGCTTAGTGGGGTAGTTCATAGGGCATATAGTAGTTGCATGGGCTCTTTGGGATGGTGATATGAGCCACAGAGTAAATACCACTGAACTAACCGAAAGGCATGCTTGCCATCTTTCTAGAAAAAAACAAAAACTAGGAACGAGCCAGCATTTTTTTCTGTATAGGTTATTTAGCAACATTGACTTCATTTAAAAGACTGCTGGCCCATTTACAGAAAGAGCACATGTTAAATTACTTAGCTTTTTGCTGAAGTGGTGGTAAAGTTTTGTTACTTTAATAATTAGAGATGGAACAGATGGAACAGTCCTAGTTTTAAAGCAGTATATCTACTAAATGACCTAGTAATATTTATTTAGTTTCTTTGCTAGGCTTGTGAAGACCAATATACTTTACAAAACAGAAAAAGAAAGTAGCACTATTAAAAGAAATCCTGTATCCCTAATAATATAGGAATACAGCATTGTGCCTAAAGTACTTCACTTATATAAATTATTTTGCTGATGTGACTTTTGGAAAAAATAAGGATAGATGTGCAGGACCATTCTTTGAAAGGCAGGGGAAGGGCAGGAAGGAATTAAAGGCACAGGGACTCAGCTCTTGTCAGCACCGCTAACTTTACGTGACTGGCTTAATTTCTGCAATCCATGAGAGCTAGAAATGGGATATTTAATTTTATTTTCTCATTTGAATGTGAGCAGTCTTACTGTTTTCTTTGGGCTAGAAATGTATTGCCTTCCATGTTACCAGTACTAAGGTTCCTAAGTGAATTATTCTCTCTGTGTTATGTGCCGTCAGGTCAGTTATAGTGTCCCTACAAATGAATGACCTTCAAATGGGAAGCAGTGGAAGTGGCAGGTAACACTGGTGTAGGATCTTTCATAGACAATGGCAGTAATACTTCTAACCTTGGTTAGTACTCCATGCACAGAAGAAGGCAGTGCTAAACTACTTTTGATCATCTCATCTTGAAAATCTTATGATGAAACAACCCAAAATGTATAGTTATTACTCTAATGTGAAGAAATCACCACTGTAGTCACTGCTGTTAAGTTTTGTTTTCAAAAACAGAATATATATATTCAGAAACTGCAAGTAAAACAAGAAAATATGGCAGAATTGAAAATAATAATAAAACATTGCAATATGGCACAACTGAAAACACACACACATATATATCAAAAACAGAAATTAAAACTGTGTGTATATGTATTGCCTTGTTTTCGCTTTCATATTAGTTCTTTCATGTGTTCACTTTCATATTAGATCCAGTTTGGTGTAGTGGTTAAGAGCATGGACTCTAACCTGGGAAAACTGGCTTTGATTCCCCACTTCTCCACATGCAGCTGCTATGTGACCTTGGGCCAGCCATAGTTTTCTCAGAGCTGTTCTCTCAAGACCAGTTCTTGAGAAAGCTTTCTCAGCCCACCTACCTCACAGAATGTCTGCTGTGAGGAGGGGAAGGGAAATTAGATTGTATGCTGCTCTGAGACTCTGAGTAAAGGGTGGGGTATAAATCCAGCTCACCTCTTCCTCCAAACTAGGAAATACAAATTTAGTCAACATTCACTGTGTAGTTTACATAGAGAACCAGAGCACACAACTATGTGGTTTCTTTTGGACTGTGTTATCTGCTTATGAAAGAAGTAGCCCTAGGGGCACAATCACTAAAGTTTATGTGGGCTACTGTTCAGAGTGATAAGATTTTAGATGCACAGGCTGCTTGGTAATTAGTTGTATGAAGTACCTTTCTGTAGATTTAAAAGAGAAAACTCTTGGGTTTTCTCCCCGCTTTCTCTCTTAAGTGGATGAGAGAACACCATTCCAATATACTTTACAGTTCTAATCTAACAGATATATTATTTCTTTATCCCAAAGAGGCCAGATGGATTATTGCATGCTGCCTCATATTGTCAAGATCAGTTCGTTTTATTTTTCCAATTTCTTTTTAGTTCAAGATTGGCTGATTTTAAAAAAACAAAGATAAACAGCATTTTGGATGCTTATCTCACTGGAAGAACATCATGAAGCCATGATGTACAAAGCATTCAATTAGACAGGGCAACCATGTTTTATACTATGTTTTCATTCGCTAGACTTTTTAAGATTATAAAAAAGGGAATCACATTCCTAGATGTATGGAACTGTTACTACTTTGAAGTATATCATATGAATTTAGGGCAGAATCAGTAACATCCAATGAAATAATCTTTTGTAGCACATACTTCTCTTCCATATATCAGACTGTAAATTTTGATGAGGTATTGTAAACTCTTTTGTGTTCTGGTAGAAATACTATACTTTTCTTTACAGTAGGAATAACAAAAATATAGGAATGTAAGAATGCAGGAACTTAGGAGCTGTAAACTTACTGAGACTGGAAAGTCTCTTCATTCAGAGCCAAAAGAGAGAAGACATGACCATGCATAGGATCTTCTGATTAGGAGCAAATGCAAAAGCTTTGAAGATTGGGAAAGGGTCTCCCAAGTGAAGCATCAATTTGTGCATAGTGCGGAGGTGGGTATTTTTCTCCCTAAAGCAAATTCCAGCTTTGGGTGAATTTTATTTATTTATTTGAACATTTGTATCCCATTTTTGCAAGTTTGTTCAAACAAACCACAGCTATAATGGAACAACAGCAACCACCAAAAATAACCACAATTTTTTTAAAAAAGGGAAAAAATCCAGTCAAGGAGATTTTGACCAGAATTTGCCACAAACGTGGCAACTTTTTGTTCTTTGTATTCAGCCAAAACCCTTTTGAGACAGAACTTCCTGTGGCAAATTGTGCCACAGTGTGAAGCATCAGGCAGTCATTTAGGCTAGCTACATTTTTGGTGGAATGACTAGTAGCTGTCAAACGTCGATATTTCTCAATAAGCAGTCTTTTGTTTTAAATCAAAGCTGTTTTATTAAAGAAACTCAGAAGCTGTACCAAGGACACAAGCCTTGGGAGTAATGGTGTACACAGAGTTACACAGTTGCTATATAGGATATCTTCAAATGTTACATTACAGATGCATACTTGAGTCAAGGGTTCAAAGGTTGCAACACTATCTCTTTTCTTGCTGAGGAATTTAGGCTACTAAAAACATCTCCCATTCTCACACTTCTCTAGCAGAAGATAAGGACTGTCTGTGTGAACCTGTGGGAGAGGTGACTTGAAAGTGGTACCAGCCAGGCTGTAGCATAAACATCCTTGGGCCAGATGGATTTACTACTTGCTCCATGGTCGTAAAGAAAGGGGGGAGCAGTAAAGAGTGGGAAATCTGCTCTGTGTCTAAGAACCCATTACATCACAGAAATAGGCACGCTTGACATACTGCCCCCCTAAGCCCCTCTCCCGGGTTTTGAAGGATATTTAGCATAGAATTGCTTAATTAGCACTGGTGCTCTTACATTGGAGCTAATTACCCACTCATCGTGTGCTGTTGAGAAATGTTTCCATCTAATTAGAAAATAAAATACACCCTGCTTCATTTTTGCATCTAAGATTTCTTTTACTTCATGTTGATTCTGATCCCCCACTGGTATAGGTTCAGGATCTTGGGGTCGGGGGTGCCAAGACATGGCTCCAGGATCCCTCTGAAGTAAGCTGCAATCAAAGATTGGATGTATCTTACTAAACAGTTTGGGTAATTCAAGTTCTACAGTCGCTTTATTGATTACTCGTTTAATACGGAACGGTCCAAAAAACTTGTATGCCAGTTTTTTAGACGTTTGTGGTAAAGGCAAGTTTTTGGTAGAGAGGAACACTGTATCTCCCACTTTAAAATCCCAAGCAGGAGAATGGTGCTTATTGTAATGTTTTTTATAGTTCTCTTTAGCCAATTCCAGATTTTCCTGGATGTTGTTCCAAGCCTTCCCCAACTTTCCCCACCATCGCTCAAAAGTTGAAGGTATTGCAGGCATTGTTCCCCCCAGGAGTAGCAGAAAAGGTTTCCCTTCATACCCATTCACTACCAAAAAGGGGGAGGACTTGGTGGAGCTGTGTATGCTGTTATTATATCCATATTCAGCAAATGGAGAAATTCTGCCCAGTTCAATTGCTGATAGTTCACAAAGCATCTTAAGTATTGCTCCAGCAGCACATTTATCTGTTCTGCCTGGCCGTCCATTTGGGGATGATACACGGAACTCAAGCCCTGCTCAATTCCGGTTAGTTTACAAAACTCCCGCCAGAAGTTGGCAACGAACTGGACGCCTCTGTCACTAATTAGCTTATTCAGGAATGAGTGTAGTTTCACCACATGTTGGAAGAATAGTTGCACTAGTCTTTTAGCCATGGGGATTTGAGAGCAAGGAATGAAATGGGCTTGTTTAGAAAAAGTGTCCACTACTACAAGAATTACGGTCTTTCCCTGAGAAGGGGGAAGTTCCTCAATGAAATCCAACAATACTATTGACCACGGTCTGGTAGCCGTTTCCAGTGGCTATAATAATCCTGGAGCCCTTCCCAATAGGCACAGGTGTAAAGCAAGGCTGCGTTCTCGCACCAACTCTCTTTACGATCTTCTTTAGCATGATGCTTCAAAGAGCCGCAGTAGATCTAGATGATGACGATAGTGTCTACATCCGCTATCGCACCGATGGCAGCCTATTCAACCTGAGGCGACTAAAGGCTCACTCCAAGACAATGGAAAAACTCATCCGAGAGCTACTATTTGCTGCTGATGCTGCACTCGTCTCCCTCTCGGTATCAGCTCTGCAGCATATGACGTCCTGCTTTGCAGAGGCTGCCAAGCTATTCGGCCTAGAAGTTAGTCTGAAGAAGACAGAAGTTCTCCACCAGCCTGCACCCCAGGAAGATTATCACCCTCCCTGCATCACTGTGGGTGAATCAGTTCTGAAGACAGTCCAGCAGTTCAGCTACCTGGGGTGCATCATCTCCTCAGATGCCAAGATCGACAAGGAGATTGACAACAGGCTGGCAAAGGCAAACCGTGCATTTGGCCGACTGCACAAAAGAGTGTGGAGCAACAAGCATCTGAAAAAAGGCACAAAGATCAATGTTTACAAAGCGGTTGTGATGACAACCCTCATCTACGGCTCCGAATCATGGGTTTTATACCGTCATCACCTGCGACTCCTTGAGCGCTTTCATCAGCGCTGCCTTCGCACCATCCTCAACATCCACTGGAGTGACTTTGTGACCAACACTGAAGTCCTCAAGAGGGCGGAGGTTACAAGCATCGAGGCACTGCTGTTGAAGACGCAGCTGCGCTGGGCAGGGCATATTTCTAGGATGGAAAACCACCGCCTTTCCAAGATTGCTCTGTATGGCGAACTTTCCACCGGCCATCGAAATAGAGGGGCACCAAAGAAGAGGTACAAGGACTCCTTGAAGAAATCCCTTGGCACCTGTCGCATCAACCATCACCAGTGGTCTGACCTAGCCTCAGATCGCAAAGCATGGAGGCACACCATCCACCAGGCTGTCTCTTCCTTTGAGAACGCACGCATAGCTGGTCTTGAGGACAAAAGGAGATTGAGGAAGAATCGCACTGCTACAGCACCAACCCTAAATCAGACTTTTCCCTGCAGCCACTGTGGCCGGATCTGCCTGTCCCGCATTGGTCTTGTCAGCCACCAGCGAGCCTGCAGCAGACGTGAACTACTGCACCCTTCTTAAATCTTCGTTCGCGAAGTCAAGCCGAGAATAATCCTGGGTTTCTCCCCCCCCCCCCTCTCTTAGCCATCAAGCATATTGGACAAGAAGCCACATAATTAGAGATGTCTTTTTTCAGCTTCTGCTGTAGATTGTGCTACTATAGTCTGGTTTCTGCTAGTCCATTCTACAAGTCCATTTCCATAGAAGAACAAGTATCTGCTGGTTGATCTGTAATTGCACGATTCTTCTGCATTGTTGGCATCCATGTATCCAACTAGTCTGGGATTCTCAGAAGGTTCAATGATCAGTCTTAAGTCCATAGTCCCTTTTAAGTATCTGGCAAGTTTCTTTACTGCATTCCAATTGTGGTAATTAGGCAAACTTACTTTTCCGCTCAGTATTCTGACAGCAGCTGTTATATCAGGTCTGGTAGTTTTACTCAGGTACAGGAGTTTTCCTATAGCTTCTCTGTACTCTCCAATGTCTTTGAGTGGTTGACCACCCTGAGCTCTCAGGTATGCAGGTTCAAGAGGTATCTTAGATTCTTTACAGTCTCTCAAGAGATTTTATAAAGTCCATAATCTTTCATTTTTGGCACAGTTGAAAAGTTCCATCCTCAATTCTCTCAATCTGTATTTCTAGATAGTGTTTAATATCTCCAAGTCTTTTGACTTCAACCTCTTTGTTCAGCTTTTCAACAATATCTTTAATGTCCTCTTTGTTCTTGCAGCTCACAACCAAATCGTCAGCGTAAACCAGAATGTATTGATATTCTCCATCTTTAAGTCTAGTGTACATGCAGGGTTCAGCTTTCCCTTGCTCAAATCCTTGTTGTTGCAGTAGTCCAGTTATTTTGTCATACTAGCTTTTTGTGGCCTGTTTCAAACCATACAGTCCTTCGTTGAGCTTGAAAACATAATTCTCTTTGCCAGGGACTTGAAAACTTTCATTGAGAGGCATTTAACATGAAAGTAAAAACATATTTATTACTACAGGGAAAGGGTACTGGGAGATAAAAATAACAAACACTAAAGAATTACATTTTCCCACTAGAAAACCACATGCTTAATGGAAGACCACTTCCTCCTCCTTCTTGACCTCTCTGCCTGAACAAAGGAAGTCACCTGACTAACTGACCAAACAAACAAAACAGGTTTTCTCGCTTCTAGACCTTGATTGACAGCAGTCAGTATCTTCTTCCTAGGTCATGCAGACAATAGGGAATCAGGCATAGTGTTAACCCTATAATGACTGGAACTTTAGAACATTGCAAAGGACATACAAATCAGATACATATTTCCAACGCTTCTAACATGAGAAAACATTCTTATTGTAGGGATGTTCAGTACAATAGGGCCCTGTTCAGACGCACTGTATAATCAGATGTTGCTGCTGTTTCCTTTGTGCTATTTTTTGGGGTTTCCGGTTTCACCTTGTAGTTTTCTCTGTCTGGGTAGTTCTGCTGTGATATTAACCAACTTCCAGATGTCTAAAGGCTGTCCCAGAGCAAAAGGAGCCTCAGACATCTGATTTACGGTCACCATTTTTTTTACTACTTAGTGATATGCACATAACCGCATAACCACATAATGTTTTAACCCATGTGCATATTCACATAATGTGCATAATACACAAATGTGCCTAATGCACGTATGTGCATAATAGTGGAGGGGAAAAAAGAACTGCATGGTGCCATCGTGTGGATGGCAGAAGACGGTTTAACTGCGGAGTGATTTGAATTGCAGTATGGCAGTCTGATTGATAATATCTGGAACAAAGATATTCGGAATAGAACCGGGTCAGTTTAACATGGACTCAACACACTGTGTGAACAGGGCCCTGGAATGTTTTCTCAGTAGAATATTGAATACAATATCACTGAAAGGAACATTGCATTGTACATAGCAGGCCTAGGAATTTCCAGTTTCATTACCTATTTATTACAATATTGTTATTTGCTCCATGTGCTCTTGAGCAAAAAAAAAAATACACCTCTAGGGGTGAGAAAGCAATTTTTTTTGGTTTTTTTGTTTTGTTTTGAGAGTTACTGAAAATGTCATCTCAAAACTGGCTGCCCCGTTCAGTTCTTTATTCTTGTTCCTTTGCTGGGTGCACATCCTGAGAGTACAGTATGGCCATTTGAATTCAAATATGGCTGAGGGCTAGATTTTAAATTGCCTTGTAAGTTGAGTATTTTCAAGTTAATTGCACTTCACCTAAATGTTTCCAGTACCATTTACAGGCATAGCACAACAGTGATACTATCAATACATCTTTGTTTCTGTAGCTTCCATCTTCTGAACAAGAGCAATTTCATTATAGTGGTTTTCTTTTCCGTCTTTTAGTTTATGTAGGCAACTATGAGTGTTGATATTCAAAGAATGCTGAAGCCTCTTAATAAATGGAAGGATATGTTTGTGACAGTTCTGAAGTGATCTAGAATAGATCTTGGAAATCTCATGGCAAATTGTTCCTCTTTAGGATTTAGGACTTTAGCATTTGTACAACTCACAAGAGATTTTATTTCTTGGCAATGCAGTTCACTAGTGTTGTTTGTGATTTCTGTGGTCAGTCAGGAGAGGCCTTTTGTAAAAAATGTGTTTTGTTAAATCCAGATGGAGATATAGGTTGGCAGTCTGCAGGTGGTCAGTGGAAAAAACAGTGAAATAGTACAATAAGCATTCAATGTCAATTTAATTCAACTGTAGTACAAATAAACAAAATCCTTTCAGGACAGCAAACTGCCACAAACTATTATAGTATTGTCTCAATATAGAATAAGTGGGTTCCACAGGGTACAGTGATGTCCCGATACCTGCAAAAAGGTCTCTGAGTCCCTTGTAGTAGGAATTCAGCAGGATTCCAAACTGTCAACACCCGATTCCAGAGTGGTAGGGGTTTCTTCAGTCTTCATCAGGACTGTGAAATCAGCAACAGAACCAAAGCCTTAGAATATTCAACCTGACCTGACACTATAAAAGTAGTTTCTTCTCATATTTGACTACTGTCTATTATATTTCCAAACAGCCATTTAGGAATATATTAGGCATAGGAGTTATTAGAGTTTATCTATTAAAATATGAACCATGCAGATAATTAACTTCTCTCCCGTTGCTCCAGACTTGCATAGAGAAATGTTGCCCAACTGCCGCTTCCCCCTATATGGTACAATTAAAAGGTTCAAGGGTTGATGAACATCCACCAGTGGTTGATTTGGGTGCATCCTTTAATGCCTCACCGTGCTTGCCAATTCAGTTAAGCAACAATCACCTAATCTGCACCTAATCCACACAAAACTAATTAAATAATAAGTACCTCAGAATCAGGCAAATTTGTATAACACAAGCCACAACAACAAATATGAAGCAGGTGAAAAATCAGATAGGGGAAAATCAGATATGGACTCAAAACATTCCTGATGGGCCCCCAAAGTAACATTCATAAACACTCCATCTCAACATGGGAATTCCTTAGGACTGTTCTCTGTAATGGAACTGTGACTCACCTGAGGTTTGTCACAGGTACAGGGAAACATCCACCCCTCCTGAAAACATTCAGACATTATTTCATACTGTATAAAGGCTTGATTAATTGCGCTGAGCTCCATGAAGTGTTTTCTCCCAGTGAATTTTGCATCAGGTTTTAGCAGTTCATGTTCATTTCAAAATAAATATATTTTATCAAACTTATATCCTGTCATTTTTGATGATAAATTCAAAGACAGCATATATAGGGTCCTCAGAAACTCTTCCAACAAGACATGGAAAACCCATAGCTGCTTAACATAATTAAAAGTGTAAATATGTAATTACTGAGACACAAAGAAAGCCTTTATTTGTACATATACATGGTAATGGTAAAGTAAAGGTAATGGTAAAGAAAGTAATGGTAGCTTCCCAAAAGACCTCTAGCCTTGAACTGATCATCTCTGAAGATGTTAATGCCTATATATTCCAACTAACATCCAGCTTTTACCTCCTGTAGAGAGAAAGTAAGGATTTTAAAATCATCACTGGAAATAAGTGTAGACCATTGTTTTATCTGTTGCAGTCTTGTTTCTGTTGCTGGGATTAAAGAGATCTGAAATGTATTTCAAAAATGGTACCATAAAATGTTGTTTGGTACAACTTTGAGGAATCAGTCACAGTAAATGTAATTGTTGGGGGAGGAGGAGGAGATGCAAGAACTTTTATCAAGTAAAGTTACAAAAGTATTTGTAGCACTGAGAGTTCTGAGAGCCATTTTCTGATAATATGATGTTAATAGCCAAAGTCGGAAATTGTATTACCTGATTAGTGTGTTGCAGGTTTATATCCATAATTATTTTACATCCTTCAACCTGAGTTGAACATGTTTTAGGGGATGTATATTAGCACATTTTTGTTAAGGTGCATCCTTTAAAAAGATTAACTGAGGAGCAATATGGTAACACTATTGTTGAGCCTTTGGCTTTTGAAAAGTCAGCTGTGGTTCCAAAGATCCTAGATAAGGTCTGGCACTTTATTTTATTTGTTTTTTCATTCAGTTTATGTCCTGCCCTTCCCACAAAGCAGGATCAGGGTGGGTTACATCAAAAATCAAACAATTAAAATAGTCAAAAGCAAACTGCAATTACAATAAGAACAGCTAAAAACCAAAGAAAGACTTAAAACAAGTTTTAAAACTTTGTCTTTTTAAATAATTCAGCTAACTACTCTTGGGGAGTAACACTGCATTTTCTAAGACTCCTTAATATGTTCTTATATTTTCACTTTTTAAAAAAGAGGTAGGCTTTAAAAACAGAATGAATGTTCAGTGGATAATGTTCCTGTTTACATATGTATATTTTAAAAGAGAAATGTGTCTTCATTCCCTTCAGGGTGAACAGCAATTGATTCAACTGATGTTAGATTCTGTGGAGTCATGCAATTGCCTTTTGTTAAAGAAGTTGATTTTTTTATCTCTACATTATTAGGTTCACTAGGCAAGAGTGAAGATGGCTTTTTATAGCTAAAAAGCACATGGAGTCTATTGTCTATGGACTTCTTATGAAAATATAATAATATTATCAAGACTAGCATAATATCTGTTCAATAAACATTATCCAAGATATTTTTTCTCAGGCTTCCAGGATTTATATTAGGCTTCCCAACCCTCCCGCCCTGGCGGGGGACCCCAGGATTTCCACCCTCTTCCCCCGCTCCCCCAAAAAATGGAAGCGGGGGGAGAGGGGGGAAACGGCGCCGAGCTGCCGGATCCTGGAGCCGGCGAGGCCGCCGCGCCGCTGCCGCCCCCTCCCCGCCCACCGCAGTTTCTCCTTCGAGATGGGCCCAGGATGAGCCCATCTCGGAGGAGCAGCCAAGAGGCGGCAGCAGCGCAGGGGAGGGCGAGGCAGGCCAGGAGCATGGCGAGCCGCGAATCCGGGCCCTTCTAGGACCCGGACTTGCGGCTCGCCACGCTCCCGGCCCGCCTCCACCCCCCCTCCGCTTCCATCCCAGAGGTGGAGCGGGCAAGGCCGCTGCGCCGCTGCTGCCTCTACTCTGCTCGCCGTGGCTGCTCCTCCGAGATGGGCTCAGGCCGAGCCCATCTCGGAGGAGCAGCCACGGCGAGCGGAGAAGAGGCCGCCGCGCCGCTGCCGCCTCTACTCTGCTCGCCGTGGCTGCTCCTCCAATGGGCTCAGGCTGAGCCTATCTCAGAGGAGCAGCCACGGCGAGCGGAGCAGAGGCGGCAGCTGCGGGGTGGCTCGCCACGCTCCCCCTAGCTCCACCCCAGTGTCTCCTGGCTCCACCCCCCAAAGTCCCCAGATATTTCTGGGATTGGATTTGGCAACCCTAATTTATATATACAATTTTGTGAGGGTGTGTCACAGACAAAAGGCTGTCCAGCCCCTGCAGGTGGAACAGCCAATTAGCAGTTAGTGCCTGAGCCTATTTGAATGCTGCACAAATATCCAGTCACCTTTAGAGAGCTGGTTGAATGTGAGGGAACACTAGTCTGCCTCAGTGAAAAGTGACTCAGAGGTTTGCTCTGCCTGGGAATGAACAGAGTGGCGTTAGCTCAACCTTAGGAAGAAGATGGGTGACCATTTTAAGCTCATCTCTGGTGATAGCCAGACAGACCAATGTGGTTAGAACCTCTGAGTGTGAGGGTCTAATTTTGTGTTTAGGCTGAAGAAATCTGGTTCAGGTGAAAGGTCCAAATGATTAAAGCAGGGGTGTCAAACATACAGCCTGGAGTACAGATCCTGCCCTCACAGGGCTCAGATCTGGCGCATGAGCAGCCACAGCATAGCTTGCTTTCCCCCCAGCTCCCTCAGTTGCTCTTTGCTTCCTGCCTCTTGCCTTTCTTCTCCCCCCCCCCAGCTCTGTAGCTGCTTCCTGCTTCATGCAGGAGATATAAAGCGTGCACACACACACAGCTTCTGCTTCCTTCTCTGGGGCTGCTCCTTTTTGGGGGGAGGAGGGAGGAGAGAGAAAAAGAGAGAACTAAGTTGGAATCCCATGAAAGCTTTAAGAACAACAATGATTTATTCCAGGTATAAGTTTTTATGTGCTCACACGTCTTCAAAGGAAGGGAGGGTGGGTGGATGGATGGATGGATTCTTCTGACAAGCACAATCTACATTAAGGAAATTGTATTGGTTTATTCTGAAAAGCTGGATTCCACCCCCCCACCCAAAGGTTGGATTTCACTGTTCCTATTTGGCTTTTAATTTCCTTCAAAGACCCTGATTAGGAATGAGAACACTTGGATTGGTCCTTATAGCTTGGAGAGTGGAATGATTTCAGATGCATTGGTAATGAGTCAGGAAAACTAACTCTCAGTTCAGTCCAGGAGGATGCATTGTCTTGAGCTTCATTATCAACTGCAATCAGCAATCTCTCTTTCATCTTCCTTTGAATGTCCTTTGCAAGAGCACTGCTACTCTTAGGTCAGCAAGCAGCTGAAAGTTGTGGTTTTTAATGTCAGACATACAGTATGTCACAGAAGTGAGTACACCCCCTCACATTTTGTAAATATTTAAGTATATATTTTCATGTGACAACGCTGAAGAAATGACACTTGGCTACAATGTAAAGTAGTGAGTCTACAGCTTCTATAACAGTGTAAATGTGCTGTCCCCTCAGAATTACGCAACACACAGCCATTACTGTCTAAACTGCTGGCAACAAAAGTGAGTACAATCCTAAGTGATAATGTCCAAATGGGTCCCAAAGTGTCAATATTTTGTGTGGCCACCATTATTTTCCAGCACTGCCTTAACCCTCTCGGGCATAGAGTTCACCAGCGCTTCACAGGTTGCTTGCACTCCTCCATGATGGCGTCACGTAGCTGGTGGATGTTAGAGACATTGCGCACCCCCACCTTCCGTTTCAGGATGCCCCACAGATGCTCAATAGGGTTTAGGTCTGGAGACATGCTTGGCCAGTCCATCACCTTTACCCTCAGCTTCTTTAGCAAGGCAGTGGTCGTTTTGGAGGTGTGTTTGGGGTTGTTATGTTGGAATACTGCCCTGCGGCCCAGTCTCCGAAGGGAGGGGATCATGCTCTGTTTCAGTATGTCACAGTACATGTTGGCATTCATGGTTCCCTCAATGAATTGTAGTCCCCCAGTGGCAACCAGACTCCAATCTTTCCCTCATTCTCCATTCCCATGTCCTTTCTGACTCCAGAAAAGTTTATTTCCAGGGTAGTGGGACTCACATGGTTTAAAAGCTATCTAGGCAATGAGGTTGCAATGCAGAGGGGTTGAGCTGTTCCTCTGCTGTCTCTTTCATTAGCATACCTACGCTGACGGAAGATTTTATCCCCTTCCCTTTCCTCACTGCAGCCCACCAATCCACATGACAGAGTCCTGCAACCTTTCTGGGTGGCACACGGACACCCAAAATGATGCGCTGAACTGCTTTTGTTTGATTTGAGCACATTAGATGTAAACTTATATTTTGAATGGTTGAAAGATTGTCAGGAAAGAACCTGACAAATTAAAAGATACAGCTTTGTAATGGCATGTATTCAGTAAAGCTCTATAACTTGCTTTATTTAATTGCCAAGGTTCTGTTCTGAGCTGATTGATACCTAAAAGTGTGTGTGTGTGTGTGCACATGCATGTGTTATTTAATTGCCAAGGTTCTGTTCTGAGGAGAGATGAGGAAAAGAGGAATGGAAATGTGACTATCCCAAAAATAAACTGCAGCGTTTTCTTTAAAATCTATGAACATTCTGAAGATAATAGACCATGACCTTATATTTTGATATCTATTAGCTCCACAGGAATGATTTCTTGTCTTTCTAATACTCATGTGCAAAGGCATAAGTTTTAAACACTAAAAGGATTGCAATTCTTAAGAGTTTCATTGGGAGAGGCATGATTAAATGAAAACATATTTCAACTTTTCTGCTTATTGAAAGCAAGATCAAATGATGAAAGGTCTTTAAACATGTCAGCTTTCTTCCAATGAGCCTCTATAATTAGCTCAATTTTTCTGTGCAGATAAAAAGGCTTTCCCTGGAGCTTTAAATGTACTATGTATTACTTTATACTGAGTAACAAAGTACTGTTGCACTTAATGTAAGCATAGCATGATTTTAGCTGCTTATGAAAACAATACATAATGCAGTTTATTAGGTAAGAAGCACAGTCTAATTGATGTTTATTGCTGGCCTAATAATAATTGTGATGGCATGAGCCATTTATGTATAGGGGGAGTCTGTAGAGGAAATAAATGTTGCCATTTGTTCCCATTAACAAACTCTTTGTCATCATTGATTTTACATGCTAGCTATCCCCGATATGGCACTTTGTGTTCACAGGGGAGACTAGCTTATGCAATGATATGTGTCATATCAAGAACCCACATGGGAGATTTTATGTGCATTATCACACACTCTGATTTCCCTGAATTCTGAGCTGTTGGCTAGAGTGAGGTAATAGTCAATTTACCTCATGGGTTGAGGTTAGAAAGAACCATTTGTCAGTGAGGTAATAGCCAACATGTGATAAATATGTTTTTAAAATGTCTAACACATGGTTAATAATAATCTCATTCAGTCGCTAGGAATATGCGAAATGAAAGGGCAACTCTTTAAGTATTTAACATATCTTTCTGTAGAAGATCCTCTTTTCTAAAAGACCCAGCATCAGCTGTTGTTTGTTTAGGCCCATAGACTTGTAGGAGGTCTCACAGCTGCATGGAGACACTAGGAAACCATGCTGCAATTAGGAAAGAGAAAAAGATGGGAAAAGGGGAAGAGGATTTCCTCCAATGACTTTAATATTTCTGGACAGTTTATATCTCCAACTAACGTCCACTGTCTTTGTTATGCTGCTGTGTGCACAAAAGCAAACATAAGCTTGATACCAAAAGGAGCAAATAAGGAGCAAGAAGGCATGAATGATAGTGGAATTTTGGACTAGCCACTTGCTGTCCTTTTATTTATTTTTTAAAGGAATTAAGATACAGTGCTGAGAAGTATTCTCACTCTTGCCTTTGAGAGCCAAAATGATCTGTAGCTGCATGAAAGAGGGGCAAAGTATAAAGGAATAGATGTTTGTACTGCCATCGTGAATGTGGCTCTTCTCTACACTGCCCATCTTTCTGATGCCCAGGAACAGCCCCTGGACAGAACCTCATTTGTAAGTATTTGGTCCATGAATCCATCATTTGTGCTCTGAAACTAAAGGATGTTCAAGTTTGTTGCCTTAGGAACTATACAAACCTGGGAGATGGCTGACTTTTCATGACTTGTACCTTATGAAAAAAAAATCTCGCAGTTTTGGTCACTGTATGGGCATTAACTGAGATCATGGTACTGGCTTCTTCTTTCCCATACTATTATCCCATACTATTATTCTTTCCCATACTATTATTTTCTTTTTTGCCTTTTTATTATTTTCTTTTTATTATATAAAAATTTCCAGTACAAATACTTCATCAATAAATTATAAATCAAAATTATAAACATCTGTACTAAACATTCATTAATTATACATGGAATAGTACAAGAAAAACGTAAATGCTCTGACAAGGTACCATCTATCTTATATACTACCAGGCCTCATAGCAATGTTAAATTCTGGATATTTACGTTAGCTCTTTATAGCTGTATGTTTAATAAAGAAGTACATTTCTCTGCATTTATTAACCCAGTCTTGTCTTTCAAGCATCCTGTAGCATATGGTCAGCTTGTTATACTCCTTGGTCAATCAAGTGTGTAGTGAGCTTGTTTTTTGTGTGTAAGCAGAAGAAGACCTGAGTGACACTTCCCATTGCACGGTCCTGGGATGTTACTTACAAGGAAACACTTGCTTCATTTAAATAATCCTTTTATGGATTTTTCTTTTATCATTTGGCATTTGCTGATATATTACCCTGCTTGACAGTGAAAATAACTTGCTGTCAGATGTGATTAATAATATACTGCCAAGTTCTATACAATTAAAGGTTGCTACTTAATGATACATAGTTGAAGTCTAAAACCTAAATCCAAAAGCCTTCTAAGAAAGGTTCTGTGAGCTACTGGTCTTTTTGTGTTGATGTGCATTATATACATAGCAGAAAATTTTAGCTCTAGAGCAGAAAACTCATACTTCATGGTTATGGTGTCATTTGTAATTTATAGCTGGGATCCACTGGTAATTACCATCGGCAGAAGGAATTTATGTCTACAAATCAAGACTTCCTCATCTTCTCTTTCCTGCTGCAGCCCTAGATGCCTCCTGAAATGCTGTGCTTGGAAGGCAGTACCTCCAGGACCAGTATGAGGAGGGTGTTAGTAAAAATAATTCCTTCCTGTGTTTGTGTCATCCTCCTCCCTCCTCCACATAGGCTGGTCCCCACTCCAGACACAAATTGCTTAAGAAGGAAGTTGGTAAAAACCGTAGGAGGGCTTCTAGTGTCCTGGCCCTGCTGATGGACCTCCTGATGGCACCTGGTTTTTTTGGGCACTGTGTGACACAAACTGTTGGTCTGGATGGGCCACTGGTCTGATCCAAAATGGCTTCTCTTATGTTCTTTCTTTCTTGATATTTTTAAAATCAGCTTTAGGGGTTTTTTTTAATTTTGCAGTTAATCACCCTAGCTGATATATTTTTAATTTTTTTAATTAAAGATTTTATTGCAATACAATTACATTCCAAAAACAAGATACATAGTAAAATTTTGAGCAGGCAAATTGAGGTCTGTTGCTGTCTTAAACAATGTCCATAACTTCCAAAAAGTCATCTTAAAGGGGGGAGGGGTTCACAGATGTCAGCTATCTTAATATATACTAGTGGCTTCAAAAATGTTGCAAATAGATTACTTAATATACTGTTACATCAATCACTGGTAAAGGCTGTAATAATCCACAGAAATTCCGAGGAGTTTAGTTTCTATACAGATAGGGACCACCTTCCCTAGCTAATAATTTGAACTATATAGAATTCAAACTATTTCTGTGAACTAGCTACTATGAACATTTGCTGTAAAAAATATTGAATTCAATGGGATCCACATGTTCCTATATCTGATTTTGAACCTAGCCCCACCCAGAGTGAAGGTCAAAAAGTCCTCCACACCATGCGACTGACATGAAGATTTTTGTACACACTTGGGGGAAATCACAGGTTTGTAGAAAAATCTGTTTTTTTTTCTTTTTTAAAAGTCATTAGTACCTATGCACCCACCCACACAGTTTCAGGTAAGCTGAAGATGGGAGAGAGAAATGAAAAGGTGGTTGAGAAGGAGAATAGAAAGCAGTGAAATGAGAGGGAATGTAAGCTGCCTGAAGAAGGGGGAAATGGAGATTGTGTGGGGAAGTACAAAGGAAATGAGATCCTTCAGGGTTCCTTGAAACTTGTAAATTATATCAGGAAGATACTGGTTATGGGCAAGGCACCATGTTTGTGGAAGCAGCTGATGTGTAGGCAGGTGGAAGAGAGTGTATACGTTTTGCAAGGTAAATTGCGATAACACAGGAATGCTAAAGGAGTACTCTACTCATATTAGTGACTGGTTGGCTGTCCAACCATCTGTTTGTCTGGCTAACCATCCTCACAAACCTGGTACTACAGAAACAGCTGCTACCACCACCCACAATATAGCATTAAATCTCCATTATATCACTCAAGAAATGAATGGCGTTTTCATTTGTTGTTCTTCCATGATGTTATGCAAATAAATGATGCATTTTAAGTACGTTTCCCCCAAAATCAGTTTAAAATAAATGAACATTCGTACTCTAGAGTTTGGCAGAATTTGTCACAATTGCATGGAATCTGACCATTTACATGGAATTCCATTGCATGGAATCTGACCATTTACATTTCTGTAAATTTTGATTTTTCCAAAAGAAATTCTTATTATTAAAATTATATCACTTATTACTTATATAAATAACATGCAAATCACTGGGCAATGTAGCGTATTCTATATGGTCATCACTGGTCTTTAATTCCAGTATGTACATTGCCTAGTAGAGGTCATCACTGGTTAAGTTTTATATTTTTCCTTTTGTAAAAAAGTTGCAAAAGGAGTTATGTGCTGTATACATTTTTACTAATTTTGTTTGCAGTTTTGGTATAAACTATTTCTTTTGTAACATTTTGTGTTTAGATATCAGTACAAAGGGCATATGCAAGACTCACATTTTTCTTTGAAATATAGGAAAGGAGCCAGTCTGAAGTAAATGCTGAAGTCCGTTGGTACTTACCTTTAAAGCCCTATACGGCCAGGGACCAGCATACCTTCAGGACAGCCTCTCCCTGTATGAGCCCCGTAGGTCTTTACAATCAGCGACCTAACAACTTTTGGTAATACCCGGCCTCAGAGATGTCAGTCTGGCCTCGACGAGGGCCAGGGCCTTTTCACCTCTGGCCCCTGCCTGGTGGAATGAGCTCTCCCTGGAGATCCGGGCCCTGTGGGATCTGCTCCAATTCCACAGGCCTGTAAAACAGAGCTCTTTCACCAGGCTTTCAGCTGAGGCAGTGGATGTCACTTGTTACTGGCCTCCCTTCTTCATTCCATCACGGTGCTGTAAGATCTGCTGGACTTGGACAATAGGCCATGCCTGTGAGGCAGAACCTGCTGTTTTAGTCTTTATTGTCACTCTGTAGTTTTAGATTTTAAATTGGTCTTTCGTTGTTTTTACTATTGATCGTTTTTATGATGCAACCCGCCCTGAGCCTGTCCTATGGGAATGGTGGGCTAAAAATCAAATAAAATTTTAAAAAAATTAAAAAGCAGCCATTTGTACAATATGCACCTTGCTTTTTAAATGTATTTACTTTACTTATAGTTCCTTTTTACTGAGACTTGAGGTGGATCACACAGTGCAAGTCAATGCAATCAATATGATGTGATATCTACTAAGCAACATAATTAAACTATGTTTACATGACTAGGTTTACAAAAGAGACTAAACATAATGTGTAATATGTGTATGCATTATGGTACCATATATAAAACTAATTATGTATACTATGGAACCTATTAAAATGATCATAAAATGCATGAAGTAGACATGATAAAAAAGAAAAATCGTTCACTGCCACTGTAAAGTCACCTGCTTGGCAGACCATGAGTTTAAAAATTATCTGCAATGCACAACTAAATTGTAATGATTTATGTTTTTTACCCATCAAGCTAATTTGCCTTGCTATGCTAATCTTCATTGCTAAACAGTTCCTTTATCTGGAGTCTGTTGGTCTAGTTCTGTTAATGCATAGATGGTTTATAATTGAGGCGACAAGATTTCCCCTTATTTTGGTTTCTTTTGTCTTTTATTTGGCTGAGCAGCCCCATGTCTTTCTTCTTAGTTTCTCTGTCTGTCCCACCCAGTTGTTTAAATGTATATAGATATATTCTGACCCAGCCTAGGGAGTTTAGGGACTGACTAAAATCCCTCTTTTTGTCTTTGTTTGATAATGGCACATGAGAGGCTGATGGTAATTCAAAACTAAAAAACTGCTTTATTTCACTTTTTGAGGGGACATGGTCTGGTAGGCATCAAGTTTAGGACTTAGCAGATGATCAGGCAACAGGAATGAAGTAACTTCATATAAATATAACAATAGATTCCCCCCCCACCACCATCTCAAACAAGTACCTGTTTACTTTATATAGACAGGTCTCTAAAACCGATGTAAGAACTTTCTTGGCATTTTTTGCTTAAATAACCAAGTGTAAGCTTCTTTGTCTCAAAGATACTTAAGCTGTGTGAATGTTCCTGCCTTCTCCAAGTTCCATTGTCCTTTTTTAATCACTTTATAGGGATCACCCCCCTTTACTTGGAGCATTTTCCCTTGATAGAGATCACCCCCTTTTCTAAGAGCTATTTCCCTCAGAGAAGAGCCACTCATCCCATTTTCCTAACTCAGGATCCTTCTTGATCCTCTCACTCTGCTTAATTCTCTTTCACTTTCAACTGTCATTCTTAACTGTCACTCCTAATTACCAGTCTCAACTGTGGAATTCCGTTTGAATCCCCTGTCACTCAAGGTTTTCAGCCAGGTTCAAGCCTTAGCCATTTACTGCCTGTTACAGAGGCATATATGAATTTTTACTATAAAGTAATGAGTAATTATTGGTGTGCTTTGTTTTTACACATTAAAAATCTCAAATTTTGTATATGACAAATTTTGATGTTTGTTTATATTGTATTGGATACTGACTGCCCTTTGTAGGTAAAAGAACTGTTAGGGGGAAAAAATATCTTCCTTGAAGCACAAGGGGTAAGCATGCAGGAAAGTGTGAATTAAACCTCCTAGCATATTCTAAAAGTTTAATGTGTCTCCCTGTGTTATTTATTTGTTAGATTCCTGAGAAAGGCAGCATCAGCATGAAGTACTTGGCTTGGCCTTACTCCTCCTGAAGCTAAAAAGCAAAACTCTCACTAGCATCAGTGGTGTAGGATGAAACATTCAAAGTTGATTTCCAATAGTCCCTGTGGTGCTAGGAGTTGTGTCGAAGTTAAACAAGCTATAGTCTTTAGCACATACCCTCTGCACTATCAAACATTTTTGAAACATAAATGAGAGCACCGTGTTTGTGTTTGATAACATTAGAAAAATTCTGATCTTGAAGAAATTTTTAAAAACCAGAAACAATGGCTATGGACATTAATTCTAATCAAATAGTGTCAAATAGATACTGGGCTCACCTCTGCAAGCATATGTAAGTGGTTCAAAAATGTTAGGTTTGAGAATCAACTTGAAAGTTCTTGTGAAAGTTATAGAGTTATGATGCATCAGTTGGACCTTATAGTGCTGGTGCTGGCTAAATCAGAGGAGGATCTCTTTCCAGTCTTCCCACCCACTGGGAAGGTTTTGATAAAAATCAAACTCTGCAACTTGTAATGGTTTTAAGAGTGCTTCAATATTTCCAGCATATTAAAAGCAGTAGAAATAAAAATAATTACCTTGGAACTCTTTACACCAATTTAATATTACTATGATCTGGTAAATGCATCTGTGCCTTATTACCCCATTTTTGACTCTTTGTAAGAAAGTTTTACCAGCACAATAGTTGCCATTCTCTGACTCAGAACTGAAGAGAAACTGGTACAGTTGAGATAGGTAGAAATCATGTTATCTTCCAGTTTATTTCCTATTTAGAAACCATGCAGTGTAAAAAAAAAAAGAAGTGTAATGTTTTAAATAATCTTGTACATATTAGCAGACGTCTGAAAGTGAAATATGGAGGAATTCTCTAAAGTCATCTTTATTTTTAATGGAGTTTAGGGAATATGCAGCACTTTCAGTGTACAATTAGAATAAAAGGGGGAATGAATATTCAACTTAGAATTTATTTACATACAATTCCACTTGGATAGGATTTGGAATTGTTCACGGTGACAGTCCTATGAGCTAGCGGCGAAAACCTGTCAGTCTCAGCCATTTTAATGTGACTGCTTCCATTCCTAATCATGATGTGATGAATAGCAATATACGGAACTAGATTGTATATGGTAACAGACAGTGATACAAAATTTGAATGCAACTTCAGGTGCAGTACTTGAAATTGATTTATATCAATATATCAGCACCAATTTTCAAGCTCTAGGTACAGGATGCCTCAGTCATTTCTTGTAGATAGAAATGTGATCTATCTAGGGTTTGCAAGCAGTACCATACATGGACTAGGTTAGAGATATATCCAAATTTTAGGCGTTCTGGGAGTACACATTAAACTAGTATTTTCACTTTGTAGTCTAGAGACTGCCTGTACATGTCTGGGAGGACAGTGAAATAACCCACTATTGCTCATTGTGGCTTGCTCTGCACCAGTACCTCCAGTGTCTTTCTTTTGACCTGCTGATATAAATTGAAATTTTGTTTGACAGGAAAAACAAAGAATGGGAGGAGTAGAGGGAAAGGGTGTGAGGCACAGCTGGTGCATTCTCTCTCATTGCCTCAGGTGTTTAAAGGTACAAGCACAGATTCTAGTTTCTGACTGGATATCCTTGCTGTTGAGATTGGCAGTCTGCAATATGATCATGCCATGTCTACTATTTTAAACAATACTGAGGAAGTAGAAGCTGATGAAACACTAGCTACTCCTACCTTATTACTTCCCCAGTCCATATCCCTATTCCATGGCATGTATCAACAAGCAAGATTCAAGTTTTTCCCTGTACAAGTAAACAGGAGGCAATGGCTATTGAAGGGGTTATGGAAACAGCAGGAAATTAATAGCTATGGCTACTTGGCCTACTGTTGTTTTGGCACTTTTTACAGCATATGTAGCATTTCCAGCTTGCATCCATGGCAGCCTTCCTTAACACTCTCCTACTAAGATGCAAATTTTATTTAACTTAAACAAAAACAAACTTCATGCATGGGTTCATGTGTCTTAGCCACCTGATTATATATTATAGTATTTATAGGTGCTGTGATCAGGAAGAATTAATTATGAATACATTGTATTATTTGCTCCAGATAAATATAAGTGCATTGTGCACTGATCATTTTGATCTGCAGTCACAATAATTTTTGTTATTCTTTAGTCCAAACATCTCAAAACCGTCTGCATTTGATAACAGAAATCACTTAGCTGGGGATGTTAGGATGCACTAAATCACAGCTCTTTCACCTCCTTTACATCCAAATGATTTGCACATTTAGGGCTGAAAGTGTCAGCCATTTAATTGACAGGTGGGAGATGCATGTGGCCTTTGAAAGAAGAAGAAGAAATTGGATTTATACCCCACACTTCACTTGGAGTCTTAAAGTGGCTTACAATTTTCTTTCCCTTCCCCTCCCCACAACAGACATCCTGTGAGGTAGGTGGAGTTGAGAGAGCTCTTTTTAGAACTGCCGTTGAGAGAACAGCTCTGAAAGAACTTGTGATTGACTCAAGGTCACACCAGCAGCTGCATGTGGAAGAATGGAGAATCAAACCCAGTTCTCCCAGGTTAGAGTCCATGCTACTAACCACTACCCCAAAGTGGCTCCCAGTTCTTCCCCTACTCAAGTCTGTGCTGAAACTACTTGTGATAGGGTGAGAATTTTTTCTCTTGTGAAAGGGTGAGAATTTTTTGGAGCTGAACCACTACTTTGCAGACAGGTCTTGGTCAGTTTGGAAAATGCATGCAAAGTGCTTGTAATGCAGCCTATGATATACTCAAGCTGCACTAAGATAAGCCCTGCTTGATCAGACCGGTGGTCCATCTAGTCCACCATTTCATCTCAAATGGTGGCCAACCAGTTTCTCTGGATGGCCAGCGGTGAGGCATAGAGGCCAAGGCCTTCCCTTGATGTTGCCTCTTGACTCTGAGATTCAGAGGTTTAGTGCCTCTCAGTGTGGAGGCTCCCCTTAGTCACCATGGCTAGTAGCCGTTGATAGACGTATCCTCTGTGAATCTATCTAATCCCTCTTTAAAACTGTTTATTCTTGTGGACATCACTACATCCTCTGGCAGTGAATTCCACATTTGAATTCCTCTCTGTGTAAAGAAGTATTTCATACTGTCCATCCTGAACCTACTGCCCATCAGCTTCATTGGATACCCTCAAGTATTCCATTCCATGCATAATTTTATAACTCTGTAATGTCCCCCTTAGTCATCTCTTCAGCCTTTCCTCATATCATAGGCAAGGTGCTCCAACCACCAAATCATATTGATTGCTCTCCCCTGTACTTTTTCCAGCTCTACAATTTCCTTTTTGAGATACGGTAACCAGAAGTGTACATGGTATTCTAATGAGGCTGCACCATAGGGGCATTGCAATATAGGATGTTTTATTCTCAATCCCTTTCCTGATAATCCCAAAAATATAGTTTGTTTTTTTCACTGCTGCAGCACACTGGTTTAACACTTTCACTTAGCTATCCATTATGACTCTAAGATCTTTTTCCCTTCTCAGTCTTAGCAAGTTCAAACCCCATTAACCTATACTTGAAATTGGGATATTTTTGTTCTTTTTTTTTAAAAAAAATTATATCCCGCCCTCCCCGCCGTAGCAGGCTCAGGGCGGCTTCGTTCCTGTGTGCATCACTATACACTTACCAACACTGAACTTCATTTGTCACATTGTTGCCCACTCATCTAGTTTGTGGAGGTCCTTTTGGAGCTCTTCACAGTCAGCGTTGATTTTCACCATCCTCTAATAACTACACCCACATGTCATACCTAAATGACTTTTGCATGATGAGGATGCAGCTATTTCTGTGAAAGTTTAGAGAGACGAAATAGGGTGGAGGAGGGGGGTACAATAATTAACCACATGAAATAATTTTTAAATTGGAAATCTTAAACTCAAAACATATGTGTCTTTTCCTGCTCTGCTCCAATTTTTGCAAAGTTGCATCTCCTTTTATTTTAGAGGTCATCGGGAATTGGTTTTAAAACCAACACACGGATCAGCAAATTCCCCATTTGGAGCCTTCTGTCCAGGAGTACTATCGGATCTATTTAATTAGATTTCAGAATAGCATCTGTAGTGCCAGTAAATTCCAATAATTAAGCTTCATGATTTCTTCTGTATTATAAATGTCACTAGAATTACTGTTGCAGAACAGATAATTTCTTTTTATAATTGGAATTTGTCATGAATTGTTTCCTCACTTACAGCTATTAGAAGTTACAAATAATTCTATATAATTGGACCCATTTTATATTTTATTTATTTATATTTTTATTGGTAATACTTTCTTGCCCATTAATGTACCTTACCTGCTATCCAGCATTCTGGAAGGTCTCTAATAACTTTAAGGCCTCAGGAGTCTTGTCACTGCCACCTTGTGGTTATTCTTGCACCAATTACTGATAATAAGCGCATAATTGCACATGACAGGAATAGAATGACGGTAGTGGCTACTATAATCAGTTAATTTGGTGGGAGGTGAAGATTATTTAAAAACCTTAAATGTAGAAGTATAAATAAGTTGCTCTTCTTGTGAATTTTGTCAGTCCCAAATATTAAAAACTTTAGTTGGAGTCTTCTTTTTAAAAAGCAGATTAAGAAAAAAGGTCTTGGGGTTGTTTTTCTGTTTTTGCCAGGTACAAAGGTTACACAATAATTTTGTAAACGGATATCTAACATTCTTATATTCTGTTACACATTGTGCAGTTTTATGATATAAATAATCCATTGAATTAGGGCACAGTGTTAGGTTCTTGCTTGTTTTCCCCATCTCCTTCCAACAAATATCCAACAGTACTTTTCTCAAAAGTATTGCTTGCTTGAGATACTTATCCTTTACCATTGCATTTACAATTGCTGTGAATGAAAAAAAAATCACAGATATGACTATACGTGTTAATATGTCAGTGCTTGAGTCTTTTAAGAAATGAAGAGATTTGGGAATACTAGTTTGTAGCTCCACAAGTAAAACTTTAATACTTTGTTCTGGGTGGGATTTTTTTTAAAGGATCTTTTTTGGGGGTGGGGGTGGGGGAACCACAGACATTGTAATGGGTACCGCTTAATGTAGGAGCTGGGAAGGCATTGCAAGAGAGAATACACAACCAGGAGGGGATACTTAGTCTTTTTTTTTTTTTTGCCTTCTAGTTCTCCCCTGCAGTTCCACTTGCCAGCCCAATTACTTAAGTTGATTTTCCCGTGTGGTATATTTATTGTATATATCAGGGGTGGCCAACGGTAGCTCTCCAGATGTTTTTTGCCTACAACTCCCATCAGCTCCAGCCATTGGCCATGCTGGCTGGGGCTGATGGGAGTTGTAGGCAAAAAAATATCTAGAGAGCTACCGTTGGCCACCCCTGGTATATATGTTTGTTTATAATAGAACAGCCTACTCCTCCTCCGGTATCTGTGTGATTTGGTTTGGTCCTATTGTGTGGAGCTTCAGTTCAGCTTCCAATTTCGTATGTTCCCTGAGGTTAGTTGTTGGGAGTTATCTTGCAAATAAACAGTTGATGTTTTGAGCCAACTAGTCTCTGTTAAATGAACCTGGAAACGAGTACCTGAGTAACTATAACCTGGAAACCCACAGCAAAAGGGGGACATAACACCCCCTGCACCCACTGTGAATGTAATGGGCCTGTCAGGGAGGGAAATGGCTTCTTGGGCATTTGCTCAAACAAGGTGAGAGAGACTTTCCTGAAGCATTAGCCTGTGGCTTACTTTTAGTCTGACAAAACACCCAGAAATGTGCCAGAAAGGTCCATAGTAATTATTTCAGTTGGAGAAAGGCTGCAAGGTGCAGCTGGAAATATCTTGTGTATGCTAGTGTACAGAGATTAGGAGGACTTCAGGTTTGCTGAGATGCATTGCAGGCTGCAAAGAGAAGAGAGATCAGGTGACATGAGAAAATGCAGTGAAGTAACCCTTCTCACTGAGGTTAACTTCCTTTCCCACAAGTGAATGTATCACATGGATAAAATTAGAAGAAATTCTGTGGGTTGCTTTAAATTTTAAGTGTTCTGCATGGAATCAAAGATAGCCAATAGGGATTGGCGTGAGCCAATCCATGACTTGTGATTTGTGCATGAATTGGGCAGATTCATGGTTCAATTTGAATCAACTTTGGAGAACTGCTCCCAAGAACCTCCTGAAACTCCCATGGAGCTTTGTTCCTTCCCTCCAAGCCTCAGCTTTCCCAGGTGTCCTGTAACTGCAGGGTACTTAGGAAACCATGGGGAGGCATGCTTTAGCTCCCCTAGGGGTTCCACAGACATGGGCACTTGGGGAAGCCAAGAGGAGGCAGTTTATTGTTTGTTTGTTTATAGGGTTGCCAAGTCCAATTCAAGAAATATCTGGGGACTTTGGGGGCGGAGCCAGGAGACTTTGGGGGTGGAGCCAGGAGACATTGGGGGTGGAGCCAGGAACAAGGGCGTGACAAGCATAATTGAACTCCAAAGGGAGTTCTGGCCATCACATTTAAAGGGACGGCACACCTTTTCAAATGCCTTTCTTCCATAGGAAATAATGAAGGATAGGGGCACCATATTTTGGGGCTCATAGAATTGGACTCCCTGGTCCAATCGTTTTGAAACTTGGGGGGTATTTTGGGGAGAGGCACTAGATGCTATACGAAAAATTTGGTGCCTCTACCTCAAAAAATAGCCCTCTCAGAGCCCACAATACCCACGGATCAATTCCCCATTATTTCCTATGGGAATCCTTCTCCATAGGGAATAATAAAGTGCCCAGTAGACATTTCCCTCCCCCCCCACACACTTTCTAAAGGGGGGGGACGGCCTCCAAACCAGGGAATCCCCTGCCCCCTCCCTCTCTCACACGCACAAATACTTACTGGGTCTTGTACCTGCAGAACTTTACTTGCCCTGAAAACGAAAGCAAAAGAAAGGGAGGGGCCGTTCTCTGAGGAAACTGTTACTGCTCCTTTCCCATGAAGCCCTTCCTGTTCCCTACTTCCTGCTCAGCCTTAAAGGCTCACATTTTAAAAACTGTTTGCAGGTTTCTAAACCTGCAGGAGCTCTAAATCTACAGGATGACTGTGGGGGCAGGGCTTCTCCCGCCGGCCAGCTGGCTGGGGGCGGGGAGAAGCCTGTCAAAACGGGGGATCCCCCGCTGGGACCTGGGGATTGGGAAGCCTATTTGTTTATCACGTTAGATTTATATACCGCCCTCTCAGGGCAGCTTACAGGCCAAATGGCATCTAAAAACAAATACAATATTACAAACACAACATTACAAACATTAAGCATAAAAACTCTGTGGTGTTATATTTTAGTATAAAAAGGCAGGTTTTCAGAAGTTCTTTCAGCATTTCACAATAATCATGGATGGTCTTCACGGATGTTACTATTGACACTGGTAACAACAATCAGTCCAAGTGATTGGCAGCCCTCTCCCAATTTAGATGTTATGTGCAAACCGAAACAGTTCAGTTTTGCAGGCCCTGCAGAACTGAGAGGTCCCGCAGGGCCCAGATGGCCTCTGGGAGGGTGTTCCATAAAACCGGTGCTGCCACCGAGAAGGCCTTGGCCCTGGTGGAACTCAGCCTGACTTCCTTTGGCCCAGGATGGAGAGAAGATTTTGAGTTCCTGAATGCAGTGCTTTCTAGGGAACATGTGGGGAGAGGCGGTCCCACAGATAGGTTCCAGGCCATAAATGGCTTTAAAGATCAGCACCAGCACCTTGAACCAGATTTGGAATGCAACAGGCAGCCACTGCTGCGCTTTTAGAACAGGTTGAATGCACTCCTGTTGAGGGAACCCCATCAACAGCCTCGCCCCCACATTCTGCTGAAGCTTCAAGATCTGAGTCAAGGGCAGCTCCATATAGAAGGCATTACAGTAATCTATTCTTGAGGTGACCATGGCATGGATCACCATTGCTAAGTCGCTGTGCTCAAGGTAAGGAATCAACTGCTGTACCCACCAAAAAGTGGATTTGGCAGTAGCTGCTACCTGGGCCTCCATAGTTAAGGGCTCCAGGAGCACTCCCAGACTCTTGACCTTTGGCGCTGGTGTCAGTGGCGCCCTGTCAAAAGCTGGCAAAGAAATCTTCCTACCTGGGCTGCCATGAATTAGATAAGGAAACTCCATCTTTGTTGGATTCCACTTCAGTCGACTCAGCCTGAGCCAAGAAACAGTTCAGTTTTGCAGGCCCTGCAGAATTGAGAGGTCCCGCAGGGCCCAGATGGCCTCTGGGAGGGTGTTCCATAAAACCGGTACTGGTTTGTAGTGCCAGATCCAAATTATCTGGGGCACAGTCAGACCAGCCACCCATCAATAGATAGAGCTGGGTGTCATCTGTATATTGACGGCATCCCAGCCCATACCTCCTGACAATCTGGGCAAGGGGGCGCATGTTGATTTTGAACAACTTCGGGGAGAGAACCACCCCTTGGGGCATGCATACCACATATAAGTAGGGTCTCTGGGAAGATTGTTCCCCTATTGCCACCCTTTGTCCCTGACCCTGGAAAAAAGAGGACAGCTACTGTAAGGAGACCCCTGAATCCCCATGTCAACAAGATGGTTGGACTGTAGCTGGTGATTGACTATATCAAATGCAGCTGACAGATCTAACAACAGTAACACTGCCAAGCCATCCCAATCCAGATGCCACAGGAGGTCATCCATGAGGGTGACCAGAATTGTCTCTATCCTGTGAGCCGGGTGAAAGCCAGATTGGAATGAGTCCAGAACAGAAGTGTCATTCAGGAAACTGTAATTTTGTTGCTGCCGCCCACTCTATAATCTTACCCAAGAAGGGTAAGCTCGACATTGACCCAAGCATCCCATGTCCATGGGGCACTTGGGGAAGCAAAGAGGAGGCAGTTTAAACTGCTCCCCCTCCATGCCTTGGCTTCCCTAGGCATCCTGCAGCCATGGAGCACCTAGAGAAGCCGATCCAGGGCAGTGAGGCAGTTTAAACTGCCCCCTCCATGCCTAGGCTTTCCTAGGCATCTTGCAGCTGTGAAGCACCTGGGTAAGCTGATGCCTCCTTCCAAGCCTTGACTTCCCTAGGTGTCCCACAGCTGTGGGGTGCTTAGGAGAGACAAGGGGAGGCACTTTAAACTGCCCCCTCTCCATGCTTTGACTTCCCTAGGTATCCCGCTGCTGCTGGGTGCTTGGGGAAGCAAAGGGGAGGAATTGCCTTTCCTCCCTGGATCAGCTTTCCCAGGTGCCTTGTGGACATGGAGTGCCTGGGGAAGCTGATCTGAATATTGGCCTCTACTTCTGCAGGCATCCCGCGGCTGCAGGGCACTTGGGGAAGTTGATCCTGAGAGGGAAGACTGTTCAAGCTGCCTTTCCTCTGAGCCTGTGATTCTCCCCACAGAATCTGCTATTTTGAGAGTTCTGCTGGGCTGTCTAGTTTCAGTTGGGCAACCCAGCAGAGCCTCAGCTGAACCCATTGGTAAGACTCTCCCTGATTTTTCTTGGCTTCCCCAACCCGGGGAAGATCTCTCAATTGTACTCTATAGGCCTTTAGGATACAATGGTGCGATTGTGCCATGGCTGCAGCATGACTCCCAGAGAATGGGATGAACCATGAAGCAGTTTGGGAAACAGGGCCAGCACCTGGGGTTTTGCCACCCCAGGAAAGGCTCTGCCCCCCGCCCTCCAGTGGGGGAAGGCCCCCAGTGCAGTGCAGGCCCAAATTGGGCCCTGTTTGCACAAACGAGTCCGCTTGAGGAGCCCTCTGTGAAAATGCCCCCCCACTTGACCTTCCTGCAGCGTAGGAAAGCTGAGCCGGGCAGATAGCTCCGTTTGCACGGAGGTGTCCTCTTGAGGAGTCCTCCATGCAAACACCCCCTGCTTGACCCTCTTGTGGTGTGGGAAGGCTGAGTGGGGGCAGATGGCCCCATTTGCAGGGAGGGCTCCTCATGAGGAGCCCTCCGTGCAATCCCCCCTCCCTCCGCTTGACTCTTCCACAGTGTGGGAAGGCCGAGTGGTGCCAGATGGCCATGTTTGCGTGGAGGCTCTTCTTGAGGAGCCCTGCGTGCAAATGCCCCCCTCCTCGCTCAACCTTCCCACAGTGTCAGAAAGCTGAGAAGGCCAGATCACTCGGCCCTTTCCCCATTGCCTTCAAAGGACGCTGGGGAAGAGAAATGCCGCTCTTTTGGCTCTGAGGGATTGGGGGAGCTTCTCAAATCCCTCAGAGCCAAGAAAAAATGAATGGGAAGCTCAGGGATGGTGTGAGTGGGGAAGGGGCAATTGCCTAGTTCACCGACTCCCATGTGCTAGCCCTGTTGGAAAACCAAATGAACCACAAACCAAGCAAAGCACCATTTTCCTGGTTCATTCCTATCCCTAATAGCCACCATATTTGGATTCTGGACAAACTATGTCATGTTTGATTGATGACCCTGTGAATAAACATAGTAGCCACTGTATTCAGATTCTGGTTAAATTATGCAAACATGTTTACTCATAGGGTACAGTTTGGAGGAGAGCTAGAGAGAGAGTTTTAACTACAAGCCTCGCTCATGGTCTGAGGAAGCAGGTGAAGTAAATTCTGCTTTTCCTTCCTACTGCAGAGAGTAAAGATTATTTTTCTTAGAATTTTCTGTATCATTTATCAATGTCTACATTTTGTATTCTTGTATGTGCTGTTAATAAGGAGTGCAAAACTCTATGGTAAAATTGCCCTCAAACCAGAGCATTGCTGCACAATATCCCTGATGTGATGACATCACTTCGGAGAGATCTCATCATATCTGGGATGTTGTCAAGCTCCGTTGCTGTTTGGGGGTGGGGTTTCCCCAATGGGCCAACTGGCTGGTGGCAGACAGAAGCCCCCAAAAGCAGGGGATCTCCTTTCCTGACCTGGGAAATGGGAACCCTATTTGTGGCCCAGTCCCCCTATGGAATTAGTTTATGAACAAAGCCAGAAGAAAATGCCAGTGCTAGATTTATATAAATCCAAAACTGTCAGTTCACATTAGTTCTGATGATTCCAGGGTTTTTTTGTGTGTGGTGGGGTGGAATCATGACTAGTTTCTCTTGTGCTGAGAGACACTCCAGAATAGTGTTCACTCTCAGAATAATTCTATTGCTAAAATGACTGCAAGATTTGTTGAGTGCTCTAGTATTAGGCAGTTCCATTTTTTGACTAGCTGAGTTATGCTCTATGGCCAAAATCCAGAGAACTGCTCTGCTAGTTCAGTTTGCTCAATATGGTATTGTGCTTATATTTCTCAAATAGCATACTTGATAAATTGCCATTGAATCATTTTAAAAGGAGTAGTAGTGGGTTTTTCTGGTTAAAAAAAAAACCCATTGGGTATATAAGTTTTTGAATACATGCCAGAATAATTCTCTCTAACCTAGATTTTGTAACAGGGAAAATCAGTGCATAGATTTCTAGTGCACATGCACCATAAAAAAGTGAAGTTAGTCCCCTGTGCAAGCACCAAGTCATTACCTACTCATGGGGTGACATCACATCACAACATTTTCTTGGCAGCTTTTTTATGGGATAGTTTGTCATTGCCTTCCCCAGTCATTTTACCAATCTTGGAAGGATGGAAGGCTGAGTCAGCCTTGAGCTGGCTACCCGAGCCCCAACTTCCTCTGGGATCAAACTCAGGTCACGAGCAGAGCTGGCACTGAAGTACTGTAGTTTACCACTCTGCCACGGGGCTCTTGTACGTGCACCATAAATCTGAACAATTTTAAAACTTCCCTCAGTATTGTGACTACATTTATAGTGCTTGAGTAGTCAAAAAGCAGACTTCACAAGTATCTATCTTGAATAAACTTAATTAGAAAGGGGAAGGCAGTTAGCACAATCATTTTAATTTTTTTAAAAAATGGTTAGCTTGTTTTGCCATTCCACTGGCAGTTTGGTTATCTTTTGCAGTGTTTAGGACACCATTTGTACCTGGGTAATTATATTCTAATCATCTTTCCCACCTTGCCCACAATAACTTGACAAAATATGCTTTTGCTGTTACTAGTTAAAGTTGACATCTGAAAAATCTTAAGAATGCTGTTAATCCTATGTTTATCTGCATTAGAATAATAAGAGATGAATCTTGGGTTGAATAGAATTTATTACATTGACATTCAGCTACTTCCCATTCTTGAACAGCTCTATCAGCATTGCAGTGCATATAACAGTTGGGTGGAAATTTATGCTTACTGGAGCTGAAATGCTGCAGATGCTGAATCAAGTAGGTAAAACTGGGACAATAATTTTTAAAAGCAGAAGTCCACTTTTCCTGGTCATTCTGGGCTTGTGCATACTTTTAACACATGTCTGGGTTATAATGTGCTGTGTCTGAGGAAATTTTTTTAGAACGTGGCTAATTGCATTCTGAATGTATTTTTAAAAATTTCCAGGATGGATTCAACGGGCCTGTATTGACTTCAGAGTATTAGAACAGGTGGAGTGATCCAACCCTAACATCAAGTGCCTTTAGAGTAGACTATCCTGTGATTCCTTGGTATTGGAAGCTTAATGGAACATCTAAAAGTTAAGTTATGCTCTGTTCTAGCAGTATCTAGTCAGTGACACACATTAAAAGAAAATATTGGTCAGATTGCTTGATGCGATAGGCTACATGTTGGATTTTTCTTTTCCTGGCAAGTCCTTGTCAGTCCATTTCACTGTAATGTGAACTTACATAGTACTGAGGCAAATAACAGAATCTAGATCAATAAAAGCATTAGTAATAAATGCAACTCTCCTGTGTGAGCTAATCCATTGCACTAGACAAAAATGAAGTGTGGGATGGAATATATTGTCAGAGGAAAGCATTAAAGACCAATCAATACAGGAGCTTTGCAGATGCATCAGCTTAGCATTAAGTGTTATTATTGGCCTTAATAAAATATGTGGTAGTCTACAGTAAATACTGTGATAATATGCTAGTAAAGCAGGGCTGAACACTGGAAATTATAGCTCCTTACACCTCGAGCGCTTGCTGTGTAGGAAAGGCGGCTGTGAGAGCTCCTTACCGGAACTGATCGACTGTATTCACAAAACAGAAGTTATTGTTAAGGAACCTACATTGAAAACCTAAAAGAATGAAAAACCAACAGAGGACTGGATTTTTTTTTAAAAAAAAAGAATGGTAACCATTCCATGGAAAGACAGGTAAAGTAGAGTGGGGGGTGGGTGGGTTGGTGCATGCAAAAATACCCAATAAATGATAGGCAAAACAAGTAATGGAGGACCAGGACCACAGTCGTAGCCAAGCAAATGCTTGGATGCACAAGATCACAGGTTCAGTCCCTGATATTTCAAGTTACAGCATCTCAAGTTAACAGGTATTTGGGAAAGACCTTTTTGTATTCTAAAAGCTGCTGGCCATTAGAATAAACAATGAGGTAGTTTTATATTTCCCTAAGCAGGGTCAGTGCCATGCTTTTTGGTGCCCTAGGCGAGGCTACCTACTTTCCCCCCTCCAGCTCTCTCTGCTCTTCATCCAGTAGCTACCTATAGCTCAGTCCCCATTGCTCCTGAATCCTACCTTCACATTGAGGGTGAAGAAGGCAGCTGTTGCCTGCCAAGAATAAGAATACAAAGCATCGCCACCCTGACGTGGTGTTCTCTCTATACCTTGTGGCTAATAACCACAGTTGGACCTCTGCTCAATATGTTTATCCAGTTCCAGAAACATAGCAAAGGTTAGACAACGTGTGGACAAAAGACTCTATCCAGTGGATCATTTCAGGAAATTGAAAGATTTCTGTCCGTGGAACATGGCTTTCTTACCTCTCCCTTTCATTGTATCCACAAGTGCCCTCTGAATTTGAAAATAAATGCCATCCAGATTGAAAATAAGGACATTAATAACATTTCCATAGTCTACAAATGAACTCTTGTTTAAATAGAGAGTGTACATTTGGAATTGTGAGAATACATTCCGAGCAATCAATGAAAGAAAAAAAAGAAGAAGAACCCGCAATTGCACATTCTTCAGAGGCCAGAGCCAGGAAAATCTGTAGATAAATTACAAGGCCTCTTTATCCTTTCAAAAATCTGCACTCCAACCAGGTATGGTGTAATTTAGAGCAAGACACTGTCTCCCCAGTCACCCAGTCAATGCAAAACTGAAGTTAGTTGAGACTCCAGTTATGGAAGCCTGTTCCCCACACACCCCTGCCATTGCTGTAAGTGAACCCAGGGCTATTCTATTCCCCTCCCCCACCCCCTGGGACCATGCCCCTTCTTCTCTCTCACCCCCCTCCCCAATCCTTTCTTTTTTTTTGCATTATTGTACATTGCAATCCTTTTTTTTTTTTTGCATTATTGTACAATGTTCCATGCCCCCCATGTGCCCCCTGGCCCCTTTGCTATTTGCCTGCACCCCAGAGGAAACCGGTGTGGCTCTGCTGCTGCTGACTCCCTCCTTGCACAGCTTTCCTGTCCTCCAGTTCCTCTATGCCAAGCCAGCCTGGGCTAGCATTGATCACCTGTGAGCAGGAGCCACATTGACCCAGCACCCTGACCACTCTTTCTCTCTGGGCTCCCCTGATTTCATCCAACCAGCCGTGGAGTTGACCTTCAGGGCTGGGCTCTCTTCATGCCAATTCGCCAGAATCAGTAAAAGGGCATGTACCCTGTGGAAGAGACACTCATCCAGAACATGGCATCCCCTGCCGCTGGCTGTTGCTTCCCCTCCCTTGGTGGCAGCCTCCCCAGTGAGCTGGGAGAAGGAAAGTGGGTGGTTTGGTGGTGCTGCCAGGCCCAAATTCCAGATGCCAGCCATCCTGTCCAGGAGGGATGAAGGGAAGGGGTCTGACTAGACGTCAGCACCACCTGGAGCTGCGACGAGAGAAAGAGGAGGATAAGAGCCCCCAGTGGTGGAGGAGGAGGGAGGGAGAAAGGAAGGAGGTGGCGAGGCATTGGTGGTGTGTTAGAAGTGTGCTAGGCAAGCAAGCAGCCTGGGAGGAGGGAAGGAGGTGGCGAGGCATTGGTGGTGTGTTAGAAGTGTGCTAGGCAAGCAAGCAGCCTGGGAGGAGGGAAGGAAGACAAACAACGAGAAAAGCATTGGGACTTAAGACAGGGAGGAAAGGAACCCTGTGGCGAGATGCCACCCTAGGTGGCTGCCTGCTTAGCCTGCTTCCTAGTGTCAGCCCTAAGACATTAATAGAATTTTTAAAAAATCTAGAAGTCTGATGTATTTAGGACACAGTTGCACCTGTTGCAAACACCAGTTACAAAGTCTGAAAATTTGCAAGTTGTGCTTGACTTTTTCCTCTCTAGATGTTTTCTTCTTTGGGGACTGTGATCCCACTGCCACACAAGCAGAGAATGTTGGTTCCATATACAAAGGATATGGAGACAGGGGAAAAAGAGGTGGCCTGTAAGTAGCAGTGTGTGTGTGTGTGTGTGTGTGTGTGTGTTAAGGCTATTTGTTTCCTTCCCTCTGTGGCATTTCCAGGAGCCTAGGTTCGCACATCAAGGTTCTTGTGCTCTTGAATATTTTCAGTAGCTTTGGGAAGGAAGGTGGTAAAGACAGTTGTTCTGTCAGCATTGTGGTAAGCCTACCTGGCTCAGACTCAAAGGACTTAGCCCCCAGGCTGCGCCTTTCCGTCTTCTGGTCACACTTGTCCCTCTGATAAGCTTGGCAGCTCCAGGTCCTGGTGGGGGAGCCTCCAGTTTCACAGGCTCCTCCTCACCATCTGCCAGCTTGCTGGCAAGGAGAAGCCCACCCCAACAGCCATGATGTGCTTTTACTTCTCGGCAGGATTAGAAGTACCTTGAAAACTGTTTGTGTTTTGAAATGTGTGTGTGCCTTTAAATCTCAGCAAAACAAAAGATGCATTGTAGGAAGCAGGCAGAGCCACGTGGCTGTTTCTGGTGAGTGTGTGAAGTGTGTGAGACAGGAAGAGAGCACAGTCCCTCTGTTTGTTTTGCATTCATTTCAGCAGTCGTGTATAGTAAAATTAATAGTAAAAAGTTAACTAGTAAAAAGTTAACTAGAACCTAATTATGGGACCGAGGAAAACTCTACTCCCTGAACTGCTCTTTTCCTTATTTTCATTTTCCTGTGTTAGTCTGAAGAACCTGATTTGAGAGACTGAGCTTATGCAAAATTTAAGTTTTAAAATGGCAACATTTAATGAAATGGCACATGGAAAAGATATCAGTGCAAATTTCAGGTCTTTAAAGGAGGATTTTATTTCACTTAAGCAGCTTGTCAGGCTTTGGTAGCATTTCCAATCATGGCTTTATTGAATGGACACACAGACACTCACAACACAACCAAAATAAATATAAACAGTTTGCAAGGCCACACTGTTCCTGTTGTCCTCTTAGAGTGGAGCCTTGTGTCTTGCAGGACTTTCCAACTTCCACCTGGTTCCTGCACAATAAAGCCAGATGTGTCTCCACTTTGTCTCTCTTGGCTGGCTTCTACTGCATGCTCCTATCTGCTCCTCCCCCCACCCCTTCTGCCACTCTTGTCTGTGGGCTCCCCAGGGTGAACTTGCTTGCTCCGGGGAGGGCGAGAGGGGGGACCAATAAGCCACCTCTCCTGCGAGGCTGTACACAGGAGCCTGAGGGTCTTATCCCCACTGTAGCCTGCCCAAGCCCATGGGGCTGCCGTGCTCATGGCATGAAGGAGAGGGGAGTGTGGGGGGGGGGGGTGTGGCAATACAGTGGGAACCTGGCTGGTGCCTTCCAGTCTGTGTTCTGCTGCCACTGGGGGAGGGGTTCCCCACAAGTAATGGGGGGGGGTATCAAGGAGGGACTCTTGAGTCCATACTGGGGAGGGCTTCCCTGTTGGACTTGGTGGCGTGCCGGGACTCTGTCTGCTCATTCCAATACACACATTTGCCTGGCTTCTCTGAGTGCAGACTCCTGCACTATGCGTTTCCTGTTTGTTTATGGCTCACTGGGGGACACTTGACTCCGCTCGTCTGCCTGACATTGGCACAGATCTCTGACAGTGGGTGGGCACAGCCATGGGACTGGCCAATCCTGCAGCTCTGCACTTCCCCTCCCCACCTTGGCAGTGAGCCAGGTTTCTCTCTCGCTCGCAGAGAGAGATTGAAAAGAACTGGAGTAAGGACCAATCCCTGGGGTAAACTGTTATTCAGTTTCTTCTGCTTGCTAATTGACTGACCCACAATTACCTGCAAAGTTCTATTGCTCAGCATGTTATTTAAGAGTCTAAATAATGTTCTGCAGGGAAAACCTTGTAACAACTTGTACAGCAAACCAGACTGTGTCATAAGTGGCCGTCAGATCAATAAAGACTGCTGGTGTCTTCTGAAACGCTGCCTCAATGAAAATTGTTAAGCAGAGAACGTGGTCTTCACAACTACAGCAGGGTCTAAAGCCTGCTTACTCTACAGGGACATGTTCATTCATTCTGTCACTGATTATGTTCAGGGTTAGCCTCTTAAGTTTGTAACGGGAGCTCAGAAGGGAAATAGGTCTGTAGCTTTCCACTAAATATTTTGGTTGTTTAGATTTGTTTAGGTGCATTTCAAAATCTGAAGTTCTTTTTTTATCCCATTTATAAAATCTTGATCCTTCAGAGCTCTGGATAGGATACCAGTTGGGCAGCTACCTGGTTTGATGTTACCTCCATATTTCCTTAGAGCACAGGTGGCTTGCATCTGGATTTTTCAGCAGGCTCCTGGCTTTCCTAGTTGAGTGCCTGAAATCCAAATTCACAGTTGCTTCATTACATTTTGGTCTGTGTGCAGCATTGAGTTTATGGAATAGTTTATCTGCTACTTCTGGCTCTTTGCTGTCAAGGAAATTTTGATACAACCTCTCTCTCTGATTGCTGCAGCCTGGAATATATTCTTTCTAATACCTTTGAGGAATTTGTTTTTTGGCCTTGGGTATAAGAAGCTCCAATGAATTGTTGTTAGTTATAATGCAGTAGCCTGGGAGTGCTACTGGAATCCTCCTTGTCAATGGAGGCCCAGATAGCTGCCACTGCTAGATCCGCCTTCTTTCACCTCAAGAGGGCGAGGCAGTTGGCTCCCTTCTTGGAGCGCAGCGACCTAGCAACTGTGATCCACGCAACGGTCACCTCAAGACTAGACTACTGCAATGCCCTCTACATGGGGCTGCCCTTATACCGAACACAGAAACTTCAGGTAGTCCAGAACGTGGCGGCCAGGCTGCTATTGGGACTACCACGGTGGGAACATGTGCGGCCTGGGCTGCGGGATCTGCATTGGCTGCCAGTTGTGTACCGTGTTCGTTATAAAGTGCTGGTCATTACCTTTAAAGCCCTATATGGCCGAGGACCTGCCTACCTAAGGGACTGCCTCTCCCCATATGTTCCCCAGAGAGCACTGAGATCTAGCTCGCAAAATCTCCTAATAATCCCTGGGCCAAGAGAGGCTCGATTAAAGGCAACCAGGGAGCAAGCCTTCTCCGCAATGGCCCCTCGATGGTGGAATCATCTACCAGAGATGGTGCGAGCCCTGCGGGACTTGAATCAATTCCGTAGGGCTTGTAAAACATTTCTTTTTCAGCTGGCTTTCGAAACAGAACCTGGCTAAACTGATGAAATTGATGTGTAGCCATCCAGCCATCTTGTGGATATTATGACCCATAGTAATGTAGCACCTTTTATCTATTTTAACTAACTTATTTATTATGTTATTGATTTAAAATTGCTGTTGTATTATATTGTTTTATTGAACCATGGATTTCCATGCTTGTGAGCCGCCCTGAGCCCGCCTTTGGCGGGGGAGGGCGGGATATAAGAATAAATTTATTATTATTATTATTATTATTATTATTATTAGCCCAAACTGGTGTTTGATTTCAATGGTCTAAGTCTGGAGATCAAAAAATCTTTGACAGAAATTCCACATCATGAGTCACAGCTGATGTAAAATTCAAAGACACATATTGGGGGTAAATGGTCACTAAATGTCTGCTCTCCGACAATAAAGCTAGAGACATAAGTCATAAAGGAGGGAGATATTAAAATATAATCAATAACACTACAGCCCCTGATAGGTCACATGAATTTACATATATTTCTATCAAAAGTTGTCAGACCATTCATATGAGCATATGAAGCTGCCTTCTACTGAATCAGACCCTCGGTCCATCAAAGTCAGTATTGTCTACTCAGACTGGCAGCGGCTCTCCAGGGTCTCAAGCTGAGGTTTTTCACACCTATTTGCCTGGACCCTTTTTTGGAGATGCCAGGGATTGAACCTGGGACCTTCTGCTTACCAAGCAGATGCTCTACCACTGAGCCAGAATTTGTAAAATTGGGTGCAAAACTATACTAAATTCAAGCCTGCAGGGTTTGACAATTTATCCTTAGAGCATCTCATGGAAGGAGTAAATAAAAGCAAAAGGTCATCCTGATCAAATCCCAAATTACTAAGAAAAGACAAGATGTCATTGCCAACTCTTGCATTAAAATCAGCTAAAATTATTTCTATATTAGGGAATTGTTGTTCAAGTTGTTCTAAGTAAGCAGCCAGCCTACTCAAATATGTGGACATAACAGATCTGTTGGAGGAGGGCAGAATGTAGATATTCAGTAATATTAAAGAAGGATTCTCACAATTTATCAGCGTAGCTTGGGCAATAGGAGGACAGTCTTGAAGGCTGGTGGATTTTAAATTAAGATTAGAGGAAACAAGAGTAGTTCAGCCTGCATAGGGGCGACCTCCATTACTGGCTCTGCATGCTGGGAGGGAATAGGATTCAAATCCTTCAAGAAATAAAGGAGTTCAGGCTTAAGTCTCCTGTAAAAGAACAATATCAAAGGATTTGAGATACTCTGTGAAGTCATGATCATTAGCCTTATTCCTCCACCCAGCTGTGTTCCAGGAGAAAAAATTTATTGTCTTGGGCAGAGAGCTATCTGGAAGTCAATCCATCTCAACAAGGTGATCTAAAGAATTAGTCTCATTAAGATCCACTCACCCATTGCTAATAGTTCCAGCATACTCCTTTGGGCCTAAAACCTTAGAACTAGAATCCTCACCCTCTCCTAATGAAGGTAAAGGAGTAGGACCAAGGGACTCAGATTGATGAACAACTGCTTGGACCAGAATTTGAGTGCACTCAGCATTAACTGATGGAACTTCTGCCCCTGTGATTGAGTTAATGGAGGGACTGGACTTATCCAGCATGCTTTTTAAAAAATTAGTTCTTACAGCTTCTAGCTTATCCGTAACCATCATTTGCTCAGCCAATGGCAGAGGCTTAAAGGATTCCAAAACTTCTTTGTCCAGTAGTTTATTATCCAGAAGGCAGGAGCTGGAAATAGAGTCATTCCAAGTTCTTGATTCTTTTGGTGCATTAGGGACAGAAACACTAGAATCCATCACTTCTGGACTATTGTTAAGCACAGCAGATGACATTGTATTATCCTGCACTTTCTAAGAGCAGGAAAACGTAGGCAGCAGAGGACTTAGAAGCATGTCCTTAAAACACGGATAGGAAAAATGCCTTTATAATTTAGCAGGGCTTTCTGATGAAAAAGCAGCCTAGGAATGCTAGGGCTGTAGAAAATAAGTAGAACCCTCTGGACTTTAGTATTGTCATTAAGGGGCTCCACTGATTTTATGTCCACGTGTCCAGTATGCTTCCCAAATAGTTCCACTAGATGTTTCTTGATAAGTGAAACATCTAGTGGAACTATTGATGAACACGGGTTATTGAGGAAGACTCAGCATGGGTTCTGCAAGGGAAGATCTTGCCTCACTAACCTGTTACATTTCTTTGAGGGGGTGAACAAACATGTGGACAAAGGAGACCCGATAGATGTTGTTTACCTTGACTTCCAGAAAGCTTTTGATAAAGTTCCTCATCAAAGGCTCCTTAGAAAGCTTGAGAGTCATGGAGTAAAAGGACAGGTCCTCTTGTGGATCAAAAACTGGCTGAGTAATAGGAAGCAGAGAGTGAGTATAAATGGGCAGTCTTCGCAGTGGAGGACGGTAAGCAGTGGGGTGCCGCAGGGCTCGGTACTGGGTCCCATCCTCTTTAACTTGTTCATAAATGATTTAGAGTTGGGAGTGAGCAGTGAAGTGGCCAAATTTGCGGATGACACTAAATTGTTCAGGGTAGTGAGAACCAGAGAGGATTGTGAGGAACTCCAAAGGGATCTGTTGAGGCTGGGTGAGTGGGCATCAACGTGGCAGATGCGGTTCAATGTGGCCAAGTGCAAAGTAATGCACATTGGGGCCAAGAATCCCAGCTACAAATACAAGTTGATGGGGTGTGAACTGGCAGAGAAAGACCAAGAGAGAGATCTTGGGGTCATGGTAGATAATTCACTGAAAATGTCAAGACAGTGTGCGTTTGCAATAAAAAAGGCCAACGCCATGCTGGGAATTATTAGGAAAGGAATTGAAAACAAATCAGCCAGTATCATAATGCCTCTGTATAAATCGATGGTGCGGTCTCATTTGGAGTACTGTGTGCAGTTCTGGTCGCCGCACCTCAAAAAGGATATTATAGCATTGGAGAAAGTTCAGAAAAGGGCAACTAAAATGATTAAAGGGCTGGAACACCTTCCCTATGAAGAAAGGTTGAAACGCTTAGGGCTCTTTAGCTTGGAGAAACGTCGACTGAGGGGTGACATGATAGAAGTTTACAAGATAATGCATGGGATGGAGAAAGTAGAGAAAGAAGTACTTTTCTCCCTTTCTCACAATACAAGAACTCGTGGGCATTCGATGAAATTGCTGAGCAGACAGGTTAAAACGGATAAAAGGAAGTACTTTTTCACCCAAAGGGTGATTAACATGTGGAATTCACTGCCACAGGAGGTGGTGGCGTCCACAAGCATAGCCACCTTCAAGAAGGGGTTAGATAAAAATATGGAGCAGAGGTCCATCAGTGGCTATTAGCCACAGTGTGTGTGTGTGTGTGTGTGTATATATATATATATATATATATATATATATATATATATATATATATATATATATATATATATATATATATTTGGCCGCTGTGTGACACAGAATGTTGGACTGGATGGGCCATTGGCCTGATCTAACATGGCTTCTCTTATGTTCTTATGTTCTAGTTCTCTAGGAAGGTACAGTTCCTTTAAACTTGCAGATTTGTAGACAAATCTTGTGTGATTGCCAGACAAATTTGTTGGGAACCAATCTTTGCCCCTCCCGGTTGGAATAAAGAGACAGACACAGAAAGTTGGGTAAACTAAGGGCCACAAATTCTGGCAGCAAAGGCAAGGCATAGGTTGGCGGCACGGTCAAGGCCAGGAGCTCTTTGGACACCTCCCTTGCCGCCGGTGGGTGAGCCACCCTGTGCCGGACTGAAGCCAATTCCCCGTGGGGTGGCTCCCATCCGGCTGGCACATTGCTCAGGATATGCCCAAGAGATCTTCCCCCCCCACCCAAACCGCATGGATTAAGTGGAGATCAATCCTGGCCATCCTTTAGGCAGTCTTCATTCTCCCCCTCATGCCGCACAGCCCTGGGGAGACCCTGCAAGACCCCCCACCCCAAATAGGACTGCTGCATGGTGCTCATCAAGCTGCCAAATCCAATCCAACCCGCCAACCCTAAGTGACCGACCTCAACTACAGCACCACCTCAGCCAATTCCACAATCCTCTGGACAATAGTGCAGGGTAGGTGAAAAACAACCCTTCCTACCGCCAATCAAGGAAGGGGCAAAAATTCCTACCTGGCCCCCATTGTAATTAGGCAACCAGCCAAAGCCTGCACTATATCTAGGGTGGAACATAGGGTGGAACACTATATCTAGGGTGGAACATGCACTATATCTAGGGCCGAACATGCGGCAAGACTGCACAAAGAGGGGAAGTCATATGACTAGGTTTGTGCCCTCTCCCTAGGACAGGAAACTGGCTGCTCTAGCAGCCTACTCCTCTGCTTTTTTCCTTCCATCTGAGGCAAAGGCAGCCCCCCCCCCTCCCCTGCTGCAGGTAAGGAGCTGGATTCCTTCTCATGTTGTTGTGGAGATAGCTTAACCAGCCCCTCATTCATAGAGTGAATAGCTGATTGCTTATCACAGTGTAGCAGCTGAGTTCTTATCACGGCCAGGGGCAGCTTGAATATTGTTAAAGTCACATGCTCCATTTAACAGCTTGTCCAACTTGGAGTGCAACAAATGGAGCTCATTAGAGAAAAACTCTACCATCCTTGCTACAAGCAAAAAGAGGTTATCTGAGTCCTCATTCAATGCTTTAGCACTATCCTTCCCCAATGATAACAGTGGGGTCTCCACTCCTTCGGACACAGTTCTTAAAGGGTTGTAGTTATGTGCTGGAAGGACCCAAGACACTACTCCAGACCTTCACTGAAATCTGTCCAATTCTGTTGCCCTCTTAAAGGTGCATTGTGGTCTTGAAAAAAGATCTGACAACTGGTTTTTGAATTCCTGGCTCAAGGATTATAGGTTGATGCTAACTGCATGGGAAAACCTCAAGAACAGATCTAGTCACATAAAACTTCAAAATGTTAAGATGTTAACCCAGTGGTATCTTAGTCCCAAACAACTGGCTGAATTTTCAGCGTCTACCGCCTCTTTATGTTGGAAAGGGTGTGGAGACATTGGATCTTTTACACATTGTTCGTGGCAATGTCCATTTATTGTGGCTTTCTGGAACACAGTTCTTGAACACGTTGCTAAAATGACTGAACATAAGAACATAAGAACATAAGAGAAGCCATGTTAGATCAGGCCAATGGCCCATCCAGTCCAACATTCTGTGTCACACAGCGGCCAAATATATATATATATATATACACACACACACACACTGTGGCTAATAGCCACTGATGGACCTCTGCTCCATATTTTTATCTAACCCCTTCTTGAAGGTGGCTATGCTTGTGGACGCCACCACCTCCTGTGGCAGTGAATTCCACATGTTAATCACCCTTTGGGTGAAGAAGTACTTCCTTTTATCCGTTTTAACCTGTCTGCTCAGCAATTTCATCGAATGCCCACGAGTTCTTGTATTGTGAGAAAGGGAGAAAAGTACTTCTTTCTCTACTTTCTCCATCCCATGCATTATCTTGTAAACTTCTATCATGTCACCCCTCAGTCGACGTTTCTCCAAGCTAAAGAGCCCTAAGCGTTTCAACCTTTCTTCATAGGGAAGGTGTTCCAGCCCTTTAATCATTTTAGTTGCCCTTTTCTGAACTTTCTCCAATGCTATAATATCCTTTTTGAGGTGCGGCGACCAGAACTGCACACAGTACTCCAAATGAGACCGCACCATCGATTTATACAGAGGCATTATGATACTGGCTGATTTGTTTTCAATTCCCTTCCTAATAATTCCCAGCATGGCGTTGGCCTTTTTTATTGCAAACGCACACTGTCTTGACATTTTCAGTGAATTATCTACCATGATCCCAAGATCTCTCTCTTGGTCTGTCTCTGCCAGTTCACACCCCATCAACTTGTATTTGTAGCTGGGATTCTTGGCTATAACATACCATTTCAGCCTCTGATACTTCTTCTCCAATATTGGCAAGATACAACAGTACCTACAATCAGATGCTCCTTAATTGATAGCTTATTAATGACAGCAAAGACATCAAAGGTTCTCTCTGGAAGTCCAACACAACACCTTCAATCTCATTATGGTTCACAAAAATATGGGACCAATTAATTATGTGAAAAAATCACAGACCAAATAGCCCAATTGGATATTTACCCTAAATCTACTTCCTTTGAAGAAAAATGGTTCCCATTTGTGGAGTATATTTCAGCTCATGATGTCCTACCAAGCAACTCAACTTATAGGCAAATTCTTTCTCTCTGAATCTTTAAATAGGATTTGTTATTATTTATTTCTTACTTTTATGATTTTTTCTGTTATTTTTAGTTTACTTTCTTATTTTATATTTCTTTCTCATTTTTATCATCATCATCAGATTTGGGGTGCAGTCAGACAGCACCACAGATTCAGTTTTTTGGGGAAAATATTTTGAGTATTATTTTGGTTAGTAAACTTGGTTACACGAAGTAGACTTTTACTCTTGATGATATCATTATGTTGAATTTTTCTAGTTATTTTATATAGGACATATTGTGTTTATATGCTCAGTAATTTATATTGGAGGTTGTTAAAATGTTTCTCCTTATATCTATTCTGTATTGTCAATATAGTTAATCAATAAAATCTTTGAAAACTTAAAAAAAAGAACAGATCTAGTCAGATGAAACAAATGTTCAATCAGAATTAGACTCTCTATTCCATGCTGCTGATCTGAAGATATCTCTGTCTTTAACATGGAAAACATGATGCAAGCCATGTTCTTCAGCCCAGTTGAGAAGTGCTTCACTGTTCTTATTAACTAATCATTAGTTAGTGCATAATAAATTTAAATCTTGTTGCCTGAGCTATAGATTTTAAAGAGGTGAGCTGTCTTCAAGCACTAAACATGCTCTTGAATTCTAAATAGCTGTGTTGCTCTGTTGGGCTAGATGTTTCCCTGTAATAACTTGAATAGACTTTTAAAGTGTTCAGTAGTATATGGACATATAACAATGACTAAGTAAACATGATTGTACGTATTACTTTTAAACGTTTACCCCAGCCTATCAAGAGCTCTTATAGCAGCTTATACAAGTATTTGAATAGGAATCAAGGAGGAATTAACACTATTCATTATAAAATCTTTGTAAAGGTTTGTGCTCTAAAATATCCATTTGTTCTGTAATGATTTTTTTCAGAGACTTTGTTTGCAACATTTTTGAAGTGAGCTTTTCAAGTATGCCATTCTCAAAATGCCAGCTAGAAACCATTTTAAAAGGTTTATTATTGACTCTCCCAATATGTAGTTCAGGCGTATAAAAAAGCTGCAGTATGTGTGTATGGTTTAGCTTCAGATGATGGCACTGGAATTACGATTTTTTAAAAACGAAACGGATCCTCTGGGATATTGTGAATAGGGCCTGTTTTTCACCAACGAGGCGTAATAGTAAGCCATGGGAACCAGTTAACAGTTTCTTTCTTCAACCTGTTGTTCTGGTCCAAATCAGGTTCTCCCACTGCTTCTTTTTATGGCTAAATTACATGTTAGGGGTGGGGTTGCCAGCCTCCAAGTGGGGTGTAGAAGAACCGCAGGTTCCGTGATACACCAGCCTCTAATCCTCAGACATACAAAACTGAACATGATGTTACGACTGAGTATAAATAAGTTTAAATAACTTCAGAATCAACTCTTATATATTCCCAAACCAAATTTCAAACTGGGAATCCAATAGATGAGACAAAAACTGATTTCATGAACAAAGTTCAAAATCATTTAAATGAAATCAATCTAATAATATATACATCAAATATAAATAATGAAGAAAGTCTTCATAAAATGAGGCAGGATTTTTGTGCCTGCTGAACTTTATGAGGACTTTCTTCATTATTTATTTGATTTCATTTAAATAATTTTGGACTTTGTTCATGAAATAGGTTTTTTGTTTGGGAATATATGAGTTGATTTTGAAGTTATTTAAATTTATTTATATTCAATCATATCACTGCATTCAGTTTTGTAATGCATGTCTGAGGATTAGAGGTCGGTGTATCATGGAACCTGCAGTTCTCCTACACTTCACTTTTTCCATGTTTTGTCTTGAGTTGCTTAGTCTCTAAGTGGGGCCTGGAGATATCACAGAATTTCAACTGATCTCCAGAATACAGATCAGTTCCCTTAGAAAAAATAGCTACTTTGGAGGGTGGATTCTATGACATCATACTGAGGTATACCCAAATATAGGAGAATATTTATATTTAGGGCTGCCAAGCTCTTGCTGGGGGCAGGGAATCCCCCCGTTTGGGGCGCCCCAACCCGCCAAGGGGATCCCTGCCCCCGAAGAGCCCTGTTGCTGCACAGCACATGTGGCACAATGATGTAACCTGGAAGTGATGTCATCACGCCGGGCACATTGCACGGGGGATGCTCTAGGAATTGCAATAAAACGATGGTACCATAGAGTTTTACCATGATTCCTAGAGCACCACCACTTCTAGGTGTCATCATTGTGTTGCATGTGCATGAGAAGTCCCCTGCCACAGCGTCGGAGAGACTTGGCAACCATATTTATATTGGCTTGACTGAATATTCCTTGGCAAACCTCATCCTCCCCAGGCTCCATTCTAAGGTTGCTAGACCTGGCAACCCTGGTCAGTCCCTAGAATCTCTAGGAATTTTCAAACTCAGAGCTGTCATAGAATCATAGGGTTGGAAGGGGCCATACAGACCATCTAGTCCAGCCCCCTGCTCCATGCATCTGTCATCTGGAGATCAGTTGTAATTCTGGGAGATCTCCAGGAGCCACCAGAAAGCTGGCAGTCTTATTGCTAGGACACAAGGTTTGCAGCACTGCATACTGAGTATACCACAATAGAAAAAGATGGAAAGAATCTAGTGTTGTGTGAGTGACTGATCCTCTAACTTTAATGTAAGACAAATTGATGTTCAGCCAAAGAAAAGCAGTACTGTACTTCAAAAACTGTTGGAAGAGCTGCTATGCAGGTTTTATATTAAACTACATGAACAGAGAATAGATTTTTTTCTGACTTTATATATAATTTTAGTGACATTATGTGAAATGCTTTAAGACTGCATGTATTCATAGAAAGGAGGATTAAAAAAAAAAAAGAATAAGAATGGGTTTTGATTGTCTCTTTAAACTCCTTCTCAGTAGGGTTACTATTAATGTAAAAGTAGAGCTATATGACTGACATAAAAATTTCATAATTTCTCTCAATATTTTTGGGATGAGCATTACATTTTACCTGAGGTGGCAAAACTTACTTAACATAAGAGCCACATAGAAAAAAAAACATAAGATATTTGAGAACCACAAGACATGAACATCGGAGGTAGGAAGGAAGGAAGGAAGGAAGGAAGGAAGGAAGGAAGGAAGGAAGGAAGGAAGGAAGGAAGGAAGGAAGGAAGGAAGGAAGGAAGGTGGGGAGAGAAAGGTAGAAAGAAAGCAACTTTAAATGCATTCGCCAAGCATATATGTCTGGCTTGGAGAAGGGATATAAAGAGACAAATGCCCTCTCCCAACCAACGGAGCAGTGGGGGCTTCAAGAGCCACGCTATATGTGTGAAAGAGCCATGTGTGGCTTTTGAGCTGCAGTTTGGCCACCCCTGCATTATACTCCCAGCAGCCTTGGCTTCAAATTGTTTCCTTTGTTGGTGCTTAATGATAAGAAAAACCAAGTAGTCAGATTCTTGGGATGAGTACAGCCAACTGAAGTATCAGTATGGCCCACACAATCAGGAATTACATTCATTTGTTATAGGGCTGTCGTCAGTGTACCCTGACATGGGGCAGCTACCAGACTGAGGAGTTCTGCTGCTGACTCCTAGCCAATCACTTCTAAAATGTACTGGGTTCATTGCATAGGCAGATGCTCGAATTAGCATCAGCTCATTTTATTAGTGAATTCAGCAAACACATGCATGAAACACTCAACCTGACAACTGTAAATCCAATCAGCAGGCAGATTCCAGGATCCTAGGATCGGCAGGACTGTGATGGTGTAGAGATCCTCTTGCTGCATCGATTCTTGGTGGATGGCTTGTCAGTGCTGTGGTTGTATTCCTGGAGACCCCCTGGCTGGTCTGCTGTGGCAGATGTGGGTGATATGGCCAGCCTTGCCACAACTTTGGCATGTGGTGTCCTGGGAACGGCAGGAATGGGGCTCATGAGGATCTCCACAGCTGGTGCAGGAGACGGCGGCAGCTGGTGGTCTTACTGCCCGGCTTCTTGGGTCTCACTACTTGGGTATGGTGCACCTCCTTGTCCTTGCCTGGCTCTTCAGAAACGTCCTCATGGTAGACTGGTTCCTGATGCTTCCCACTTCCACAGTGGACTGCGCGACTTTCAGACTTCTATGGTGAACTGCTCGGCCACTTCAACAGCAAGGGCCTCCTCCAGGGCGACTTGGAACATGGGGTCCCGCTTTGCTATGATGTGGCGCTGGATTTGCTTGTCCCTTAGTCCGCATACCAACAGGTCCGGAAGAGCCTCTTCCAGATCACAGAAGTTGCAGTGGCATTCAGCTTTCCAGAGGGTTGTGATGTAGGCGGTGATTGTTTCGCCCAGGGCCTGGTTCCTTATGTAGAACGCATGGCGGGCAGCAATGATGAAGAGTTTAGGCGAGAAATGGCCCTGCAGCTTGTCCATGATGGTCACATATAGGATTGCTTCGATCTGGCAATCTCAAAGGTCGCTCTGTCACAGACATGGAGGAAAGTGGTGTGCTTCTTGTCTTTGTCGTGATGTCTGAGGAATCAAGGAAGAACTTGAACCGGGAAGTGTAGGAGTCCTGGTCCTCAGCAATGGAGTCTAATGCAACAAAGTGTCCTGGAGCAGTGGTCATAGTCCCAGTTTTGGTGCACGGTGCAATGCGAAGGCTGCGGTGCGGTGCGTGATGCGATGCAGGGGTTGGCTTGCTCATCAGGATCCCGTCCTCATCACCAGTAAAATGTACTGGGTTCGTTTCATAGGCAGATGTTCAACTTAGTGATCACTCAGCTCATTTTATTAGTGGATTCAGCAAACACGTGCATAAAACAGGCCTCAGCCTGGTTAAATACACCCAAATTCCGCCCACTTCTCCAACAATTGGAGGGTTTAAACTTTCCCCTGGACTTCCTACTGGCAATTAACAACTGTGAATCCAATCAACAAGCAGACTCCAGGATCCTAGTGGTCTATTGTTCAAGAACTTCTACTAGGGCTCCTGGAGACCAGTCTGAGCAAGCCTTCTCTAATGGAGCTGCTACAATAATGTAGGTATATACAAAACCCAGGGCTGGATCTACATATTTTTTGAGGGGGGGGGGGGGGCAAAAGTAAAAAATGGCGCCCCTTATATTTTTTCTTTGTATATACATAGATGATCAATTTTTTAATATATAGTAAACAAATCCAGAGGAAATGAAACAATAAACTACAAGGCTGCTGTAGCTTATTTGTTCTTTGTAGCTTATTTGTTCTTTGGCTTTTCCAGTGAAGAAGGAATAACTGTATACATTCTAAATGTATATATATGTTATCTATTGTTGTACATTGCCCAGGGCCCGGCACTAGCTGGGATGGGGCAATTCATTAAGTTGAATCAATCAATCAACCAATCAATTACTGTACTGCTACTTATCCCTGTTAAATATGTACCAGATTACGTAATTACACCACTGTAGAAAAAGCTGTAGAAAAGCTCATGCTTTGCTTCAGTTATGTAACATGTTCCCTCTAAGATGAGTTAGTGTGAGCTAGCTCACCGTTTTTTTAGCCTCCGGCTCACACATTTTTGTGCTAGCTCAGGAAAAATGGCTCCAGAGCAAACTAATTTATGCAGTAGCTCACAATCTGAATGCCAGTAGCTCACAAAGTAAAATTTTTGCTCACAAGACTCCACAGCTTAGAAGCGGTATTCTTCTATGAGCAAGGCAGTTTGAGCAAGGCAGTTCCTTCAACGGGACCTTTGCAGGGAAACTGCCTGTTAGATGATGCTCAGGACTACCATGGTACTGCCTTTGGATCTGATGTAATTCAGAAGGAAATGCAAGCAACTATTTTACAGCTTTTCCATACAGACAATAGAGTTGCACTGCACAAAATGATTCCCAAAGTCACTTAGAAGAAATTATCAGGGACTGCAGTCTGTACCACTCTGTACTGTTTGCTATCCTGCTATGGGATTCTGCATCTTTTAATAAGTCCTATTAATACTGAGGCTTTACTTCAGTTCTGGTTTTAGACTTCATTCTATTTCATGCTTTATTGAATGTCCCCTCTTGCTGATTGTCTTCTTGACCCACTCTGTGTAACCCATCTTGAGTCCAGGGAAGAAAGGCTGCTATAAATAATGTACAACGTTAATAAGTATATAAATAATTTGCATGCCGTTTGCCCTGATATCTTGGGGGGGGGGGGGGATGTTTAGCCTGAAAAGTATGGGCTTCAGGGAACTAAAAAAGCACACCAGATAGTAAATATTTAAAAGGTGAAAAATATGCAGAATATTTTCTCTTGCTTAGTGGACTGGCCTTTCCTCCCTCCACTAGAAAATTCATATGCCAGTCATTGACTCCCTCCCCCCCCACAGCATCAGAGGTAGACTTGTTCAGGGAATACAGAATTAGCCCCCCCTCCCCCTGTTGGCCTTAGATGCTCTGAAAAATTGTGGTGCCAACCATCTGCACATGATTCTGCTTTTGAACACTCCTGTGGGTGTAGAGACGGACCAACATGGGATACTGTGTGACTTTGTCTGTAGCAGCCAAAAAAAGAGCCAGAGTCCAGTAACACCTTCCAGACTAACAAAAGGTCCATAAGTACTTTTCATTGCCGAAAGCTCAAGGTGTTGGAAGTCATACATGTTTGATTGTGAAAAACCTTATAAGAGGGTTACTGAGCATGTGCCACAATCTGGGGTCGTTTTATAGAAAAATAGGTGGTGGAGCTCATCTAGGGATTGTTATGTAGCTGCACCTACTATTCAATGGACAAGGAAGTGGAACTCTCAGAAGGAGGAGGTGGAACTCTCAGAAAGGTTCAGGAGCTGTGCTCAATGTAGACAGATTCATAGTAGAGATCCTTCAGTGCCTTCTAGCCAAGGTGAAAAATGAGAACTTCAACATTCAGAGGCGGTAAATCTTGAAATACTCCAGCCAGGAGGTAATTGGTGGAAGCTTCTATTTCCTGTTTGCTGATCCTGTATGGCAGTTTATTGACTAGTCTGTTTAACAGGATAAACCACTGGTCTCATCCAGCAGGGCCCTTCTTGTGAGATCTTTAAGGGAGATGAATGCCTTCCAAGACATATTTTTAGAGTATTTGCCCCATTTTCATATTTAAAATGCTTTTATTTAGCTATATCAACATCTAGTCACTGTTTTTTGGATTCTTTATATTGTCTGAAAGTTTCTGGTTTATTTTTCTGTGTGTGTGTGGGCTGCTTTCGTTAAACCCTTCCCAAAAGGCCTGGATATACATACATTAATAAATAAAATAAATACTTTTTGCATTTTTTCCTCCCTTCCATACATTAAAAGTAGGACTCGTTGATATTTAGTACTTTTCTATTGAGTTGATATTTCTTACTTCTTACCTCATAATGTTCTATTTAAAATTGTGCATAGTGTAGGGTTGCCAAGTCTTAACTGACTCCCAGTGGGGGGAATCTTCTCATGTGCCCTTTCTGTGTGTTATGTGATGATGTCACCCAGAAGTGACATTATAGCACCAGACACATTGGGCATGATGGAGCTCTTTGGGGGCAGGGATCCGCCTGCTGGCCAGCTCCATGCTGATGGGTCAGGAACCCAGGGGAACCCCCGCCCCCAGCGGGAGGCTGGAAAGCCTAGCATAGTAATTGGATAGAAGCATGATTGGACTAAAAGAAGTATGTCAATGGAAAGAAGAGAGCCATTGTGATCTAGTGGTTAGTACACTGGATTAGGATCAGGTTTTAATTGCCACTCTGCTTTGGTAGCTTGCTGGGTTAGCTGAAGTCAGTCACACACTCTCAACCTGATCCGTCTCATAGTGTAGCAGAGATAAAATTGAGACAGGAGGAAAATATAAGCCACTCTGGATTCCCATTGGGGAGAAATATGGGGATAAATGAAGTACATATTAAGCAAATAGAACAGTGTCATTGTTTTTCTCCTCTCAGCTTAAGCACATATTTGTTTGCATTATATTTCAATGATTAAAGCATAAGAGGTGTTTTGACCAACTTCACTGTAACAGCTGTGGCTACAGCTGATTGTGTTCCAAAGCTGGCCTTGGCAGATTGATCACTGAGGCTGGTAGCTATGCTCTTGGACTGGGTAATGGCAGCTCTTTGACCCAAAGCCAAACTGATGGACCAGTGACATTTATGGAGCTGGCCTCTGTAGATACAGAAAAGCAATTCAGTGATATTGCTGGGCTTCAAAGATCATGCTCAACTGCTTGTGCTATATTAACATACTAGACAGGATATCTTGTTGTGGTTTGCTATCTCTGTAGAAGCTTTTGTGGTAAGTGTCATTCAAAAACATAGGAAAGCCTTTTTTTTCCCCTCTAATGACCCACCAAATAACATTAAAGGGACCATGAGTTCTTAAAATATTGGCTGTTTTTATGTGGTTAATTACTTTCAAGCAACAGCTTTGTTCGTACTCCAAGATATAAACAAATCTACTTTCTCATCTGTCTGGCCCGGAGCTGTGTTACAATCTCTGCTAACAGTTGAGCACAACTTGCAGACTTATTCCTTAGGCAAAGAGAGGAATTGCAAATCTTTATAAGTCTGGAACATTTTCTTCACTCACCTGTTGTTTTGCCCAGCTACGAAACTGTCAGCACTGTGTATGGCTTCATCATAACCCTTTGTTACAGGACTTCCAAAATCACTTAAAAATCTATTTATTCAGGAAGGCCTTTGAGTAGAATTAATGTTAACCCTAGATTTTATCTATATTGGCTTTATGTGCTGTGATTTTGTGGTGACTCTCTAATTATTACGTTGATTTTTAGTTTATTACGTTGAACTTTAGTTTATATTGTGAGCCGTTTGAGTGTGTCTGTTCACAGAAATGTGGCATAGACATGATCTAAAATAAAAACTGCTGTAAGCTATTTGAAAGAGAGGTGATAACCTAATAAATATATGCAAATAGAAACATTTAAAAGCCAAAGCCCTTTTTCTGCATTCATTGTCCAGAAGTATAGAACTAATGAAATCCTCAGAGTTTTGGGGATGCTTCAGTGCTGCATTGCTCATTTTGACATATTGTTTAAGGAGCCAATTCAGTTACTTTAAACAGAGATTATAGTAGAGGTCTGTGTGAGAGTCTCCGCTGATAGCTTAATAGCCAAAGCAATGACCCCTGTGATCTTAGCACAGATGTGATTGCACTGAATTTCATTTTTTTCATAAATTATAGCACTCTATTAGTGCTTCAGAAGTTATAATATTAGCAGGGATTCAGCATATCTCAAGTCATTTGTGTACATTTTAATTTCAGTTTGTAATTTAATATATTACACAGCCTCCTAGTGGTCCAGTTTACAACATTGGAGTTAGAATGATATTGGCAGGTTTTGGTGCCAAATCCTGGAATTTATGGGAAAATGAGTTTTAATACTGTAAATTATGTCACCTTAGTGCATAGAAGCTAAGAAGCTTGAGTATATCTCAAGACAGAGGAGTTTACATCTTAAGAAAAACAATAATATGATATTCTGTTTTCACCCAGTAACCTTTTTTAATTCAAAGCAGATATGCCAATAAAAGGAACTCCATAGTATGTATTTGACGTACTCATATTGCCAGCATAGATTTAAAAGGCATTCATAAATGGTTTATATTATAGTGCATAATGGCTGTAAAAGGACTCAAATCAAAGTAGTTTGTCACCTGTCAAAGGTACTCTGAGTTATGGCTGGATTTCTAGAGTGAAGCTTAAGGAATTCTAAGCTGATGGATCGGAAACTTGAAGAAAGAATATACTTAAGTAAAATAAAATAAGTAGAATAGGTTTTTTGTACCCATATGTGGTCAATAAATATGACATGCATTCTATTTGTTTGTCTAGAATTAGTATTTCTCTCTGGAGAGGGGTTTCTGATTGCTTTTGTGTGTCTTTTGTGTAGCTGTTGCTGAGTGAGTTGTTTGCCTGGGGGTAATTGCTGGCCCCACCCTTTGCTGTTGCTCTGGCTGTTGAGTCAGAGGTCGGTGGGGGCTTGAGCCTTTAATTTGCAAGGCTCATCCTTGCCAGAGGCACGAGCTGAATGGCAAGAGCCAAAGGACTCTTGGCCTGGGAGTTCTGTAGAAAGGTGGGTAGTTACTCAAAAGTAGTTTCAAGTGGCAGTTGGTAGTGAGATTTAAAGAGAAGGGAAGATAAAGAAAATTTTGAAATTGATTGTAGCAGTATGGCTGGTGAGGGAGCAGAGGCAGTGATGTATAAAGACTGTGGAATATTTGCATTTCTACCTGAGAGTAGCACGAATTACACTTGCAGCAAGTGTAAGTTAGTGGCCCTGCTGGAGGAAAAAATACAGCAACTGGAGGCACAATTGTCCACACTGGAGTGTATAAAGGAAGATGAGGATTTTCTTGACAAAACATATGAGGCGCTCTTGAAAGGACAAGAGGAGGGAGAGGAAACGATATCTCAGCAATTAGAAGAGGACCCAACACAGGAGGAGGGTTCCTGGAAAAATGTAACCTGAAGGAGAAAGAAAATCAGGAGATGTTCTGAGCCCCTGCTGCTCAGCAATAGGCTACAGGATCTCCCCACAGTAACTGATTTTGAACCATTGGAACAAGGCCTACTTCCCCAGCCTCCACGAAGCTTGAAGAAAGTTTCTCAGGATCCTGTGGATAAGAAGCCTGAAGCTTCTGCTCCCCAATATAGGAAGAGGAAGGCGGTGATGATTGGAGACTCCTTGCTCAGAGGGGTGGAGCCCAAAGTGTGCCGACTGGCCTTGTCACCCCGAGGGGTCTGCTGTCTGCCAGGTGCACGCATCCAGCACGTGACAGAAAGGATTGGAAGACTTATAAAGCCCACAGATTACTATCCTTTCGTGCTGATCCACGTAGGAACGAACGATACTGCCCGTCATAGCCCTGAACGTATTAGAAGAGGCTGTGTGGCTCTTGGTCAGAAGGTGAAGGAGCTGGGCTCACAGGTTGTGTTCTCGTCAGTGCTTCCTGTTGAAGGCCGTGGCTTAGGACAAGAAAGAAGAATACTTCAAATAAACGACTGGCTACGTCGATGGTGTCGTCAGGAAAGATTCGGATTTCTGGACCGTGGCTTACACTTTTGAGATGGTGGTCTTCTATTGGAAGATGGTTTGCACCTTACGGCAGTAGGGAAAAGGGTGTTTGGTAGCAGCCTTGCTAACCTAATAAGGAGGGCTTTAAACTAAATTGTATGGGGGAGCGAGACAATAATTCAAAGCCTCGTATAATGCCAGAAACTGGGGATAAGAACATTAAGCATACGCTAGGTAATGTTAACTTGTAGGCTTGTACGGAAACTAAACCCTCGGGATGCATAAAACGTGGATTCTGATGTCTCTACACTAATGCACAGAGTATGGGAAACAAACAGGAGGAACTGGAAGTCCTAATAAAGGAAGAAGACTATGAAGTAATAGGCCTTACTGAAACTTGGTGAGATGACACTCACAACTGGAATATTAGGATTCAGGGGTACAACTTATTTAAAAGGGACAGGCAAATGAGAAAGGGAAGAGGTGTGGCAGTATATGTGAAGGAAGAAGAAGATGATATTGGATTTATATCCCGCCCTCCACTCCGAAGAGTCTCAGAGCGGCTCACAATCTCCTTTACCTTCCTCCCCCACAACAGACACCCTGTAATGTGTGTGGGGCTGGAGAGGGCTCTCACAGCAGCTGCCCTTTCAAAGACAACCTCTGCCAGAGCTATGGCTGACCCAAGGCCATGCTAGCAGGTGCAAGTGGAGGAGTGGGGAATCAAACCCGGTTCTCCCAGATAAGAGTCTGCACACTTAACCACTGCACCAAACTGGCTCTTCATTACCTGTTACAATTTCAATTGTAGGTATATACTTTTGAGGAAATATGTGAATCTTAGCATGGCAGCCCAGTTGAGAGTCTCTGGGTAAAAATAAAAAGAGTAAGAAATAACAGTGATATTATTGTGGGGATCTGCTATAACCACCAAGTCAGTCAGAGGACTTGGATGAGATACTTCTACAGCAGATTGCAAATTTCTCGAAGAGAAGGGATACAGTGATCATGGGAGATTTCAATTACCCAGACATCTGTTGGAAGTCCAACTCTGCTAAAAATGAAAAGTCAAATAGATTCCTGACTTGTCGTGCTGACAACTTCCTTTTCCAGAAAGTGAAGGAAACAAGAGGATCTGCTATCTTGGATTTGATTCTCACCGACAAGGAAGAATTGATTGAAGAAGTGGAAATAGTGGGCACCCTGGGCATTAGTGACCATGTGATTTTGGAATTTTCAGTCTTAGGGAAGGGAAAAGCTATATGTAGTCAGACTTATAGGTTGGACTTCAGAAAGACAAACTTTGGTAAATTTAGAACTATGCTGGGTAAAATCCCGTGGTCAGACATACTTAGGAGGAAGGGGGTCCAGGAGGGGTGGGAGTTTCTTAAAAGCAAAATACTGAAAGCGCAATCACAAATGATTCCTATGAGAAGAAAAAATGGAAAAAGCCTAAAGAAGCCAAAGTGGCTCCATAAACAGCTCTCTAAAGACTTGAGAAATAAAAAAAGACTTCTTTAGGAATTGGAAGGAGGGCCTTATAACCAAGAATGAATATAAACAAATCACCAGTGCTTGTAGAGAAAAAGTTAGGCAAGTTAAAGCTCAGTATGAGCTTAGGCTGGTCAAAGATGCTAAAAACAACAAAAAAGGGTTCTTTTCTTATGTTCAGAGTAAGAAAAAGAGCAAGGACATGACAGGCCCATTGCAAGGGCAAGAAAGTGAAACTGTAACAGGTAATGAAGAGAGTGCGGAACTGCTCAATTCCTACTTTTTCTCAGTCTTCTCTTCTGAGGGAAACGGTGCTCAACATGGCAAAAACAGAACATATAAGGAGGGTATGAAGTTCCAACCTAGGATCAGCATAGAAGTAGTACATAAACACCTAGTTTCTTTAAATGAAACTAAGTCCTCAGGGTTAGATAAATTGCATCCAGGGGTTCTAAAAGAGCTTGTGGATGCAATTTCTGAGCCTCTGGCTATTATTTTTGAGAATTCTTGGAGAACAGGAGAGGTGCTGGAAGATTGGAGGTGGGTGAATGTTGTCTCCATCTTCAAGGAGGGGGAAAAAGAGGATCTGGGTAACTACCGACCCATCAGCTTGACCTCTATACCTGGAAAAGTTTTAGAACAAATCAAACAGTTGGTCCTGGAATATTTAGAAATAATGGATGTAATTACTAAGAGCCAGCATGGGTTTCTCAAGAACAAGTCATGTCAGACTAACCTGATCTCTTTTTTTGAGCAAGTGACTACTTTGCTGGATCAGGCAAATGCTGTGGACATCATTTATCTTAATTTCAGTAAGGCTTTTGACAAAGTTTCACATACTATCCTTGTTGACAAGTTGGTAAAATGTGGTTTGGATCCTGTTACTGTTAGGTGAATCTGTAACTGGTTGATAGATCGCGCCCAAAGAGTGCTTGTGAAAGGTTCCTCATCCTCTTGGAGATGAGTGACAAGTGGAGTGCCTCAAGGATCTGTCCTGGGACCTGTTTTGTTCAACATCTTCATCATGAAGGAACAGAGGGAATGCTTATTAAATTTGCAGATACTAAATTGGGAGGGGTTGCAATCACAGAAGAAGGCAGAAACAGGATCCAGGATGACCTTGACAGGCTGGAAAACTTGGCTAAAACCAAGAAAATGAATTTTAACAGGGATAAATATAAAGTTCTGCATTTAGCTAGGAAGAATCCAATGCATGGTTATAGGATGGGGGAGACTTGTCTTAGCAGTAGTATGTGCGAAAAGGATCTAGGGGTCTTAGTGGAACATGAGTCAACAGTGTGATGTGGTGGCTAAAAAGGCAAATGCAGTTTTTGGCTGTATCCACAGAAGTATAGTGTCCAGATCATGTGATGTTATGGTATCGCTTTACTCTGCTCTGGTAAGACCTCACCTGGAGTATTGTGTTCAGTTTTGGGTACCACATTTTATGAAGGATATATATAAGCTGGAACGGGTCCAGAGGAGGGCGACAAAGATAGTGAGGGGTCTGGAGACCAAGTCCTATGAGGAAAGGTTGAAGGAGCTGAGGATGTTTAGCCTGGAGAGGAGGTGGCTGAGAGGTGATATGATCACCATTTTCAAGTACTTGAAGGGCTGTCATCTAGAGGATGGTGTGGAATTGTTTTCTGTGGCCCCGGAAGGAAGGACCAGAACCAATGGGTTGAAATTAAATCAAAAGAGTTTCCGGCTCAACATTAGGAAGAACTTCCTGACCGTTAGAGCGATTCCTCAGTGGAACAGGCTTCCTCAGGAGGTGGTGGGCTCTCCTTCCTTGGAGGTTTTTAAACAGAGGCTAGATGGCCATCTGACAGCAATGAAGGATCCTGTGAATTTAGGGGGAAATGTTTGTGAGTTTCCTGCATTGTGCAGGGAGTTGGACTAGATGACCCTCGAGGTCCCTTCCAACTCTGATTCTATGATTCTCTGAATATTAAAGTTTACTGATAAATAAATGTGCATAGAATTGTGTGTGTATATACATTCATACATATACAGTGAAGACAGAAGTCCTTTGCCTGAGTTGCAGCGGTCTGGGTAGGGAAATTACCCTACCAGCATTTGACGGTGCACCATTGCAAATGGTGTGCACGGTCAAGAGTTTGGGGGTGCTGCTGGAGCCTGCCCTGACAATGGAGGCCCAGATAGCAGCCACTGCTAAATCAACTTTTTTCATCTTAGGCGGGTGAAGCAGTTGGTCCCTTTTCTGGAGTGCAGCGACCTAGCAACAGTGATCCATGCAACAGTCACCTCAAGGTTGGAATGCTGTAATGCCCTCTACATGGGGCTGCCCCTGTGCTGAACCCGGAAACTGCAGCTAATGCAGAATGCAGCGGCCAGGCTGTTATTGGGGCTCCCTAGATGGGAACACATACAGCTGGGGCTACGGGAACTGCAGTGTTTGCCAATAGCGTACCGGATTCGGTACAAGGTGCTGGTCATTACCTTTAAAGCTATTTGTGGCCAAGGACCTGCCTACCTTAGGGACCGTCTCTCCCCATATATTCCCCAGAGGGTACTGCGATCTGGTTCTCAAAATCTATTGACAATCCCCAGGCTGAAGGAGGCCAAACTGAAAGTTACTAGAGAAAGGGCCTTCTCAATCTCAGCCCCCCACTGGTGGAACCAATTGCCAGAAGAGGTGTGGGCCTTGCGGAGCCTTGCTCAGTTCCACAGGGTCTGCAAGACTGCTCTTTTTCAGCTGGCCTTTACTTAATGATCTTACAGCATACTGTTGAGTGAATACCGTCGCCACGGAAAAACTGTAGGATGTATAACACCCAAGTTTTTAATATTAATCTAACCCTAGAATGCTTTTAATTACAATGATGATTAATTTTATAAATGGTTGAGTTATAATATGTATGTACTTATAATATGTATTGTTTTAATTGTGTTGTGAGCTACCTTGAGCCTGCTTCGGCAGGGAGGGCGGGATACAAATTAAATATTATTATTATTATTATTACTACTGTATGTGGGTGCTTAATCCTTTTGAGATATGAGCTCATTAGCTAAATGTCTAGATCTTAGAAGCCTTTAATAATCTTTCCTTTGGTTTGCCAACAGTACAGGATCAGATTATGACATTTGCATAATAGATAGTACAGCTTCCTCTGCTCAATTGGCAGTTACAAGCATCATTATGTCAAATGCCACTTAGTGGAGTCTAAAACTGATTTAGCACAATTGAGAGCTGAATCTCAGTATCAAAGATGTAGATGTTTTTATAACATAGCATGCAAATATTGTTTGAGCATAGGGAGAAAGGTACAATTTTCACTTCCTCAGTTGCTTTCTGCAGTAAGTGGTATGTGACAATATCCTGGTTTGATTCACTTTAGAAAAATAAGTGTCATTTTAGAATCATGCCTGGTATATATTGAGCCACTGTTAATAAAGCATGAATCATTTTGAGAAAGTATTCATGCTGTATTCAGGAGAGAGACCTTCAAATAAGACAACAGATCAACAGAGTTGGATCTAGACTGTTTGTCACCCTAGGCAAGGCTAACTACTTGCGCTCACCTGCACTATTCTCTTTTGTCCTCCTTCCCTCTCCACCCTTCACCCCCAACTCATTCACATACACACGCACCCTTGCCTCCCCACCAACAGTGCTGACCTCAGCAGGCCCCTGAAGGGTGCCAGGGCCACATTGCATCTCTTGCATTATCCCTCCTGATATTTTTCCAGAATACCAAATGTAATATAAATTACCATCCTTGACATCCAGTACCAGAGCTTAGATAACTTCCTAGATAAAACGGGCACAGGCAGACTGTACTGAACTATTGTGTGCAAAATGTGAACACAACCAACAAGTGTCTGGGGCAGGGCTGACAGGAGAAACTGGAGAGCACAGAAATAGGAGGTAGAATGGGCAGGTAACATTAGACTGAGGGAAGGGCCTTTAAAAAAACACAGTGCTCTCCTCTGACTTCCCAATAATTCCACTTGCCATTTAGCAAGAGTTAATGAACATCTAATTAGTGGAGCAAGCCTCTTTAGCTACAAATCCAAAAATTCCAAGTTTGTCTTCAGCCCTTTCCCCCAGTTTCTGGCTCAAAGACAGAGTGTGGCTAAGGCCTAAGTCAGTACTAGTCAGCACATTGTGTTGTATGAAGAGAAAGAGAGGACACAAAACATCAAAATGAAGACACAAAACTGTGTCTACCAGTTGAGAATATCATTCAAACACTCTCCCCCTTGACAAGCCTTCACATTCCAAAGGACAGTACTTACAATCACAATTTAGAGAGCCGGTCAGGTACCCTATACAGTCTGCTTCCCAATCAAAGAGACTTAAGGCTTACTGGGGGGGGGGGGGAGGTGCACAGTACTGAACTATGTCTAAAGACATTGTGAGATTGGGATTATTAGACTGAAACAGACCAGTAGGGGCAGTAAATGATTGTCCATTATGTAGTTCCAAAAGATCGTATATTTTCTTTAATTTTAAAGGCGATGGCATTTCTGAAAACAAACAGTAAATATTTTAAGTTAGTTAGTTAGTTAGTTTCTATTCTATTTTAAGAGGCTTGACCAATTATAACTCAAAGAGGCATGTTTACTGTATCTTTTCAGTTTCACAAATCATTTGATCTACCCATGATGGCAATGTAGGGGACTCATTTAATGGTATAGAATTGCATGATAATGCTCAGCCAAGGCTGAGGAAGACCAGCTGCTTCACTGGGATCTGTCCTGCATGAGATGTGTTTGTTGTTTCTGTTGTGTAGTACTTGGTGTGTTAAATTTATGCTGCCTTGGGTTAAGTGTGCAGACTCTTATCTGTGTCAAGCATGCTATTTCTGTGTACCTAATAGGCAGGCCAGATATACAGCAGAACACCACCATGGCCTATTCTTCCTCCCCTCACCACACATACAACAAAATAGTGCATAATAAATCCATCTGGACCCAGGATGTTTAGGTTAACCTTGCAGTAACTGTGTAGAGTGTTTCTCCCTCAGATTCACACAGCCAGGTCTTACAGGCTCTCAGAGAAAGTGTGAGAAAGGGAGATGTTTTTATTAGCTTGCATTCCTTAGCCATAAAAGAGATACTAGCTAGTAGTCTTTAAACCCATGACTCAAATTGCATCTGTATGCTATCCTTTTGAAGTTATCTGTATACCTTCCTTTTGAAGTTTTCCTATAAGTAACTATTCAATGCTGTGTACACCATTACTTCCAAGGAGTCCATCCTTGGATAAGCTATGGAGTTTTACAATAAAGCAACTTTTGATTAAAAGAACAAAAGCTTGATTATTGAGAAATATCAATGCTTGACAATCTGGGAGAACTGAGTTTGATTCCCCACTCCTTCACTTGCAGCTGCTGGAATGGCCTTGGGTCAGTCATAGCTCTCTGCAGAGTTGTCCTTGAAAGGGCAGCTTCTGGGAGAGCTCTCTCAGCCCCACCTACCTCACAGGGTGTTTGTTGTGGGGAAAGAAGATAAAGGAGATTGTAAACCGCTCTGAGACTCTGATTCAGATAGAAGGGCAGGGTATAAATCTACTGTCTTCTTCTATTCAGAAGAAAGATGTGATAGAAGCATTTTAAAAAACACGTTTTTTTAAAGGAAGAGCCTCTTGGGAGACACATAGATTAAATTATGATTCTTTCTTCAAAAATTATTTTAGTGAGAAGGAAAAAGAAATCAATGACCTTGTTATGCCACCTTGTCAGCCTACATTTCATCTTGAGCTAAGATCCTTATTGTACTTGACTTGATTCATTACTGTTTTATCCATTGCATCAGAGATATCCATGCATATGCCAAGTGTGAGGCTCAGTGTGTGATCACTGGCAACCTTCCATTTTGATGAAGGAAAAGTGCCTATTAAAATGAGTGCCAAGCTGTTCTGTGTCCATTTTAATTTATCAGCTGCAATCTGATAGTGTGAAGTAATGATGTCATTTGATGTGAAACCTGGACAACATTTCCGATCCTACCAAAGAACAAACGAAGCTGTTCTCACTGCAAAATGGTTTAGAGTCAGGAAACCAAAAGAATAGGAGATCATAATTTTTCATTCTTTATCAAATAGCCTACTTGCTACTTCACTCAGAAGAAGATCATGCTGCAACAAGTCTACAAATCTTTAAAATACCACAGGACTCTTTATTTTTTATTATTGCTGATTTTTGCTGCAACACATTGACTTGATCCCTAGTCTCTGAACAATCAAAACACATTAAAACTGCTTTAAACATACACAATTTGCATGTGCACATGCACATTTATTGGTACAGATATAGACAAAGATAAAACAGACACATAAAACAATTAAGAACTATATACATAAACAGGAAAGAGAGTTTGTAACGGAACTTATCCTCCGCTGGCAGAAGAAAATCTTCCTGTCCATTCAGGTTTTTTTTTTTTTTTGGGGGGGGGGGTTGCCATCAAGTCACAGATGGACTTGGTTCCTGGTGGAGCTCTGTTAGAAAATAGATCCCTACCCTGCGGAATCTGTTGTCTTTCTGCAAGGCATGTAAGGCAGAGATGTTCTGCCAGGCATTTGGTTGAGGGCAGTGATGGAACAGCATATTGTCTGGTACTCTCATACCCCCCTCCCCCATTCTCCCCCCCCCCCCCATAGGACGTCTGTGAAACTTGTTACTGTTCATCATCTTAGAACAGTTCAGTGCCATCAGCTGCATTTCATGGATGTGTGTTCTCACACAGCCCAATGAGAGATTTTGTTTTGCCACCTCAAAGCAGCTGGAGAGAGCCATGTGTGGCAGAGTAGCCAGTGGCAGGCCCAGCTTCTCCTGGGAGGGGTTGCTCGTGGGCAGCTCCATGTCTCTTGGAGAGCCAGTTTGGTGTAGTGGTTAAGTGTACGGACTCTTATCTGGGAGAACCAGGTTTGATTCCCCACTCCTCCACTTGCACCTGCTAGCATGGCCTTGGGTCAGCCATAGCTCTGGCAGAAGTTGTCCTTGAAAGGGCAGCTGCTGTGAGAGCCCTCTCCAGCCCCACCCACCTCACAGGGTGTTTGTTGGGGGGGAGGAAGGTAAAGGAGATTGTGAGCCGCTCTGAGACTCTTTGGAGTGGAGGGCGGGATATAAATCCAATATCTTCTTCTTCATCTTCTTCTTGCTCTCTTCACAAGCTCATCGGAGGATGGAAGATGCAGAGAGGACGGAGCATGCAGTCTGGGAGTGCGTGGCTGCCTAGTGCTTTTTCTCTGCTGGAGACCTTTTTTTTTGAGCCAGAGCCCTGGCCAAGCCAGCCGGAACTGTGTTCCTGCTTAAAAAACAAAAAACCTTGATTTATTGTCTGTCTCTGTTGTTGTAAACCCTACTTGCAGGGGTAGGCAGCCTATCCCCCCCTTTAATAAATAAATAAATATGGTCTTTCAAAATGTCAACAAATAAATATGAGCTTGGACACATCCAATCAGCTTGGTTCCTACACCACAACTGGCAGGCAGCACAAAACCTTAAACTGATCAAGCATCCTTGCTCCCAACCCCAGGCTTCATCATCAATGGACAAGAGGGAAGATTTTTGTAACACCCTGTGATTACATGTTCTCTGAAATCAGCAACTTTTATAGCCTACAATTTTCAGTGATACAAGGTGTTTCTAAATGTGAACAATAAAAGCTTCTGAATGGCATAGAGCTCTTCATGTCTGAAGAGCTGCATTGCTGAAAGGGGTGTGTGTTCTCAATGCCCCCTGTGATGCCAAAGCAGCCTTTGAGACAGTGGGCAGAGATACTCTGAGAGAAAGTGAAATTCTTCTTTCCATCTGCCACACTGCTACTGCAGAAATGTACCACGCAATTGAGTGTTCTGTGTCGTTTCTGAACATCAGAATTCGTCTTAGAAATTTATTTTGAATATTTAGGCAAAATAGTTCATTAATTAAGCCCAGTTCTTAACTGAGCCTCAGAGAGTTTGTCCATGCCTAGTTCTGGTACACCCAGAACAATAAACTGTGGCTAAGGAAAATGGAAAGGGGGGGGGCACTTCTCACCAGAGAAGGATAGAAAGAATGTGTTGTCCAAGGACAGGTTCCTAGTTTTCAATCCCTGGTTAATTTTTAGACTTTGCATACAGTTTTATTATTTACCTATTTTGGGGGGATTTGAAAACCAAGTTCACTTTTAAAATAAACCTTTTACAATAGAACAAAAGTGGCATCTCCAGCATAATTAGTGGATTGGCATTGAAGCTGCTAGTGTGAATAGCACATTAGTAAGAACCTTCCTATGACTGAAATCTTACTGCCATTGTCAATTTATAAATATATAGAATACCTCGCTTTATTTCTCTCTGCAAGATGCAAAGACATCTTATTATATCTCCAACAGACAGATTACAATTGACAAGTTTGTGATTATCAGCTTAATTTAAAATGAACTCTGCTCCAACAAAGTAACTAAAACAGACATGCTGCTTGGACTAAGTTGCTCTAGGCATCAAAATTATGTTTCCAAGAGAAAAAAAATGATTATAGGAGGAATTTCATTATTATGAAACTGAATCTAATGGGTTTATACATGATGGAAAAATGCATTATCTTCATCTAAAGGTTCAGTCAATACATGGGTGGCTTAAAGTGTATTGGCTAAATGCAAAAAAACCTGCACGTTATAAACATTTGTGTTTATTATTGCAGCAGGTTTAGCAGATGTATGTGTGTGTGTATGTGGTTGATACATAAATTATCGCTCTCTATTAAGTATATATATATTGGCGGCTTTGTTTTACCTCTTTGGCCCCAGCTGGTTTTGCGTTCCTCTGTTGCTTATGTCACACTTTATAATTTCTATTAAAATCTTATTTTTAATACTCCGTGACTCCAGATACTTACTGGTGTAGCAAGAGTCTTTCTGTTCCTCTTTTCCCTACAATATATATAATGATGTGTATGAAACAGGCCCTCTTTTCTCTGTAATATATATAAAGACATGTATGAAGCAGGGCATGCAGATCCCTGATTGCAACGCTCAGGCATCTCTACTCTCACATAATTGAGTATTTATGTAATTTGTCATTTGTGCAGAATGTTCCCTGTTCTGTTCTTTTTGTGACTTATGGGAGGGGTGGGACTACTAGTTCTCTGCACCAATTCTCTTTCACTGTGAAAATGGTTGAACCAGACCATTGCTGTTCAATATTTTTCAGACTTTAAAATAATTAATATGATAGGCCCGTGACTATCAAAGAATATAATTCATAAGTAACTAGAGTTGCCAGGTCCAACTCAAGAAGTATTTGGGGACTTTGGGGGTGGAGCTAGGGTGTGACAAGCATGATTGAACCACACATCTTTTAAATGCCTTCCCTCCAACTGGAAATAATGAAGGTCGGAACACCTTCTTTTGAGATTCACAGAATTGGACCCCCTGGTCCAATCTTTTTGAAACTTGGGGGTGTTTTGAGGAGAGGCGCCAGATGCTATGCTGAACATTTGGTGCCTCTACCTCAAGAAACAGCCCCTCCCCGAGACCCAGATACCCACAGATCAATTCTCCATTATATCCTGTGGGAATCGGTCTCCATAGGGAATCATCGAGTACCCAGCAAGACATTTCCCTCCCCACCCCCACTTTCTGATAGCCCTGAAGTGTATGTGGGGGTCCAAACTGGGGGATACCCTGTCCCCAACTGGAGATTAAAAACCCAAAGAGAAACCGTGACAAAATAATGAACACAATTGTTAATTCATTTACAGTTATTTAAGTATGAAACTTCAAAGCACTGATTATTATAATCCAACTTAACAATTAATATATCAAGGTAGATACATGTAAATCATTTCCAAAATGCATCTAAGCACACACTTCATTGGAACAATTTGCTTAAAGTGCTTAGTGCTACAAAGTGCTTGTAGGTCAAAGTGCCTGTGCAGATTTTTCTTTCCAAAAGGAATGAATCCAAAGATTCCCCAACATCCCTCTGACGGAGCCTGGAGCCGGCAGGACGCTTGTCGCACCGTTTCCACTGTCTTTATCAAAGAGGGATATCCAAATTGGTATATTTCACATTGGCACTATTAGCAAAGACTAAAGATAATACAAGCACAGAGTATCATTCCTAAGGCGTATTACCGGTAATACTGTGTGCTTGTATTGTCCAAGGCCTCCATCAGCTGAGTTCTCAAATTGTGCATCATGGAGGCATACAATGCCCCAGGACTTGATGTACCTAAAGGCATCAAGGCTCATTTGCTCCATAGTGCTTCTACCAATGCAGCCTTCTTCAATCGAGCCTCTGGAGATGTAGTATGTAGGGCGGCTTCCTGGTCATCTCATTTCTACCTTCATTTTTCACAACAAGCTAAATACTCTAGCTTCTTCTGATGCAGCCTTTGGCAGAAGAGTTTTGCAGCACGTTGTGACTTCAGCTGATGATGCTGACCCACCCATTTAAAGGTCAATGCTCTTGGAAGTCCCATGAGATTTCCTCTGCCTCAGAGGGAGAATGACCATTGGCATCATTGTCAGTGTTTTCCTTTCTTCTCATGTGCTCCCTACTTCTTTCTTCCTGTTTTTTCTGCGTTATTGTTGTGTTCTGCGTTCTGCGTATTATTAATTTTTCATTCTTAGGAACAGATTTTTTTTACTCAGTTCACTGGTTTTGGAGTCTCAAAACTTAAGGGGCAGATTATTCCAAAAACACCAAGAGGGAGCTGAAAAAAGTTTTCCTGCTGCCCTATTGGAGTGATGGGAATAACCTGTGAGATGTCCTCCTGATCTCAGAGGAGGACTCCTCCCACTAAGTACTAATGATTGTTTTTGCTAGTTCAGGCCTCCCCTAGTCTAAGATGCTGTTGTAGGGTTGCCAACCTCCAGGTGGTGGCTAGAGATCTCCTGCTATTACAACTGATCTCCAAGTGTCAGAGATCAGTTCACCTGGAGAAAACGGCCAATTTGGAAGTTGGCAGCCCCAAACCCTCCTCAGGCTCCACCTCCAGAATCTCTGGGTATTTACTAACCTGGAGCTAGCAACCCTTTGTTATAATTCTAACCTCTATACCACTCTGATTACAATAGACTGCTTATGTGCAGGCGATAACTAAGATGAGCTTCTTTTAATATTGAACTGTGAATATACTTGCCTGGGTTGTTCATCAGTGTGTGGTAAGGGGAAATATTAAACCTTCTCTCTTCTATCTGAAGCGCTTGTCTGGCTCTAGCACCACTGGACAGGCATATTTGGATGTCATATTCAACTGGTACAAACATGTAAAATACCATATGTATAGGCTCAGATTCTGCAGCTTGGGCCTCAGTGTTTCAGATTTTATATGAAGAATTTTTCATAGTTACCATCAAGTGGATGCTCAGTCAGGTCTGCTGGTATGGTGGGAAAACCTGCTTTCAGTATTTATTCTCTGTGTTTTAGAGTGAAACGGATAAGCCTGTTTTCTAATGTGTCTAGGGTTGCCAAGTCCAATTCAAGAAATATCTGGGGACTTTGGGGGTGGAGCCAGGAGACTTTGGGGGTGGAGCCAGGAGACATTAGTGGTGGAGCCAAGATCAAGGCTGTGACAAACATAATTGAACTCCAAGGGAGTTCTGTCCATCACATTTAAAGGGACGGCACACCTTTTCAATGCCTTCCTTCCATAGGAAATAATGAAGGATAGGGGCACCTTCTTTTGGGGCTCATAGAATTGGACCCCCTGGTCCAATCTTTTTGAAACTTGGGGGGGTATTTTGGGAAGAGGCACTAGATGCTATACTGAAAATTTGGTGCCCCAGAGCCCCAGATACCCGCGGATCAATTCTCCATGATTTTCTATGGGAATAAATCTCCATAGGGAATAATAGAGTTCCCAGCAGACATTTCCCTCCCCTCACCCTGCTTTCTGACAACCCTGAAGCGGGGGAAGGGTCTCCAAACCGGGGGATCCCCTGCCCCCACCTGGGGATTGGCAACCCTAAATGCGTCCCATTGTGACTTGTATTGTATAAATTCAGTCTTTGTGAAAATAGTGGATAACTATCAAACAGAAGAGTATAGTTCAATTCCCTGCATGGTGAATTTTCATTTTATAATGCCTGTTCTGTGGAACTGTTTGGGTGGCTAAGCTTACATCACACTGAGACCTGCACAGATGTTTGTTGGAGAACTTTGCCCATGCTGAGATTTTCTCAGCTGCTAAATATGAAGCAATTAACACTGATTCATGCTTTTAAAGAGCTGATTGAAAATTCAGTCTAGGAGAATGTGCGTTGGGGCGATTTTATGTAAGTGGTGCTACAGCATATTTAATAAGGTCAGCTATAATGCTTGTTTAGAAGTCTGCATGAATTAATCTAAAAAAAGTATTTTGATGGCATGCACATAATTGTTCGTACAAAAGCTGCAATAAATTTCATGGTACATGTTGTAAACATTGTTGAACTCCACACAGATTTTACACAGAACTACATCTTTCTGAATGTTAAAAGTTGTTGTTCTGCCAGACCTATGGTTGAAGCAGTGGGTGTCAAATTACATCAACCTCCTGCCCTAATCCACACTATAGTGAGTATTTTGTTAATCTGCTGCATTGGTGGCTGCTTTCACCCACTTCCCGTTATGCTGGCCCCTTGGGCACACATGCAATGTACACCTGGTAGTTTTGTTTACATTATTGTTTCCCAGACTTTTTTTGTAGCATGAACTCATTTGCATATTAGACCGCACCCCATGATGTAGCCAATCCTCCAAGAGTTTACAGGGCTCTTAGTACAGGTCCTACTATAATCTCCAGTAGGATTGGCTACATCAGGGGTATGTGGCCTAATATGCAAAGCAGTTCCTGCTACAAAAAAAAAGGCCTGACTGTTTCACCATCGTTATGCTACCTGGTTTTTATAGGTTTTATTATGTAACTTTTGTGGATTGTATTTTAATTGTTCTATTCATTTGTTGTGACCCACCTTGAGCCTGCTTGCAGGGAAGGTGGGATGGAAATCCCATAAAATAAATATAAATAAATGTTAAACCAACTCAACCAGGAAGAGATACATTTATTTTCCTTATAAGGATAATACAACTATAGAATCTCTGCCTTTCTTTATTTAATTACCAAATTCATGGACATGTGTTGTTGCATTTGTACCTATCAAGTGTACTGGAAAAAGTGAAGTTATATATATATATATATATATATATATATATCAGAGTATTTCAATATATGGAATGATTTCTGTCTGTAGCGCATGAATTTCTCACATTCCTCCTGCAGCCCCAAGTTCTGTTTTCTGTCCATTGAGAAATAGTATTTTGAGGGCATTTGGACTGTAGCAGAAGAGTTAAAAATCATGCTCTGTAGGTAGATATCCTGGGCTCCATTGGGTGCAAGCCTTTGTTTACACAGACCATATTGTGATCTTGTCACATAAAATATCTGGATGAAGACCTCCATTATATTACAAAACCTTCACATTCATTGGATATTTTATGATAGAATACCATGCTGAAATAGGATTTTTTTTTAAAGAATCTGTGTTCACAGACTTCAAGAACCTGTGGCAATGTTTCGGACTATTTACAACTTACAGCAGCTAAAGATTTGTGCCAGTGTACCAAATGGTATTTATATTTTATTGTTACTGATCCAGAATAATTCCTTTGGCTTCACTGGTATTTCTTCAGATTTACAGCTACATGCTAGAGAGTTTCATCTAATATTGATCAAAGTTGTATCCAAGAACTCGTAAACAAATTAAAATCTATTTACAACATACCAGGCTAATTTTAAACGTATATCATGCAGTCCACACTGAACAAAAATTAAAAGTATTTCATGAAGTCTAAAAGACAAGAGGTCACTATGTCTGGCTGCACCACAAGCATTCATCAAAGAGTTATGCATTTTCTGATGCCTCAGCTTCTTTCTAGCTCTAGAAAGCCAGGGATACACATCACTGGTGGATCCTATTACATAGCAGATAGTCCCTTGTAAGGGTTTGCAGCTACACCTGGTTAGGCATATTTTATGCCAGAAGAATATTATACACATGTATAGTTTAAATAGCTTTAGGTAAATAAGAACCATGGCTTCTGTCAGCAGCTTTTTGAAAACTATCGTGACATTCAGTAAATCCATCTTAGGAGTTAAATTGGAAATGCTGACAAAAGAAGTGTTAAATGGATTTTTTTTTGGTCCTCATATTGGTGAAAATATGAATACAGCTACTGTTAGGCTAACTGGACACATAAATTGAAAGAGTCACAGCGTGACTCCTTAGTACGTCTTCGCAGGTTTCAAGACTTTTAGTCTGGGTACTTGACATCCTGTTCTGTTTTGTCTTACTTCTAGTTGCTGTAATTTGGAGATCTTTTGTCATTCCAGGAGATTTCCAGGCTCCACCTGGTGGTAATTTCAGGAGATTTCCAGGCTCCACCTGGTGGTTGGCAACTCTACCTTTAAATGTATACTAAAACAAGATGACAACCCGTAAGGCGCTCTGAATGCTAACTAACCACAACTAACCTACTTCCAACTGGAATTATGGTCCAGCTCTTATTTGAAACCTGTGCTGACAACTTTTTGACCTGCTGCAATGAATTTCAAGAATATCAAAGGGAATGGCTTGGAAAGCTTGGCTGCTGGGCCTCTGTTGAATGTCCTGAATAATGCCCGTGTAGCTGCAGACTCTCCTGGCTCCTCCACCAGCCCTTGGTTGACCGAGGCCAGCCTGGTGATCAGTGAACTGGCCTGGTGATTGCCTATTTTGCTATCACTGCTTCTCAGGCTTTGTGGGTGTTGTAGCAAATTAACTGGTTCTGTAACAGCCCAATCTAAACATAAGTGGCGGCCGGCAGTGGTGTAGCTGCCACGCTGCTAGTAGACTTCCTGAGGACTTCAGCATGCTGGAGTGTGGGGAGGGGAGAGGCATAGTTTGCCATGAGGGAGACAGTCGCCGTGGCAATGTTGCTGGCATAGGCACGCAAGGGAGGCGGAGGCAGCTGGAGGGGAGGGCCAGCCCACCTCCCCCATTGGCCAGACCTGGCGCATGTGCCATGGCTCATGACAGTCAGGGATGGGGAGAGGCAGCCCCAGAGAGGCTGATAGCCATCCCCAACCCACCCCCAAACAGAGAACGGAGCCGATGATGGGCAGACCATCAAAGGCAAAGGAGAGATGTTCCACCAACATGGTTAGGGAACAGGAGTGAGACTGGGCACGCACGCATGAGAAGCCTGGCTTGGTGGCAAGGCAGGGGTGGGGGCGAAACAGCCCACATGGGCTGCAGAACTCAGAGTGCAAGTGCATCAACCGCAGAATTCTGAGTCCACTTCATCAGTCCCCCCTTAGTGCCCTGTGCACAACAGCCCTGTGGGGTCAGGTAGGCTGTCAGCGAGGGCAGGCTAAGGGGCGGCACTCCCCTCCCCTGTCCAGCAACACGGGGGGCAGTGTCGCGGCTCATAGACTGTTCCCCCCCAAAACCAAGTCTGTCCACCCTCCCAGGCATTCCCTCAGAGAGGCCACTGACGGGGGGGAGGGTTGCCCAGGCAACGTGCAGCAGATGCCAAGCAGGAGAGACAACAGAGGGCACAGCTCAGACTTTATTTTTCCGGAACAGAGTGCAACAGTCTCCCTGGTGTGCACTGGGCAGTCTCGCCGTGGGCGGGGCTCCATTCTGAGTGGCAGGCAGAAACAGCTGAGGGAGTGGGGGGGCAGTTGAGCGACACATGCGAAAGCCGCTGTGTTCGAGTCCCACCTGCAAAGCATAGATAGAGAGCAAGAGCATCTGCAGGGGCAGCAACTGGAAGAGCAGACTGCGTTTCAGCCGGGTGCTCTCTTAAAGGGACGGTCTCTGACCCACCTCCCTGCATCGGGGCACCTACCACACACACACACCCTGTGCCCTGCCAGAGTTTGGGAATGCTGCAGAGGGCAGACGAAGGGAAGGGAGCAGGCGGCAGCACAGGGGAGCGGGGTCAGCAAATGCCCTTTGCCGGAGCTCACTGCTTGGTTCAAGTGCCAGAGACGCTTGCACACCAAGTGCTCGAGGGCGAGGGGAGGCTGGGGGGGCAGTGGAACTTACCCAGCCATGGGCGACAGTCCTCGCATGCAGGGCCTCCGGGAGCCTGAAACCTGTGGAGACCTGGAAACAAGAGCAGTTAGCCCCAGGAGAGAGACCGCACAGTGCAAAACCTGTCACCAATGTGCCTGCCTGTCCCTCACTCTAAGTCTGTATGGCCAGATGCTCGCCGGCAGAGCTTCCTGCCACACGCTTCTCTCCCTAACAACTGAGTTGTGCAAGGCCAGAGCAGAAGTATTTCTAGGAGGGGGGAGACTGTGATTGGGTGCCAGGGAGGGGGCTCATCAGCCCGAGGCATGAGGAGATTGGTGAGGCAATCACGCTGCTCCCTAAGGGGTTTGCGAGCTTCCGCAGTGGTGGAGGTGAACTTTGTTTTTGGTTTCAATGAGTGCCTATGGAACACGCTGCTATTTTTGCCGGTGTAACGTTGCGCCTCTCGGGCTGGGTCATGGGCCAAACTGCTCAGGAAGCTGCCTAAGCCTGGCCATGCCCCCAACTCCACTCCCTTCTCTGCCTGAACGGCGCGCTCTGCCTCACTTCTGCCCACACTCGGGCGCAGCCCTCAGGCGCCATTGCCCTTGGACGGAACGGCGCTTGGACGGCCCCCCGCCCATGTAACTCCCCTCTGTTGTGGCAGCACTGGTCGTACGTCGGTGCAAACCCTTCCTGCGCCCACATAGCAGCTCGTCTGCTCCCAAAAGACTTTCTGCCCCCTCCCCCTCTGGATTGTGTTGTAAACTGTGTAACTGGGATATATTTGTTTTGTTAACCAATTTAGGATTTGTTGTAGTGATAGGGTGAGTTAATAGTTTGAGGGAGGGAAGGGACTTGGAAGAACAGGGGGACCATGCAGGAGGGGGAGATAATTAGCAGTAATAGCGGGCAGGGGAGATATAGCAGTGGGATTAGGTTTAAAAGGAATGAAAATGCTTGGATGAAGTGACAGCTGAGATGGCTAGAGAGCATGTGCCGGCGTACTTGTGATGAAACGATAAGAACATCTTATAGAACGTTTATGAGATGGCAGTGAAGTCTGCTAAGAGAGAGTTCTATGCAGCCTCCATAGTGTCTGTGAAGTTATACCTGACTCAGTTATTTAGAACTATTTGATCATTAGCTTCATTGTCACAAGGCAAGCGAAACAGTAATAATAATAATAATAATAATAATAATAATAATAATAATAATAATAATAATAATAATAATAATAATAATAATAATAATAATATTTTATTTTTATATCCCGCCCTCCCCGCCAGGCGGGCTCAGGGCGGCTAACAGACATGGGAGTCCCATGATTCACATTAAACAGTATAACAGACATGGGAGTCCCATGATTCACATAAAACATAACAGTTTAAATATCAATTACAAATAAATTAATTAAAATAGATAAAGAGAGAAGTGGACATTGGCTGTGAGGCATTCACAACGTATTTTGCAGATAAAGTCCTGTCACTCCACCAGGACCTCTCAGCCACTGTTATACAGTAAGGGAACTGGAAGCCCCTTGTCTGTCTTCAGTCCAAGTTTGGATCATTTCAGCTGACCCTTTTGGGAGGATATTGACAGGGTCCTGGCAGCTGTGAAGCAAACCACTTGCCTTCTTGATGCATCCCCATCCTGGCTGGTTAAACCCTGTGGGGATGGTACTAAGGTCCCCCTGGAAGAAATTATCAATTTATCCCTTTCTTCTGAGATCTTCCCAGTGTATTTGAAGGAGGCATTGGTTCATCTGCTCAGAGAAACCAACATTGGACCCTACATCCTGGCCAACTACTGTCCAGTTTCAAATTTCCCATTCTGGGTAAAGTAGTTGGGAGGGCAGTGGCCAAACAGCTCCAGGCTCTCCTGGATGATGCTTCCATCCTTGATCCATTCCAGTCCAGTTTCTGCCATGGTCATGGGTTGGAGACAGCACTGGTCACCCTCACAGATGACCTCGGTGACACCTGGATCAAGGCGAGTTGGAGCTGCTGTTGCTCTTAGATCTCATGGCAGTGTTTGATATGGTTGTCTGCAATCTTATTTCCCTCTGCCTTGCCACCATAGGAGTTTGGAGGATTGCCTTACAGTGGTTTTCCTGCTTTGTCTGCAGTTAGGGACAGAACGTGACACTTGGCAAGCAGGTTTCCCCATAACACCCACTTGAATGTGGAGTGCCACAGGGGGCAATATATCTGAGGACTACCTCTCCCCATATGTACCTTATGCTTGGTCAGTCAACACCTGTGGCTTTCCCTAGTCCAAAGGACACCCACTTAGCCTGGTGGAACACACATCCACTTGAGATTAAGGCCCTGCTGGACCTTTTGCTGTTCCACAGAGCCTGTAGAATGGAGCTTTTCCTCCAAGCCTTTGAATAAGGCAGTGGGCACCAAATTAAGTTGGCCTCCTTTGCTGAAGCTTTCCTTCTCTATATGGCCTAGAGAAGATCTTTAATGGCCCAGTGGCTTTAACTTCTGAAATGATTGCACTTTAGCACTACCTGTTTTAAATTCATACTGTTTTAAACTGTTTTAAGTATTCAGTCATTGTCTTTCTATTGTATTTTGTCACTGTGATCCGTCCTAAACCTGCTTGTGTGGAGGGCTGAATAGCAATCAAAACAAATAAACCAGATGCTGCAGTATCATCTTCAGATGTGTTCGTGAAGTTAGGAATGGACTGGATAAGAATGAGTGAAAGTTTCTCAAGGTGAGTGATCAAAATTGGAGAATTGCTTGTACTGAACAGGATTATAATCTAAAGAGTATATTAAGAGTTTGGGAGTGTTCTTGAATTTACCTCCTGTATTCTCTTGTTATACCAGCTGTGTAAAGTAAAAAAGTAAAGGTAGTCTCATGTGCAAGCACCAGCCATTTCTGATTCTGGGGTGATGTCGCATCACAGTGTTTTCACAGCAGACTTTTTACTGGGTAGTTTGCCATTGCCTTCCCCAGTCACCTACACTTTCCCCCCAGCAAGCCTCATTTTACTGACCTCGGAAGGATGGAAGGCTGAATCAACCTTGAGCCGGATACCTGAACCCAGCTTCCTGCAGGATTGAACTCAGGTCGTGAGCAAAGCACTCTGACTGCTGTACTGCTGCTTTACCACTCTATGCCACGGGGCTCTTACCAGCTGTGTACCTACCTGAAAATTATTGTGTATGCCATAGTAGTCTTGAATGGACTAAAAACATAAGAAGAGCCCTGCTGGATCAGACCAGTGGTGCGTCTCGTTAGTATCCTGCACAGACTGTGGCCAACCAGTTACTCTAGAGCAAGGGTGTCAAACCCATTTGTTAGTAGGACCGAATCTGACACAAATGGGACTTTGTGGGGGCTGGGCCATTTGTGTCATACTATGTAATGTGAGGTAGCGGAGATATAAACTTTATAAAGAACGCAGACAAATACAATTAAAGATATTATTTTAAAACTTACAAACATGCTTAAAACGCTTGCAATGTTTATTTAAATGGAAAGATGGAACCCAACAACTTCTGGTGATACCTGGCCCCAGAGACATCTATCTGGCCTTGACGAGGAATTCCTGTCTTGTGGAATGAGCTCCCCCTGGAGATCTGGACTTTGAGAGATCTGCTTCAATTCCGCTGGGCCTGTAAAACAGAGCTCTTTCATCAGGCTTTTAGTTGAGGCAATGGATGTCACTTGTTATTGGCCTCCCCCCTTCATTCCATCCCAGTGCTATAAGACCTGCTGGACCTAGACAATAGCAAAATAACAGAGTGACTGCACAGTGATAGATCAAAACAAAACAACTGTGCCCAAACAATTACAAACAGTCTTGATTGCATTGGAAAAATATATATACACAGATACCCCATGAACAGTATATTCAACAAAGGGTAGGTTCTATGACAATAAAGTCCATAAATTCATGTGGCAAAATTGCTCCTGAGTAGTTGAAGAACCAGATCCCCTCAAAAAAAGGCTCCAGAGGTTGATATATCCTTAACGTGCCTGTCGACTTCTTGGTACACGTTTCACATCAATATGCTTCCTCGTAGAGCCAGTCCTGAATGAAATTTTTAACAGAAATATTTCTCCACTGATATCAAGCTGTGTCTTCACACAACTTACAAAAGGCACATGTGGAGAAATATTTCTGTTAAAAATGGACTTTTTTGTCATAGAACCTATCCCTTGTTGAATATATTGTTCATAGGGTATCTGTGTATATATATTTTTCTAATGTAATAGAGACTGTAATTGTTTGGGCACAGTTGTTTTGTTTTGGACCTGGACAATAGGCCATTTCTGTGAGGCAGAATTTGCCATTTTAGTGCCTATTGTTCTCTGTAATTTTAGATTTTATATATTTTAATTTGGTTTTTTTACTGTTGATTGTTTTTATGGTGTAACCCCCCCCCCCGGAGCCTGTTCTATGGGAAGGGCAGGCTAAACATTGAATAAAATAAATAAATAAAAATAAAATTTGGCGATGTGTTTTTTAAAAAAATAAAACATCAAGAAAAAGTACAAGGATCACAGCGGATCACAACTCTGAGCCTGAGGAAACAATGAAATGGATTGCAAGCTTCTCCCCCCACTCTGGCATCTACTCAGATTGGCAATGGCTCTCTTTTGGCTGTGGGTTCCCAGGTTAGAGTACTCACTAGGTCAGGTCCATTCAGCAAAGATAAGCTGGCTCAAAGCGTCAACCCTTTATTTGCAAGGATACAACTCCAGGAAGCATGAGCTTCAGCTGCCTATAGGAATGCTGAAAAGTGAAACTGATCATTGAAACACAGACAAAGTTGCAAGGAAAACATGGAATGAATTTTTCATTAAGGTCTCTGGGGCCCTATCTATCTGTGCACAGAGGCCTTAATGGAAAATGCACTCCACATTTTCTTTGCAGCTTTGCTTCCTGATGCAGCTGGCAAAGACAAGGCATAAAGAGCAGGGAACTGAAGGAAAAGGGAATTTTGTCAGCCTCAGAGCTTCAATGGGTGAGGACAGAAGGCGGGTGGGAGAAAAGGGCCCAGTGGGCCTGATTAAAGCCCTGGGCAGTAGGCTTGCCAATCCCCAGGTCCCAGCAGGGGTTCTCCTGCTTTCCCAGGCTCCTTCCCGCCCCCAGTCAGCTGACTGGTGTGGGGAAACCCTGCCCCCACAGCCATCATGTGCCTTTCCACCTCCAGAGGCTTCAGTCTCTACTTGAGAAAGCCTTCCTCTTTGGATGGTGTGTCTGTGTCTTTAAGGCTGAAGGGGAGCAGGAGGGGGGAGGAGGCAGAACAACATGGCTGTGAAAGGAGCCCAGACCCTCCTTTTGTTGCACAATCCTTACAGAGGTCATGTGAAGAAAAACTTGAACCTTTGGTTGCCCTGTGTTACTGTGAAAAACTTGGAAGTTCAGCAACTTGTGAGTAGAGGTGCCAATCCCCAAGTGGGGGCAGGGGATCCCCGGTTTGGAGGCCCTCTGGAGCTTCAGGGTCATCAGAAATGGGGGCAGGGGGAGAGAGAGGGAAATGTCTGCTGGACCAAAGGTTATAATGAAGAATTAATCCTGGGGTATCTGGGGCTCTGGAGGGGCGGTGGTTTGAGGTAAAGGTACCAAATTTTCAGTGTAGCATCTGATGAGTTTCCTCAAAATGCTCTCCATGTTTCAAAAAGATTGGACTAGGGGGTCCAATTTTATGAGCCCCAAAAGAAGGTGCCCCTGTCCTTGGTTATTTCTACAGGGTCTCCATATGTAAGCTGTGAGTTAAAGGCACTTTACACACACATTCTATGCTCATTATCCTGAGATTGTCTTTGTAACCCACATAAACTAGGAAAGAGCCGTGTTAGTCTGTTGCTGCCAAATAGTAAAGAGTCCAGTAGCAACTTTAAGACTAACCATTTTTATTATAGCATCTGATGAAGAGAGCTGTGTTTCTCGAAAGCTTATGCTACAATAAAAATGATTAGTCTTAAAGGTGCTACTGGGCTCTTCACTATTTGGCAGCAGCAGACTAACATAGCTAACGCCTCTGGATCTACATGAACTAGGGATGTTTCAGCTGTGAATCCTTCCTGACTATTTTGAGTGACAGTAAAAGTGTCCTTTAGTCTGGTGGCTCCCTTCCAGTACTGCTGACCCCACAACTTATGCTTTCAGCATGAGAAGAACATTAAAAATGTGTTGATTCTAAGAAAATACTTTGGAGAATAAACATTTTGGACAAGAGAAGCTAACTTTGTTGTGAACATAAATGGCGAGCTTTTGAATGCTTCACCACATTGTTTACTATCAATTCCCAGTGGCCCACTGGACTCATATGATTTCTTAATGTCTTTAGGCCTAGTAGCTCTTTATTCCGCCATTGATTAGATGACCTAGGAGCACAGTAGCTTGTCACCCATGATTTGAGAAAGAATTGGCATTGCCTGCTACTGTGGACTAGGTTGTTGGTAAATATGAATGTCTGATACCAAGCATTTGACAGAGATTAATGAAGTGAAAGTTTGGAACCCAAACTGTAATGATAGCTGATCTTGTCTTTCAAGCTATGAAGTATGTCAAGGATTTTTATGTAGGTCAAAAGGAGATGATAGAAAGTATTAGCTCATTGTAATATCATCTGTGATATTTGTTTAGATTCAGTGAGCTAAAGCCAAAAGGAATATTCCTTTCTGGATGACATGATACATTACTCCTATTAAGGGCTGAGTTTTCAGGGTTTATGTGGAAGAGTGAAAAAGGCCCCAAGTGGAATACTTTATTCCTTCTCATATAACATTATGAATACCTGAGGGTATCATCATATCAATACCTTTAAAAGGAGGGGGGGGGGATGCTTTCTAAAGTTAGCACATTCTGGAAATGTTTTGCAGTTCCAGCCGATAACTATTTAAAAATCTGAGTGCTCCAATTCAATGTGTTGTTCAAAGAAATCAATGTTCTTAATCAAAGTATCAACTTCACTTACTCTATATATGTAGAAATACTGCTGAAGGCAGTATTATGAAGATGGTTGCAGCAACTGCCTAAAGCTTGTTAATTACATACAGAGATGCCCTCTCTGTAAATTCCATTACACAACATTTGGGTAATTTTGATGTATGAGAGAAAGATACTTTATTAGACTGGCATTAATGCATCCTTAACTTTGCAAACTAAAACTTAACTACTGTTTTTTTGTTTTGTTTTGTTTTTCAATGGAAAAACAGCTTCAGTAGTTTGTTCAATTTTAGAAAACCATGTATGGAAATTAGGGTTGCCAAGTCCAATTCAAGAAATATCTGGGGACTTTGGGAGTGGAGCCAGGAGACTTTGGGGGTGGAGCCAAGATCAAGGCTGTGACAAGCATAATTGAACTCCAAAGGGAGTTCTGGCCATTACATTTAAAGGGTCAGCACACCTTTTCAATTCCTTCCTTCCATAGGAAATAATGAAGGATAGGGGCACCTTCTTTTGGGGCTCATAAAATTGGACCCCCTGGTCCAATCTTTTTGAAACTTGGGGGGTATTTTGGGGAGAGGCACTAGATGCTATACTGAAAATTTGGTGCTACCCCAAAAAGCAGCTCCCCCAGAGCCCCAGATAACCGTGGATCAATTCTCCATGATTTTCGATGGGAATAAATCTCCATAGGGAATAACAGAGTTCCCAGCAGACATTTCCCTCCCCTCCCACCGCTTTCTGATGACCCTGAAGCAGGGGGAGGGCCTCCAAACTGGGGGATCTCCTGCCCTCACCCGGGGATTGGCAGCCCTAATGGAAATCAATATTTTTTTATACACACACACACACACACACACACACACAAGCTATATTTTCTCCAATGACAGCATTTAGTCATTTTGGAGAAGAATTGTTCCTTTTTTTAACCTTGTGGTCTAGTCATGCCCTTTGGTCATATTTTTATTAGAGTTACTGTTAGCTTTAAGAAGATAGTTTCAGATGGGTAGCTGTGTTAGTTTGTTGTAATTAACTCTGACTTCCAAAAGCTTCTCCCAAGAACCTTTTGTTGGTCTTTAGGATGCCACTGGACTCAAATTTTGATGCAAACTGAACAATGAAGAAAAACAGGTTCTTTTCCAGTTAAGCTGGGATGGGAGAATCCACTAAAAAAAGTGATTGATGATATTAGCCGGCAAGCGTAGATAAATCTATATTTCTTAGGCAGCTGGTAGAGTGCAAAATAGTGTGGGTACATGGCAAGCCTGAGGTAGGTGAACCTGGGCTGCCTTGGGCTGCAATCCTAAGCAGCAATATCACGGGCAAGGGAGAAGCATGAGCTCAGTAGAAAGCATTGCAATAGTTTCTTGACCACTAGGCAGAATAAGGGCACTGTTTCTGTTCATTTGAAATGTGTTTGGACTACTTTCTGCAATAAAAAATGTTCTACATACTTTCAGCTGTGCTTCTCCCCTCACATGCCCAGGATTAGGGCTATCGTGCGTTTGTTTCCACAAAGAGGTTTGTCTATAATTCCCACCCACCCCACCCCCCATGTCTGAAGCTTGTTCCTTACAACACACCATACTCTTACATTTTTTTCTTTTCTTCAGCATGAAGTTGAATGACTTAATATGTTCTGTCACATAACACATGTGTAGAAGAAATGGGATTGTGCCTGCTGATCTCACCTCTGAACTCTGACACTGACATATCAGATGAATATCTGAATGCATAGTTAATGTGTGGTTAGGTACCCTGCAATAACAAACCTTCTGAGGCTTAACAGGTTGCAACTTGAAAAACAGTGTTCTTGGTTGTAGAACCAAAACTTTGGAACAACCTCCACAGAGAGATTTGTTTGTCTACATCTGTTGTTGTCTTCTGCCAGTAGGTGAAGACTTTTTTGTTCTGTTTGATATACCATCAATAGGTTACTGGCCTCCTCTCTGATTCTTAGCATTATGTCTGTTTATATGTTTTTATTGAATTATTGTGTGTGTGCACACACACAATATTTTAATGTTGAAATGTTATAATTGTTGCGGAATTTTGGGTTGAGTCTCTTATGAAATGGTCAAACATCTTTGGGTTAGCTCTCTTTATGATCCTAACTATATTCTTTATGATCTTAAACGTACTCTTAAATATGCTCTTTATGAAATTGGCTACAAGAACTCTTTCTGAAAGTAGCCATTCTCTTATGAAATGAGCACTAAGCTCTTCAAACACCTTAGAAGCCTCTATATTTCTCTTTGATGCAGTTAAAGCATTTGGCCACCAGAGGTTTCAGTCTCTCAGAATCATGGAGCCTCTATGGAGGGCCTGATGCGGTAATTGGGTACAAGGTCAACCACTATGGCAGCCATTGGCATAAACCCAGCAACTAGGTTTAGGGAACCGGTTGCCTGAGGCGTTCCCAGCCATTATTGTTTATTATTTACATTTTGCTGCAAACTTGATGGCCTCAGAAGCACTGCTGAATGACACAAGTAGCTGTGTGTATGAGGTCATAAAAGCCTACTTAAGCTGTGAATTTTTTGGCTCACGCTGCTGATCTGGACCAGAGGGTAGCAAGACTGCCTCTGCGTCGGATTATGCCACACTAATTGGGATTTAGAATCTTGGACTGCTCTGCAGAGACAGTTTCTTCTGCTGAACAGCCTAACAGCCTTTGCTAATTTAAATCATCTTCTGTTTGAGATCTCAAATGTAGAGAATATGCTCAGACTTAGAATCTAGAGCATAGCATCTACTAAGACATGGGATTTTGATTGTAAACAGGAAAATGTAACTAATAGAGGAAGTCCCTGTTGGGGACTTTATTATATTGCTTTATTGTATTTTATGCTTTATGCTCTAACTGTGTAAACTGTTTTCTGTTCTGTCTTTCTGTCCATATATTTTAAGCCTTCTAAAGGAGTGTTCTTAAGTCTAAAGGAATTGTAAGAGCAACTGTACTAATGTAATATCTGTTCTGTCTTTCTATCCTTATATCTGAAGCCTTCTGTCTAAAGAAGAAACTGAAATGTACTAATGGTATCTAAACTGTTTGCCTTCTGTATAAAGAGAAACTTGGAGTCTAATAAACTGTTTTTGCCTTGAGAAGCCTGGAGTCAAGATAAAGTTTATCTACGAGGTCTTAAAACTTATTAGTGGGTATGTATTAGCCTTCTGATAATTGCAGGTTGTTTTAGTTCCTGCAGGGTTTAGATTTTGGTGTTTTATATTGTTGGGGGTACAATAGAAACCCCCCAACAATAATGTTTGGTGTTTGTAACTTTGGGGACCCTATTTGGGTTGAAAGGTGGCAAAGATGTATTTTAAATTTTAAAAAATCAAACCTGTATGCTTGTAAGATCTATATGAAGGTAAGAAGTCTAAGTAGGGACCTGGGGATCTGCTGGAATTACAGCTCATCTCTAGGCTATAGAGATCAGTTCTTCTGAGAAATTTGCTACTTTGGAGGGCAGATTTACGACATTGTATCCCACTGATGTTTCCATCCTTTCGAGGTTCCATCCCCAAATCTCCAGGAGTTTCCCAACTTAGATCTGGCAACCCTACCCTGAATCCCTCCATTCTACACATTCATATCCATGCACCTATAACATTAGGAAAAATCTGAATAAGATTTTTTGTTCATCACAATGCTAGTCATGTTTACTGAGAAGTTTTATTAAAAACAGTAGGCTTACTCCCAAGTAAGTGTTCAGAGGATTACAGTTTTACACTAGGAGTCCTTCTATTCTTTGCCCTTGAAATTGCTTGCCCTTTTCAATGCAGAGATATATTTTCCCCCAAGGACTGCTTCTGATATAGATCCTATGCTGTAACCTCCCTACTATATGAACTTTAAATAGCCTTCCTTTGAGGCTAACTGGCTCTGATAGACAATTTCTATCTGTCCATTGCCAAAATGATACCTAAAGAAGTAGTTCTCACTTTTCTATGTTCTGTAGTATTTCTGATATGTTTAGCATAGAGAGAACTGTCACAGAGCATCTATTAAATTGAACTTCAAGGCATAGATGGTTGATTTGATCCTGCAACTGTTGAAAATTTTTGCCAGGAGGTATCAAAAGAAAAAAAACCCCCACTTTTCTGCATTCTGAATGTTTAATCTACCTTAGCAAAGTTTCATGAAAGTGACTGGAAAGGTACATCAGAACTTGATGTAAGAATATAAAGAGTACCTCACTTCTACAAGTGCCTATGGCTTCAACATTGAAAACATTATGATAAAAGTATCAAACCAGACTTGTAACTGTGGTTGAAAGAGTGATTGGGGGGAAACCACCCCCCCCTTCTGATCTAAGGAACATGAAATGTATTTTGCAGAAGGGGCTAACTGGTACATATACTGCTTCCCCCACCCTGTCTTCTAGAAGACTCGCATTTTTTTTGTTTATAACAATTTTTATTATCCTGTAATATTTTGCAATAATATTCATCATCTATTATTAAAAAATCATACAAAACCATTACATTTTTCTCCTCCCCCTCCCCTTTCTTGACCTCCAACGGTGTATTTTAAGTAATTTGCTAAAACTAAAAGGTAATTTTTTCAAATAAAGAATCTTCATCAAAAAATCTTAAAACAAGCAGATAAAAAGGAAAGAAAAAACAATATATAATAATTATAATTCAACTTCATTATAATCCTTTAGTCCTTATCAAAATAAAGTTAAAAAGAAAGTATATTCCCACTTCTTGACTATAGTCCATGTATACTTCCTCCAAAGTTCAACTATTGTCAAAAATCGCCAAGTATCCTTTAACCTTTCATTGTTTTTCAACATATATTTGAAATTTTCCCCATTCATTTTTAAGCTTCTCTAGATCATTTTCTTTTAAGATTTCTGTAAGCTTGTCCATTTAACTCCAATGCATAACTTTTAAAGTCCAGTCCCACTTTTCTGGTAGTTTATCCTGCTTCCACATCTGCACATATAATGTCCTTGCAGCTGAAAGCATGTACCAAATTATCATTCTATCTTGTTTTGGAAATTTTTCTATTTGTAATCCCAACAAAAAGATGTCTGGTGCCTTCTTAATATAACCCAAAACTTTTGAGATCTCTTGCTGAATCATTTGCCAAAATTGTTTTGCCTTTTCACAAGTCCACCACATATGGTAGAAAGATCCTTCATGTTTTTTACATTTCCAACATCTGTCCGACACCTGATTGTTCATTTTTGCCAGTTTCTTAGGTGCCATATACCACCTATATAACATTTTAAAACAGTTTTCTTTAATATTATAACATGTCTATATCTTCATAGAGTTCTTCCATAAGTACTCCCATGACTCCATCTGTATTTCCTTATTTTATTTATCGCCCATTTTATCATTTGAGATTTGACTACTTCATCTTCCGTAGACTATTTCAACAGTAGTTTATAAATTCTTGAAATCAATTTTTCGTTGTCACCAGACAGCATTCTCTCCAGTTCTGTTTGTTCTTGTCTAATTCCATCATTTTTGATGTCCTGTTCAAGCAAAATTTTAATCTGTTGCAATTGAAACCAATTATACTTACATTGTAATTCTTCAGCCGATTTTAATTCCACCTTCCCTCCATGTATTTTTAACAGTTGTTTGTATGATAGCCATTTCTCTTCATTAATATCCAAATATAATTTTATTACTTCTGTTGGCACAATCCAAAGCGGTTTCCTTTCATCTCCATATCTTTTAAAAGACTAGCATTTTTTTTTTAAAAAAAAACCCCACTAACTTTATGAAGGAACTTAACCACGAAGATAAATACCAGTCTGTGGTGCTGGATGTTGCAAATTTAGTAATCTGAGATATTTATTCTAGTGTTTTCATTAATTTTTTAAATTACTGTTCAGTGAAAAACTACTGAACATCTGCATAAACTGTTTGAATCATGCATTGCTGATAATAAAATGAAGAAAAAGGATCTACTCTTTGGTTAACAACAGAATAACTTTTCCAGCCAATATTTAAATCTCTCGCAGGGAGAGACGTATATAAATGAAGAACATCCAACTTTTAATTCCTTATTCATAGTGCTAATGATCTTGAGAAAACCTGAAAAGCACAGCCCTTTCTCGCATGAGCTACTCTAGCAAAAATAGTGACATGACAGTAACTGCTGCTACTTATTTATTTTTATGTATTTATTTATTAAAGTTTTTATACTCTCTGATGCAAGCAGCAAGACTGTGGGAAATTTCTAAGGCTTATAAAGGTTTTTGCCTGAGAACTTTATCACATCTCTGATAATATTTCTCTCCCAGGACAGTCTGACACTTTTCTCACCAGCTGCAACTGCAGATGGTACTGGCCATTGTCCATCTACCTTTAGATCTTGGACACTTTCAGGTGAGAACTTCCTCCTTATCTAATTCTTTCCCATCTCCTAAACCCAAAACATCTTTCTCGCCAAAATAATTTTTTTTCTCATCTTCTCATCTTCTCATCTAAGATTTTCCTTAGATAAACTTTCTTTCACTGTCCTACTTTCTTCTAGCAGCTAACTCTACAGACTTGACTTCCAGCAATTTCTAGTTGCTTCAAACAGGGCGTAAATTTCTCATGGACTGTGTTCATAAGGGGACCAATTGAAAAATTTCTGCAACACAGGGATATCAAACATGTTCCCCAGGGGCCGATCAGATCCTTGGAGGGCTCCTGTTAGCCCCCCAAGCAACTGGCTGTTGTCTGCTCGCTTCTCCTTCTCTCTTACTTTCTTCTGCATCACAGCTTGCCTTGCCAGGCTTGCTCAATCACACAGGAGCTACAGAGCAAAGCCTCTATTTTCTCCATTGGCTGGGGCTCCTCCCTTGGGGAGGAAGGAGGGGAGGGATAGCTTGCTTTGTCAGGCTTTCCCAATCACACAGCAGAACTACTGAGCCAAGCCTCTCTTCCTTCTATTGGCTAAGGCTCCCCCCTGTCCTGATCTCCTGGGGAAGGAAGGAAAGAGCCAGAGCTTCCTTTACCCAGTTCCCTGGTTCACACAGGAGATATATAAAGAAAGCACCTTTAAGACCAACCAGTGCTAATATTTCAAGCATGTTTTTTAAAAGTTTTTTTTTTAAACTTTGTGTTTGTGTCTTTTATAAAACTTATATCTCTGCTACCTGGCATTACATTTTATGATGCACGTGGCCCGGCCCAAAATGGTCTAATTTATTTCAGATCCGTCTCTCATAACAAATGAATTTGACACTCCTGTACTAAGGGGTATATCTTGAAGAATTAGAACTTTGAGATACATGCTTAGAATTGAGCTATAAGTTAAATTCATGAAAGGGAGAGTAATGTGACGACTTCAAAAGGGGGGAAGTAACTGAACCAACCAATTACTAATTGCTGAAGGGAGCTAAAAATCTGTTGTTACAAAATAATTAAAGCTAATTAAAGCTTCCTTTTTAGAGTAGAAGTAACTGAAGATATTTCTTTGAGTCATGGATTTCCTCCCATGGCAATTTGGCCTGCTTCACTTTCTTTGTAAAATGTTAAAATATTAATCCATTTGATGTTACTGATTAACAAATATGGTAGTTGTAAAAGTGTGTTCATTCGGGCTATCAATCTCCAGGTGGGGCCAGGACTTCTGCTGGAATTACAATTGATCTCCAGACTCCAGAGATCAGTTCCCTCAGGAGCAAATGACAGTTTCAGAAGGTGGATTCTATTACATCACCTCTCTATAGCTTCCTCCTCTCCCCAAACTCCACCCTTCTCAGACTAAGTCCCCAAAACTCTAGGAATGTCCTAACCCAAATTTGGCAACCCTAGTGTTAATTCAACAGCAAATTAAAAATTTTAGAGTCACCGTTGAAGTCAAACTTAATAAACAGGGACCCAGCAAAGCTCAAACTACTGTATGGAGGGGTTAGAATGAAGATTTACTGAGTGTGAGCTCGAATGCTTGCAAATAAATACTGCAAAAAAAAAAAAATTCAGCAGACTATTAGAAAAAAATGTGCATATAGAATCATCTAGAAACTGGTAGACACCTGTTGGGGTTTTTTTGATGATCTTGTGAGACATGCCTGTGAGAATCTGGAACTATAAAAGGTAATAAAGTTTTGGTGCAAACATGGGCTTAGAAGAAAAGAAGTTTTATACAAGCTTAGTCAGGGATTCATTCCTAGTATTACTCACGACCAAGCAATATAAAATTGCACTCAACAAAGCAGTTCACACAGTCTGTTAAAGTTGTCCTCTCCATGTTGCAAAAGTCAGATTACCTGAACCTAATTGTTGTTAATATTTGTGTCCTTTCTGTATTATCCTATAAATCAACTTTTAGCTACCAGTGAATCTTAAGTTATAACTTTAATGATCTTGGTCATCAACATCATACCACAAAGAATTTTCATCCTCAAAAGCAATTTAGATAAGGCTACCACCCTTACATGAACAGAATCATGCTCAATTCATATGGAGCCTAGTCAAAGTGGAGCATACAATTATTCCACCAAAGAAGAAAAAATCAAACACTTCTATTTTTCAGATTTACTTAAGTCAGCAAAATGAGCTCACTGCAGTGATAAATGCATAGCTACAAGAAACTTAGCTTCTTAATTGCATTCCATAGTGGGTATTCCTGTGATCTTTCTATGTGATGAGAAGGATTTGTATTGATGTCAGAGAAAAGTTTTTAAGTATTATTGCTTGTATTGATTTCTTTTGTTAACTGGGCAGGTATTATTTCACTTCTGAATACTAAGCAAATTAACATCTGTAATTCTTAAAAATGCCCTACATTCACTGTATTTATAATGATCAAATCACTACTTTTCTGCTTCTCATTTTGCACTTCATGGGTTCTTTTGGAGTACAGTTCATGTACTCATGGCTTAAGTTGTGACCAAACTGAATAAGACACAGTTTTCTAGGTGCCAATCTACACTAATGTAGAATCTAGACTAGGGGTGTTGAATTCATTTGTTATGAGGACTGGAACTGACATAAATGAGACTTTGTTAGACCGGGCTATGTCAAGCTGGGCCATGTGTGTACCTATTTAAGATTAGGTATCAGAGATATAAATGTTATAAAGGACACAGACAAACACAAATATATTTTTAACCCCCTTAAAACATGCTTAAAACATTAGCACTCAATGATCTTAAAGCTGCTTTCTTTGTATTTCTCTCATGGGAATCAGGGAACTGGGCAAAGGAAGCTCTGGCTCTTTCCTTCCTTCCCCAAGGGTCCAGGAGGGAGAGGGTCCTCCGCCAATAGAAAGAAGAGAGGCTTGGCTCAGTAGCTCTGCTGTGCGATTGAGAGAGCGTGACAAAGCAAGCTCAGCCTCCCTCCCCCTTCCTCCCCAAGGGAGGAGCCTCAGCAAATGGAGAAGATAGGTTTTTTTCTGTAGCTCCTGTGTAATTGAGCATGCCTGGCAAAGCAAGCTGTTATGCAGAAGGAAGCAAGAGAGAAGGAGAAGGAAGCAGATGATAGCTAGTTGCTTGGGGGCCTGAGAGGAGCCCTCTGGGAGCCTGATTTGGCTCCTGCGCCACATGTTTGACACCCCTGGCTCCTAGAGATGTCTAAAGACTGAAATCTTTTAGTTCAGGAGTGTCAAACTTGCAGCCACTGGGCCCATGGATTTAATCCTGCCTGCAGCTCTTTTCTCCCCCCTCCTCCCCTTCCTCTGCCTGTCCTCACCCTTTGAAGCTGAAGCTGCCAAAGCTCCCAGCTGCCCCAGCCTTGTCTTTGCCTCCTGCATTGGCAGGAAGCACTTCTCAGATTGTAAAATTGAAAAGAAAATGTGGAATGGATTTTCCATTAAGATCTCTGTCCCCAGATAGACTACTCTCGGACTGTTTCTAGCAGAAACAGTGCTCTGGAACTGGAATGACAGCTCCCAGAGTGTAATAATAGCCCCTCAGAGTAGCAGCAATGTTCTGGGAATGGAATTCTACTCTAGAAATACAGCTCCTCTCTAAGGGTCCTCATTCTAATCCCAGAACACTTCTGCTATTCCTAGGAACTGTCATTTAACTCTGGGGGCTCTCATTCCAGCCTCAGAGTAGTCTATCTGGGTCCAAATATGTTAATGGAAAATCCACTCTACATTTTCCTTGCAACTTTGTTGTGCTGCAATGTATTTCAATGGAGTGGAGCTCAAGTAGTTTCACTTTTCAGCATTTGTATGCTTGTAGAAGTTGTTGCTTGCTGGAGTTGTTTACTTGCAAATAAAGAGTTTGATGTATTGTTAGTAAGGTTGCCACGTCCAATTCAAGAAATATCTGGGGACTTTGGGGGCGGAGCCAGGAGACTTTGGGGGTGGAGCCAGGAGACTTTGGGGCCAGGAACAAGGGTGTGACAAGCATAATTGAACTCCAAGGGAGTTCTGGCCATCACATTTAAAGGGGCAGTACACCTTTTCAAATGCCTTTCTTCCATAGGAAATAATGAAGGATAGGAGCACCATATTTTGGGGCTCATAGAATTGGACCCCCTGGTCCAATTGTTTTGAAACTTGGGGGGGGGGTATTTTGGGAAGAGGCACTAGATGCTATACTGAAAATTTGGTGCTTCTACCTAAAAAAATAGCCCCCCCAGAGCCCCCAATACCCGCTGATCAATTCCCTATTATTCCCTATGGGAATCGTTCTCCATAGGGAATAATAGAGTGCCCAGTAGACATTTCTTCCCCCCCACACACACACTTTCTAAAGCGGGGGGGGATGGCCTCCAAACCAGGGAATCCCCTGCCCCCTCCCTCTCTCACACGCACAAATACTTACTGGGTCTTGTTCCTGCAGAACTTTACTGGCTCTGAAAATGAAAGCAAAAGAAAGGGAGGGGCCGTTCTCTGAGGAAACTGTTACTGACCCTTTCCCATGAAGCCCTTCCTGTTCCATACTTCCTGCTCAGCCTTAAAGACACACATTTTAAAAACTGTTTACAGGTTTCTAAACCTGCAGGAGCTCTAAATCTAAAGAATGACTGTGGGGGCGGGGCTTCCCCCGCCGGCCAGCTGGCTGGGGGCGGGGAGAAGCCTGTCAAAACGGGGGATCCCCCGCTGGGACCTGGGGATTGGGAAGCCTAATTGTTAGTTTGTTTCTGTTGAATAGACCTGAGAACAGGTGCCTGAGTGAGTACTTTAACTTGGGAACCCACAGCCAAAGGGAGATATTACATTGAGGAGTCACTGCCACTCTGAGTAGAGTTGGGGAATTGGGTGAAGGTTGGAATGCCATTTCATTGTTTTCCCAGGCTCAGAGCATTTTATATTTTTAGTTTCTGCTGTGATCCTTGTGCTTTTTATTGATATTTTATTTTAAAATTGCATTGCCAAATTCCACTATTCCCCCATCTTTCCATTTTAAACAAAATAGATGCCTAGTGGGTGGGCCAGCTCTGAGTATGACAGGGAAATGACAGAGAAGCTGAATGCACTTTTTTTGTCTCTGTCATCACTTGGAAGATTGGAGGTGTTTGTCTAATTTAGAACTGCCAATCTCAGGAGGGGTACTGAAAGACCTGAGTTGGATTGAGATGATGAGAGACTATGACTGATGGACAAATTAAAAACCGACAAATCACGAGGCCCAGATCATGGCATATGTCCAAGAGTTCTGAAATAGGTCAAATGTGAACTTGTGAATCTCTGGACAAAAATGTATCATTAAAATCTGCCTCCTTTCCTGAGGACTGGAAGGTAGCTAATGTAAGCCCTATCTTTAAAAAAGGTTCTGGAAGAGATCTGGGAAATTACAGGCTGGTCAGTCTGTTAATACTGGGTAAATTGGTGGGATCTGTTACTGAAGATTGAATTAGTAAGCACATTGATGAACAAAAGTTATTGAGGAAGCATCAGTGGTGAATGTTAGTGGCAATTTCTCTTGTGTTTGGGTTCTGTTTTTACTCAACTAGTGAACTGTTAGACATTAGCACAATATCATCTGTGAACTGTTGTCCTTCTGACTCTATTTTGTAAGCTCAGAGATGTAGTCTTTGTGTATTTAATTTGGATACTGCAGCAACACTCCTTAAAATCTGGACCAGCCTTTTGTTATATGTTGAGAGAGCATGTAAAGATGGTGATTGCACAATGTGTTTGTGGGGGGAAAAGACAGGTAAGCAAAGTAGATGCTAAGAAGGACTGTGGGAAGAGAGAGTGAGCATGAGTGCAGATGTATCCAGGAAGAGATATCCAAAAACTAAAAAATTACAGTAGTGTTTTTTCTGGTAATGAAAACTACATTTACTAATGGAACTGGAGAATATTAAGATATGGTGGTTACTGTCATAATTAATAGAGCAATGTCTCCTCTTAGGAGTTTCCTTTCCTCTGCAAGTATCAAACAAGCAATGAAATGGAATAGGAATTGGGGGATATTGGTGCTATAATATGGTATCAGCCGTTGTCGTTTACTAAACATTCCTGCTGTCAGAACTTAAGAACTTCAAACGGATCCCATACTTGGTTACAAAGCTAGGATTTTATTAGAAAGAACTAAGCACTGGAAGAGGCAAGATAACAGTGATGGCGAGAGCCAGCACCAACTCAATTTTATACACGTAAAGCAAACATCTCACAAAGCCACAATTCACACCGTTACAGGCACATCTGTCTTCTCACCATCACTATCAGTAGAGAGGATGCCTCCCTACTCCGAAGGCCATGCTGTTCGGCTTCAAAGGGTCCCAGTGTGAGAATGTGCAGAGACATAACATAACTCATTCTACAGCCCCAAATATTTTGGATACCAGTGGGGCAAGGTTAATTACTATACAAGCACTTTGGGTTAAACAAGGGTTACAACATGGAGTCGGTTTGGTTCAGTACAATACAGCATTGGTTGCATTATAAGAAAGCAGCAGTAAAGATACAAGTTCTGACATACTGCCCCCCCTAAGCGCCCCCTCCCGCGGGGCCCGCCTTGGGCTTGTGCGGGTACAGTAGGTGAAATTTTTTCAGCAGTTGCGGAGCAGCTACGTTCTGAGATTCGACCCACTCATCACAGCTCGGGGGGAAATGTTTCCACCTGATCAAATAATACAGTTTTCCCCTTTTGACTTTGGAGTCCAGGATCTCCTGGACTTCATGGTGACTCTGACCCCTCACTGTCGTCGGAGGGGGCGGTGGGGCCCTGGGATGGAAGGACGTAGCACCAGGGTCTTTCCGAAGCAAGCTGCAATGAAAAACAGGATGGATCTTACTTAGAGCTTTGGGTAGATCGAGTTCCACCGTTACTTTGTTTATGACCCTTTTGATTTTAAAAGGCCCCAAGAACTTCAGTGCGAGTTTACGGCAGGACTGGGGAAGGGGAAGGTTTTTTGTTGACAAGAAGACTGTATCCCCCACCCTTAGATCCCACTCTGGGGAGTGTTTTTTGTCAAACTGCTTTTTGTAGGCTTTTTTCGCTTCCTCCAGGTTTTCCTGAATACCCTTCCAGCCTTCACGAAGGCCCTCCCACCATTGCTGGCATGATGTTGGTTCGGACGGGCTGGCAGGGAGGGTGAGTGTGGGAAACGGCTTTCCTTCGTAACCATTGATGATCTGGAAAGGAGAGGTTTTGGTAGAGCTATGGAGGCTATTGTTGTAGCCATATTCCGCAAAAGGGAGGAGGTCCACCCAGTTGGACTGTTGGAAATTAATGAAACAGCGAAGGTATTGTTCTAGAAGACTATTAACCCTCTCTGTCTGTCCGTCCGACTGGGGGTGGTAGGCAGAGCTTAGTCCTTGCTCAATGCCGGCTAGTTTGCAGAACTCCCGCCAGAAGTTGGCAACGAACTGCGTTCCGCGGTCGCTAATGACCTTGTCTGGGAATGAGTGTAGGCGTACAATGTGGGTGAAAAAGAGCTGGGCGAGTTTTTTGGCCGTGGGCAGTTGCTTGCACGGGATGAAGTGGGCTTGCTTTGAAAATGTGTCCACTACAACCAAGATGACTGTCTTGCCCTGTGAAGGCGGGAGTTCGACAATGAAGTCTATGGAGACTACCGACCAAGGCCGGGCGGCAGTAGGGAGGGGGACCAGGTGGCCCGGGGGTTTGCCGCCCCTCCGCTTAGCCATGAGGCAGGTGGGACATGAGAGAACAAATTCCGACACATCTTTTTTAATTTTTGGCCACCAAAACTGGCGAGTGAGCAAGTTGAGAGTTTTGACATAGCCAAAGTGGCCGGCCAGGCGACTAGAATGGCAGCGTTCCAAGACTTCCTTTCTGAGGGGAGTGGGCACATAGATCTTTTCATTGTGCAGCCAGAGACCGTTTTCGGCTTTGACTAAGTTGGGTGGGCGGTCAGTCTCCTGGCTATACACTGAGAGGAATCGAGGCAGCAGGTCTGAATCCGGAGAGCCGGTCTGCCTGCCGGAGCGGGTGGTGACTCCCCCCGAGATGGCTGAGGGGGAAATTAGTGAGTCCACCACCTCCTCCCTGAGACTGTCGTGTTGCGGCATGCGAGAGAGGGCATCCGCCAAAAAGTTCTTAGAGCCAGGGATGTGTTTCAGTACAAAGTCGAACTTAGCAAAGAAGCCTGCCCACCGGATTTGTTTTGCAGTCATTTTGCGGCGCCCAGTGAGGGCTTCGAGGTTTTTATGATCGGTCCAGATCTCGAAGGGGACTCTTGCTCCCTCTAGCCAGGAACGCCAGGTTTTAAGGGCAAACATGACTGCAAACGCCTCTTTGTCCCAGACTGACCAATTTCTTTGTTCATTGGAAAATTTCCTTGAGATATAGGCACACGGCCGGAGTACCCCATTCTCCCCTCTTTGCATTAATATGGCTCCCACTGCGGCGTCGGAGGCGTCGCATTGGACCATGAAGGGTTTTAGTTCGTCGGGATGAGCTAACACGGGTTCGGAGGTGAAGAGGCGCTTCAGTTCAGTGAAAGCTTTTTGGCAGTCAGGCGTCCACGTTAGGCGCGCGCCTGGCTTTTTCGCCTCGTCACCCTTCCCTTTGGTTTTGAGGAGTTCCGTGAGGGGGAGCATGACTGTAGCGAACCCCTTAATAAAGTCGCGGTAAAAGTTGGCGAACCCGATAAAACTTTGTAATTGTTTGCGGGTCCGAGGGGGTTCCCAGTCCAGCACCGCTTGGACCTTTGCGGGGTCCATTGACAATCCCTCCCCCGACACTCGGAAACCCAAGTAGTCCAGTTCTGTTTTATGAAACTCGCATTTCGACAATTTGGCATACAGTTTGTGTTTACAAAGGGTGCTTAACACTTTTCTAACCAGTGGCACATGAGATTTTAGATCTTGTGAATAGATAATGATGTCATCAAGGTACACCACCACCCCCTTAAAGAGGAAGTCCCGTAGCACTTCATTGATAAAGTTCATGAATACACCAGGGGCCCCTTGCAGTCCGAAGGGCATAACTAAGTACTCAAACTGTCCCAGAGGGGTGTTGAAGGCTGTCTTCCATTCGTCTCCCTCCTTGATGCGGACGCGGAAGTACGCGTCTCGGAGGTCAAGCTTGGTAAATACTTTTCCCTTTGCTACGGTGTTCAACAAGTCTTTTATCAACGGGATCGGGTAGGCGTTGGACATGGAAATCCCGTTTATCGCACGAAAATCTGTGCAAAGTCTAAGAGACCCGTCCTTTTTCTTTCGGAATAGGACGGGGGCGGCATGGGGGGCTGTGGCCGGTCGTATAAAGCCGCGTTTAAGATTTTTGTCCAAGAACTTTCGGAGTTCTGCTTTTTCCGCCCAACCCATGGAGTATAGTTTTGCTTTGGGAAGCTGGTGCCCTGGGATCAGCTCAATGGCACAGTCCGTAGGGCGGTGGGGCGGTAGCTCGTCCGCTTCTTTCTCGCTAAATGCTAATCTTAGGTCCTGATACTCCTTGGGGATTGTGGCGACTTCCTCGAGTGTGAGGCAAGCCCGCATGTTTTGGGGGGGAGCGTGCGGCCCCCATTCGGGGCGCCAGTGGTGGTGCTCGCACCTCCAATCGGGGAACCGGACGATTTGTTCCTCCCACCTTATGTCTGGTTGGTGGCGGGCGAGCCAAGCCGAGCCTACCACCACGTCTAAAGAGCAAGAGGGGGCAATTACGAAAGTCTCAATTCCCCAATGTTCCTCGGTTCCTACCGGGACCGCCTGAGTCTCAAGTGTACAGGGCTCCCCCCTCATGGGCCCCCCGTCCATCTGCTGGAATTGCATCGGTTGTGGCAGGGGCGAGGTGGCTAATCCCAACGCCTCGACTAGGCGGGGGGTGATCAGATCTCTGTTACACCCTGAGTCGATTAGCGCTCGGGCGTGCATGAATCTCTTTAGGTTGGGGTTAAAGAGGGTAACGGCCATAAATAGTAAACCCCCCGAGGCTCTCACCGTTAGGAGTGCCGGCTGTTGTTGGACCTGCTTTGCGGCACCCATTAAAGCAGGTCGCTGTCGTTTCCCGCCGACTCGGTGTCGTCCGACTCCTCGGTCGATTCTTCCACAGTCGCCAGGTCGGTGGTAAAATCCTCGTCAGTCGCCAGGGAAGTGGCGACGGAGCCCCGACTGGGCTCCTTCGAGCGGCTACTCTTCTTCTTTTTCGGGCCCGGGGTGGTCGGCTTCGCCGTGGGTGGGGTGGTCCCCGCTTTCACTGGGCAGTTGGCGGCGAGATGATCCGGATCTCCGCATCTGAAGCACTTGCGGGCGGGGGACGGAGTCGAGGTCGCCGGGGTCTTCCGCCCTTCGGTTTTAGTCGGGGTGTGTTTGGCCCCCTTCTTTGCCAGCTGCTGCCTCCGCATCCCTACGTGTTGGAGGTTGGTCTCCACTTCTCCGGCCAGTTGGATCCATCCGACCAGCGTGTCGGGTCTCCCTTGGCTGTAGCAGCGGTCGAGGATGTTCGGGTTCAAGCCATTGATAAACGCAGTGTATTTCATGACCTCGTTCCATCCCCTCGCTGCCGCGCAGTAGCCCAGGAACTCGGTGGCGTACTCGCGAGTGGAGCGGTTGCCCTGTTCTATGCGCTGAAGGGCGGCGACAGCCTTCTCCTCTCGCAGAGGGTCGCCATACTGGCGGAGCATCGCGTGCAGGAACCCCGCCACGGTAGTTAGTTCGGGCTTTCTTCCCATGAAGAGCCCCACGTACCACTTGCGGGCCGGGCCTCTCAGTCGGGACGCGATGTGGTACACTCGGCTGGCCTCGGTCGGGTAATCGGCACCCCAGTGGGTGAAGAACGTGTCGCGCTGTATTGTAAAGTACTCCACGTCCTCGGGATTCCCGTCGAAAGTAATCTTCAACTCTCTTCCTCGACCCTCGCCCCCCCCGGGGCTCGAGGTGCCACCGGCGGTGGCGCTGGGCCCGGTAGGGCCGGCAGGATCGGGGCGGGTGGCGCCGGGGGCCCCGGAACGGGCGGAGCCGGTGGCGCCGGAGCGGCCGGAGCCAGCGGGGCCGGGGCCGGCGGAGCTGGTGGCGCCGGGGCAGGCGGAGCCGGTGGCGCCGGGGCGGCCGGAGCCGGCGGGGCCGGGGCGGCCGGAGCCTGCGGGGCTGGGGCCGGTGGAGCCGGCGGGGCCGCGGGCGGTTGCCCCAGTGGTAGCCCTCCAGCAGGGACCCCCAGGACCACAGTTTGCAAGGTGCGGAGCTGGTCGTAAATCGCGCCCAGGTTCTGCTGCATCTCTTCGGCCATCGTCACGCGGGACCGATGCACGTCGTCGTGGATCTCCCGCACCCAGTCGAATAAGTCGTTGCGGAGGGTCCGGATCTGGTCGTCTCCCCCTTGGGGCTCCGGGCCCTCTGCCTGGTCGTCGTCGCCGTCTCCGGCTCCCCCTTCGCCCAACATGCTTCTGTACCGTTGCTCCGCGGCGTCGATTGCTGCCGTAGACTTCCGCGGGCTCCAGGTTCGTGGGGCGGGGAACGCGTCGACCGAGAAAGGTGCTGGGACCTTAATTTTGCGCCGAACCCCCGTCACTTTTGGGTCGAGCGGCGGGTCCTCCGTTGGGGTGGTGGGCTCTCCGTCGTCTGGCACTTTTGCCGCCATCGGGCCAAGCCTCCAGTACAGATAAGCCACGAAACAATGGCATCACTGTTATAATGTCAGAACTTAAGAACTTCAAACGGATCCCATACTTGGTTACAAAGCTAGGATTTTATTAGAAAGAACTAAGCACTGGAAGAGGCAAGATAACAGTGATGGCGAGAGCCAGCACCAACTCAATTTTATACACGTAAAGCAAACATCTCACAAAGCCACAATTCACACCGTTACAGGCACATCTGTCTTCTCACCATCACTATCAGTAGAGAGGATGCCTCCCTACTCCGAAGGCCATGCTGTTCGGCTTCAAAGGGTCCCAGTGTGAGAATGTGCAGAGACATAACATAACTCATTCTACAGCCCCAAATATTTTGGATACCAGTGGGGCAAGGTTAATTACTATACAAGCACTTTGGGTTAAACAAGGGTTACAACATGGAGTCGGTTTGGTTCAGTACAATACAGCATTGGTTGCATTATAAGAAAGCAGCAGTAAAGATACAAGTTCTGACACCTGCAAGGAGAAGAGCTATTGTGCTATTGCTTTTAGTTGAGGCCATTCAGTCCTTATACCATCTAATTCCAACTCAAAATACAACACATGATATATATGTTTGTAGGGTCCTGTATATGATTGTTCCTTTGCTACAGTTCCCTCTTAAGGAAATCTTTGATAGCAATTTTAAACAGGTCTTTATGGAAGCAAGTTTTAATTTACTCAGTGGTGCTTACTTTTAGGAAGGTCTTCTGAAGATTACAGTCTGTCCTCAGAATGATACAAGTAGAAAAATTTGCTCAGCTGTGCTGAATTGCTGAATGTTTCCTGTACACCCCATGTGCATATTTGACTCTGTAGGCTTGTATTCGACACAGATGAAAGAATCCAATGAACTATTTGGATTCAACATCTTTTGTGTCTCTAGGTATTTTAAAAGATCTTCACCATCAGACACTCAGACAATCAATCATATGCTGACAGTTGCACATATGCAAACCAGCAGTTATCATATCCAGCCGTCTGCTCTTCAGGGAAATATTGATTCTGATCCAGTTTTAAGAGTTTTCTAAAGATACCTTAACAACTTTCTTTTTTATGCTTCAAGTGATCTCTGTGCAGGGGACAAATATGCAGAGCTGGACAGTGCAATCCTTTCAATGTTATTGACATGCTTGTAAAATCTCAAGCTCAGGAGGCTAAGTTTAAAAGTATTGATTTTTTTCGGGAAGGTTATTGAAGTCTTAAATGCTTAACTACACTCTTTCCATTCAATTATATTGAAATAACCAGGCTTAACAATTAGCCAAGTTGGTATTATTAGCTGTTGAGAAAGATTTGCATTGAATTCACTGCACTGCCCTTCACAAAACATCAGTAATGATTTTTGTTGCATATCTATACTGTTTAAAGGTATGCTTGATAATTAGATACATTAACTAAAACTGGTTAAGAGAATTCTGCCCAATTAATACTGTTGCTGAAATGCACACTTGGAAGTAGCAGAAAGTCCCCCCTCCCCCCCAATATAGTTTATTCTCTTATGCTTCAAGGTAGCAATTATGTGCATATCAAATTAGTACAAAGTCTTATATAACGCTGTAAAAATTACTTTTGAGTGGTCTTTCATAGCAGTCAGTGTTATATGGTGGCTGGACTTGGACCAGGAAGCTGTAGGTTCAAATATCCATCCATCAGTAAACTTGTCTGGGTGAACCTGAGCTGGTCATTTTTTCTCTCAATCTTACCCATCCCAGTATCAAGTGCTGAAGGTTCTTGTCAGGAGAAATGACCAACTCAACTTCAGCATTTTTACGCTGCTGGTTCAGTATCAGTGTCTGTCTTTAAAACACTGATTGAACATTGAAAACAATGCATTTTTGGTTTATAATATTCTTAGCTTAGTTCAGATATTTTATAAGTAAACAAATGATTTTTTAGAATTTCATAAAATGATTTTTTAGAATATTATAATCTAATAATTAGATCCATTCCAGTCTGGCTTTCGCCAGGTCACGGGACGGAGACAGTTCTGGTTGATCTCATGGATGACCTCCTGCAACATCTGGATTGGGGCGGCTCAGCAGTGCTGCTATTATTGGATCTGTCAGCCACTTTTGATATGGTTGATCATCAGCTACTGACTGGCCGCCTTGCCGACGTGGGGATTCAGAGGTACGCCTTACAGTGGTTGACCTCCTTTCTCCAAGATCGTGGAAAAAGGGTGGTGATAGGGGAGGAGTCATCCCAGAGGCACTCACTCACATGTGGTGTGCCTCAGGGCGTGGTTCTGTCCCCGATGTTATTTAACATCTATATGCGCCCCCTTGCCCAGATTGTCAGAAGGTATGGACTGGGTTGTCACCAATATGCAGACGACACCCAGCTCTATCTATTGATGGGAGGCCAGTCTGACTGTACCCCGGAAAATCTGGACCTGGCTCTTCAATCCATAGCATCTTGGCTCAGGCTGAGTCGGCTGAAATTGAATCCGATAAAGATGGAGGTTCTTTCTCTAAGCCGAGGTGGTCCAAGGGGAGGGGTCCAGCTGCCGGCTCTAGAGGGGGTGCCATTGATACCAGCCCCTAAGGTCAAGAGCTTGGCTGTGCTCCTTGAGTCCTCCCTTACAATGAAGGCCCAGGTAGCAGCCACTATTAGATCCGCCTTTTTTCGTCTTTGCCGGGTGCGGCAGCTGGCTCCTTTTCTGGAGCACAATGACTTAGCAATGGTGATCCATGCTACAGTCACCTCAAAAATAGATCACTGTAATGCTCTCTACATGGGGCTATCCTTGATGCTGACTTGGAAACTACAGTTAGTGCAGAACGCTGCGGCACGGCTGTTAATGAGGCTCCCTCGATGAGAGCACATTCAGCCAGTGCTGAAAGAGCTGCACTGGCTACCTGTTGTGTTCCAAATCCGTTTCAAGGTGTTGGTATTGATCTTTAAAGCCCTTTATGGTCAGGGACCTGTTTATCTGTGGGACCGCCTTTTCCCATATATCCCCCAGAGAGCACTTCATTCAGGGACAAAAAATCTGCTGTCCACCCCTGGACCAAAGGAGGCCAGGTTGCGTTTGACACGAGCCAGGGCCTTCTCGGTGGCAGCACCAGAGTTATGGAATGCTCTCCCGGAGGCCATAAGGGCCCTGCGGGACCTTCCTACATTCCGCAGGGCCTGTAAGACCGAATTGTTTCGACAGGCCTTCGATGCTTAAACTGAGAGAGAGCTGCCACCTGACATCAGCTAGATTTCCCGGTGACCAACCGTCTGAAAAGCAGAACCACCAACATAGTAATGGTACAGCACCGTGGAATAGTTTTTAAATTTTAATTGTATTAATGTTTTATCGATTTTATTGACTTATTGTTTTAATTGTGTAAACGACTGTTGTAAGCCGCCCTGAGTCCACTTGTGGAGAGAGCGGGATAAAAGTCTAATGTAAATAAAATAGAATAAATAAAATAATAATAGCTAAACTCTAACATGCATTTAAAAAGCCATAGCTTTACAAGGGTCCTGTGTGATTCTTTCAGAATGGCATATTTTCTTTCTAACATACTTGGAGATGTTTTGGTACATGAGATTTTATTTTCATAGCTAGTTTGATTCTTGGGAATTGTATTATTTCTGTACAAATAACTTATGTGCTAAGGTCTTTCTGCACTCACAAGGACACATTAATATGAAACAATGGAAATCTTAATGAGAATAAGAAATGGTTGAAATAGTACTATTGTTACCTGACTGTTCCATGAAAGTTTAGTGGAAAAGCAAGTTAGTCGCCATGGTTTTGGTTGCTGATAGGACTCTTTTTTGAGCAGGAACACACAGGAACACAGTTCCGGCTGGCGTGGCATCGGGGGGGGGGGGGGTATGGCCTAATATGCAAATGAATTCCAGCTGTGTGAAACAATGGTGATGTCAGGGGTGTGGCCTAATATGCAAATGAGTTTCTGCTGGGCTTTTTCTACAAAAAGAGCCCTGGTTGCTGAGTTGGCTAACTGAAAATGAAGTTCCACACATTCTGCTGTGGTGTAGTGGTTGGACTACTATCTATAAGACCCATGTCTGAATCCCCACTCTGCTATTACTTGGTGACCTTTGACTTTTCAAGGTAGCTGTTAGGATAAAGTGAATGAGGAGAAATTGTGGGTGTGATCAGGTAGGCAGGTTTGGGTGTTTAGCAGCTCAATTGTGAGTACCATAGCTACACTAATAATGCTGGAGTTGCCTTCTATTAGAGGATGATAAATGATTCAGGAGAAATCTCAGTTAAAGTGGGTCATGGAGATTTGTTGTCAGTGAGAGAACGGCTTATCACTAACAGTGTCTGGAAGCTGAAATTCACCATCCCAGAGTTGCAAAATAAAGCAACAGCTCGTACAGAGCAAAACCTTGGAAAGATATAAAAATAAATAAGTTTTTAAGCATGGCCTCAGCCTTTCAGGTTGTGTTGAAGCATGGTATTTTCATTTCTGATATGATATTCTCTGCAGGACGGCCATAGCCTCAGGGGAACACACCAAACACTTATTAGAACTTGCCTTCTTGGAGAGTAGTTCAAGGTGGTGGCACAATTCATTTTTCAATTTCCACTTCAATGGTGTATGAAGTTCATGTGCTACTAAAATTCATTCAGAATTGTCATTTTACTTCCTGCACAGCGAATGAAGGCATGATTCTTTAAAATACTTGTAACTTTTATATGTGTATGTCTGTGTTAAAGAAGCCATAATGACATATGGAATTAGTTTAAGGAGTGGATATTCCATGCTTCATCCAGTGAAACACCAAAGGTTTAACAGAATTTCTTCTACATATTTTTTTTTATGGATTGCCTTTGGTTAAACTAGATGATGTAAAGAACTTGAGGCTGCACCAAAAGCAGCAGCCCCACAACTTTTTTCTTGTCTAGCAAATCTCAACAAGTGATCTGATGTTATATCACTGAGCATTTCATTGTCTCATCAAGTGGCAGTCAATGAAGTGCAGTGAGGAAGTTCTTAATTAACAAATGATCTGATTTCCCCAGCTTAGTCCAAATTAGAATTCACTCTCTCTGTTCCTGGGTATTTGATCTGAAGATCTCCCATCAAATTTCATGAAGAATGAAACCCTTCAAATTAGAAATGGAGTTATCTTCTCTTCCCGCTTCCCTCCCCTCCCCAATTTGTTTTTAAAGGCCATTTTTGTGAATTAGTCCTGCTTCACTGTTCACTTAGTTGTGGCCTGAGTATGTGGAGGGTGACAATGAATGTCTCCTGACAATTGGCAACACCATCAGAAGGTAGGGTTCCCAATCCCCCCGCTTTAGCGGGAGACTTCTGGGTTCCCAGCTTAATCTCCCGGTCTTCAAAAATTGAGAAGCGGGGGGGGGGGAGTGGAGGGGGGGAGAACATACCTATAGAGCTCCTGTTGTAGAGCTCCTGAGCAGTTTGTAAAATCCCTGTCCCTTTAAGGCTGGGCAGGAAGGAGGAAACAGGAAGGGCTTCGGAGAACGGCCCCTCCCTTCTTTGCTTTCGTTTTCTCAGCAGGCACAGTTCTCCGGAAGAAGACCAAGTAAGTATTTGTGTGTGTGTGAGAGAGGGAGGGGGATTCCCTGGTATGGAGGCCCTCCCTCCCTTTAGAAAGTGTGTGTGGGGGGAGGGAAATGTCTACTGGGCACTCTATTATTCCCTATGGAGAATGATTCCCATAGGGAATAATAGGGAATTGATCCGTGGGTATTGGGGGCCCTGGGGGGGCTATTTTTTGAGGTAGAGGCACCAGATTTTTAGTATAGCATCTAGTGCCTCTCCCCAAAATACCCCCCAAGTTTCAAAACGATTGGACCAGAGGGTCCAATTCTATGAGCCCCCAAAGATGGTGCCCCTATCCTTAATTATTTCCTATGGAAGAAAGGCATTTGAAAAGGTGTGCTGCCCCTTTAAATGTGATGGCCAGAACTCCCTTGGAGTTCAATTATGCTTGTCACACCCTTGTTCCTGGCTCCACCCCCAGTGTCTCCTGGCTCCACCCCCAAAGTCTCCTGGCTCCGCCCCCAAAGTCCCCAGATTTTTCTTTAATTGGACTTGGCAACCCTATCAGAAGGGCATCTACATCACTATTTGCAAATCCCGTTCACATGGCATTGTGAGGCTTGTATCTCTCTTATTTCTACTTGAATGGACAAGAATTTTTGTTTGTTTTAAACTATTTTTGCTTAGATCGAAAAGAAAAAAAGGGGTCAAAGGGAAAATGGCTGGAGGCCCTAAACTATACCCCCAGTGAAGGGGATGCAATGTTGCAATGTTGCATAATACTGTGTAGTACGCTCACATCTAAATTAAGATTTCCCATAATACTTCTTTCATTTCTGCAAATCTGGTCTTTTCAGAAACATTCACTTTCAGATGTAAGCAAGAATTCACTATCTCTGAGAGCCACTAGTTTTGCATAGTCAAACAGAAAACTTGAGCTTGGTTTTGTGCAGGGCTTTTTTGTTGTAGAAAAGAGCCCCATGGTGCAGAGTGGTAAAGCTCTAGTACTGCAGTCGGAGCCCTCTGCTCATGACCTGAGTTCGATCCCAGTGGAAGCTGGTTCAGGTAGCCGGCTTCAGGTTGACTCAGCCTTCCGTCCTTCCGAGGTTGGTAAAATGAGTACCCAACTTGCTGGGGGGAAAGTGTAGATGACTGGGGAAGGCAATGGCAAACTACCCCGTAAAAAGTCTGCCGTGAAAACGTTGTGAAAGCAACATCACCCCAGAGTCGAAAACGACTGGTGCTTGCACAGGGACTACCTTTACCATTTTTTTTTTTTGTAGCAGGAACTCCTTTGCATATTAGGTCACATTCCCCTGATGTAGCCAATCCTCCTGGAGCTTACAGGGCTGTTAGTACAAGGCCTACTGTAAGCTGTAGGAGGATTGGCTACATCAGGGAGGTCTAGCCTAATATGAAAAGGAGTTTCTGCTGCAAAAAAAGCCTTGGTTTTGTGTGTGTGTGTTTTCCCAGTCAGGACCATGCAATGAGCCATATGGATGATAGCCATTGTTCTGTCAAGTGTTTTGTCTGACATAATGGTGTCTTCTGTTCTCAGTGGTTAACATGAGCAAGGTAACTGAAACTGACCTCCTCTATGCCATGTATTGTTTTATAGACTTATGCTGTGTCTCTTCTTATTCACCTCATCTCTAAATTGTCTTAACCTTTTAAATATTTCCTCATGTGGAACAGTTTCCATGCCTGCAGTTATTTTTGTTATCCTTGTCTGAACTTTCTCCAGTTTGCCTCTATCCTCTCAGAAATGGTGTGACCAGAATTCAGTGTAGTACATTAATGTCAAGACTTATTAGTACAGTATTTGTGCTTCCACTCTCTGTAGCAGAACATTGTGGCTTATCATTTCCCCTATTTAAAATCAGAAGGAACTCTGCTGAAGCCAGTTGACTTAGTTTGGGGCAAAGAGGTTCATATTTACTTTTTTAAAACCACCAAAGCTTACCTAACTCTGTCCACTGTTGATTTGGAAGGGATGGAATGTAACCCATTTATTTATTTATTTATTAAAAATTATTAGCCAGCTTTCTACCTTGCAGAACTCAAGGTGGCTTACAGCATGGATAAAACACATAAAAATAAAATGCATTAAAACATTTAAAAATAAAATCACAACTCAGGACTGCTAGTAAACTGAACCAAATGTAATCCTAAATAAAACCATCTTCAATTGCCCCCTAAAGATTGAAAATGAGGGAGCCAGGCACACTTCCTTGGGGAGGTTTTTGCATAATCATGGGACTGCCACTGAGAAAGGACCTCTCTCATGTGACTAAGTCAGTAAATTGAACACCAGTCCTTTTGGAATGGAGTCCTTAATTTTAATGTGACTAGATAATATTATTTAGTTACGGAAAATACTGTTTAGGTATTGAACAGTGAGTGTCTATTTTCCCCCCAGAGGAATTGGTAGGAGAAAGCAGAGAAAATTGTCCATGATCAAAATTTGGGATGCATTCTTATTCTTACAAATGAAGGTCCTTTGAATTGACCCCTGTAACTCTAGTGCAGTGGTGGCAAACCTATGGCACAGGTGCCAGAGGCGGCACTCAGAGCTCCTCCTCTCCCCAAACTCAAGCTCCTTCCCCCAAATCTCCAGGTTTTTCCCAACCCAAACCTGGCAACCCTAACTGGGCTTCCTTCAGAGAGACAACAGGGCACTCCAACCTTTTTGAGCTCATGGGCACCTTTGGAATTCTGACGTGGGGGGGGGGGTTGCAACCACAATGCAGCACCCAAACACAACTCACTGCACAATGGGCCCTATTTCCAATGAGGAAAATTCCTTGCAGGTGTTCCTGCAGTTTTAGGGAGGGGATTAGATGGGACCCACTAGGGCAGGGGTGGCCAAACTTACTTAACATAAGAGCCACATAGAATAAATGTCAGATGTGTGAGAGCCACCAGACATGAACATCAGATGTCTGAGAGAAGAAAGGAAGGAAGGAAAATAGGTGGGGAGGGGGAGAGAGAGGTGTAAAGAAAGCAACTTGAACTTTAAATGCATTCTCCAAGCCACTGGCTGACTTAGCTTGAAGAAGTGGTTTAAAGAGACAAATGCCTTCTCTGGTGGGGGCTTCAAGAGCCACACAATGTGTGTGAAAGAGCTACATGTGACTCCTGAGCCACAGTTTGGCCACCCCTGCACTAGAGAGATGAGTATAAGGCAGCTTCACATTTTTCAAAACTGTTGTGGCACGGTCCAAGTCGAAGGGAAGAAGAGAGCATGGGTATGGGGGGTGGGGAGGAGAGATCAGGACCTTGAATCAAGCACGTTTTTTTTGAAGGGATGTACGTTTATTACAGGAAATGTTGGATCCCACTGATATGGCAGAAACAGCAGCCAGGATCGCCTCTGGTTTAGGAGTGGAAAGGGAGGAACTGCAGGCTTCCTTGCTTTCAAATACGATGCTTCTGATAGCAGTATCTGAGCAGAGCTCTTTCAAGCTACAGGAACGATAAGGCAAATTGTTGATAAGCTGTTTTTGAACTGTTACATTGCTGTTCTGGTTTCTCAGAGTACCCCTGATTAAAGAAAGAAGATGATATTGGATTTATATTCCGCCCTTCACTCTGAATCTCAGGGTCTCAGAGCAGCTCACAATCTCCTTTATCTTCCTCCCCCACAACAGATACCCTGTGAGGTAGGTGGAGCTGAGAGAAGCCCTTCCAGAAGCTGCCCTTTCAAGGACAGCTCTGTGATAGCTATGTCTGACCCAAGGCCATTCCAGTAGCTGAAAGTAGAGGAGTGGGGAATCAAACTTGGTTCTCCCAGATAAGAGTCTACGCACTTAACCTCTACACCAAACTGGCTCTCCTTTCTCACATCAGACTTTCTAGTTAATACAATTTAGACTATTCCTGAAGTTTCCAAGGGTAGCCATGCTGGTTCATAGTAGAACAACTAGATTCGAGCCCAGGAGCACCTTAGAGACCAACAAGATTTGAGGGAGGGGGCACAAGCTTTCCAGCATTAGAGCTCCCTCGATTAGATAAAAGGAGCTTTTACTTGCGAAAATCTTGTTCTCTAAGGTGCCGCTGGACTCAGATTTAGCCATATAAATCAGTGGACTCCTTTCATCAACTTTTTGGGATAAAAAACTGGCTGATTAATAGGAAGCAGAGAGTGAGTATAAATGGGCAGTCTTCACAGTGGAGGACGGTAAGCAGTGGGGTGCCACAGGGCTTGGTACTGGGTCCCATGCTCTTTAACTTGTTCATAAACGATTTGGAGTTGGGAGTGAGCAGTGAAGTGGCCAAGTTTGCAGATGACACTAAATTGTTCAGGGTGGTGAGAAACAGAGAGGATTGTGAGGCACTCCAAAGGGATCTGTTGAAGCTGGGTGAGTGGGCATCAATGTGGCAGATGAGGTTCAGTGTGGCCAAGTGCAAAGTAATGCACATTGGGGCCAAGAATCCCAGCTACAAATACAAGTTGATGGGGTGTGAACTGGCAGAGACTGACCAAGAGAGAGATCTTGAGGTCATGGTAGATAACTCACTGAAAATGTCAAGACAGTGTGCAATTTCAATAAAAAGGCCAACGCCATGCTGGGAATTATTAGGAAGGGAATTATTAACAAATCAGCCAGTATCATAATGCCCCTATATAAATTGATGGTGTGGTGTCATTTGGAGTACTGTGTGCAGTTCTGGTCGCCACACCTTAAAAAGGATATTATAGCATTGGAGAAAGTGCAGAAAAGGGCAACTAGAATGATTAAAGAGTTGGAACACTTTCCCTATGAAGAAAGGTTGAAACGCTTGGGGCTCTTTAGCTTGGAGAAACGTCGCCTGCGGGGTGACATGATAGAGGTTTACAAGATAATGCATGGGATGGAGAAAGTAGGGAAAGAAGTACTTTTCTTCCTTTCTCACAATATTAGGTTTGACACGCTATCCCCTTCTCTTTTATCCTCACAAAGAACCTATAAAGCGGGTTAACTCAGAGTATATTACTGTTTCAAGATTTCCCAGCAAGCTGCCAGGACTGAGTGGGCATGTGAATCAGGACCTCCCAGATCTGATTTGGACACTCTAACCACCAGCTCCTACTAAACACGCTATATTTTAATGTATTATTTTCCCTAATGGCAAACTAGAATGATGTTTATAATGTATGTTACCTGTTCAAAAGAAAATTTGGTGGACAGAAACACCTCTGGGAAAGGCATGTTCTCAGTTTAACCCAGACTTGCAAGCAACAGAGCAATGAACAGCCTCCATTTATTGCGTTATGGCACTCTCACCATCATTCTCTCATTCTGACATGTTACTATTTTGTTGGTTTCCTAAGCAAATGCTATCCAGACCAAATGTTCTTTCACTTTTTTTATTTCACTATGAGTTGTTTTTTCTAAACTAAAACCTCAGTATTCAGATAAAATTGCCGTGTTGGCACTTTGCGATAAATAAGTGGGTTTGGGGTTGCAGTTTGGGCACTCGGTCTCTAAAAGGTTCGCCATCACTGCTCTAGTGTTACCACATCACATCTCATGCTATTCCAGAGGATCACCTGACCCTCAGCTTTTTCAGGCTGCAAGGAGCTGCTGTGGAACTGAGGAGGCAGGAAAACCTCATTGGAGAAACGTCGACTGCGGGGTGACATGATAGAGGTTTACAAGATAATGCATGGGATGGAGAAAGTAGAGAAAGAGGTACTTTTCTCCCTTTCTCACAATACAAGAACTCGTGGGCATTCGATGAAATTGCTGAGCAGACAGGTTAAAACAGATAAAAGGAAGTACTTCTTCACCCAAAGGGTGATTAATATGTGGAATTCACTGCCACAGGAGGTGGTGGCGGCCACAAGCATGGCCACCTTCAAGAGGGGGTTAGATAAAAATATGGATCAGAGGTCCATCAGTGGCTATTAGCCACAGTGTGTGTATGTATATGTGTATATATATATATATGGCCGCTGTGTGACACAGAATGTTGGACTGGATGGGCCATTGGTTTGATCTAACATGGCTTCTCTTATGTTCTTATTTCTTGGTGGAACTCTTTTCACAGTTGTCTAGATTCAAACTATGGCACAGTGCCATGTAGTCGATAGATTTAGAACACAGAATCCCAGTTTCTAGTCCTAGTGAGCCATAAAGCATACTTAATTGGTTTTGACTAGCATATCTCTCATCCTATATTACCTTGCAGGGCTTGATAAAAAGACAAACAGATATATTTGCTATGGGTTCCTTAGAAGAACAGTGGGATAAAATGGAAAGTAGTGCTGTAGTTTGAAGAAAAAGTTGGATTATAGACTTCTTCCTTTCTTCAGCGTTTCTCATGCATGACTGCTTACAACCTTACCTCATAACATTTAAGTATTTTAAAAGGATAGGTTTCCTTCCTTGTAGTGAGCATTTTTGTTGTTCTCTGAACATCAGATGCAAGGAACAATGGTGCCGCAAATCCTTAAGGGGGAAAATAAGCAGGAGAAATTTCCACTTTTTTGGTTTTAAATTAATGTTCAGGAGCGTGCAGACAGTGCCTCTTTTATGCATACAGAAGTATTGTAAAAATTGTTTCAAACACTAATCACTCTTTATGACCATGAAATCCATCTTCCTTTTACATTAATACCAATCATCAACAAAAAGAAAAAGAGGAGAAAAGACAAGGAAGGATAAAGGGCTGGATCCAGTCTCCTCTCTTCTAATGGAAAAGTAGTTACAGTCATGCAAGGAGGGGAACACTTGCTACTAATTTCCCACTGAAGAAATCTACACTGTATCTCATCATATTCCTGAGAGCAGGGCTTTTTTTTTTTAAATGCACAGGAACGCAGTTCCAGCTGGCTTGGTGTCAGGGGAGTGGCCTAATATGCAAATGAATTCCTGCTGGGCTTTTCTACAAAAAAAGCCCTGCGTGAAACAATGGTGACATCAGGGGGTGTGGCCTAATATGCAAATGACTTCCTGCTGGGCTTTTTCTACAAAAAAAGCCCTGCCTGAGAGTCTACTGACTTAGTGACTTTGTGGAGTAAAAGGAGCACTAGGAGCCAGACAAGAACTCCATGGCTCAGAGTGGTAAAGCTGCAGTACTGCAGTCGGAGCCCTCTGCTCACGACTGTCAGAACTTAAGAACTCCAGGCAGATCCCATACTTAGTTTCCAAGCTAGGATTTTATTAGAGAGAACTAAGAACTGTTAGATACAAGGTACAAGATAACAGTGATGGCGAGAGCCAGCACTGGCCCAGTTTTATATAGTAAAACAAACAACCCACAAAGCTTTAATTCACACCGTTACAGGCACATCTGTCTTCCCACCAGTGCTATCAGCAAAGACGTTGCCTCCTTACTCTGAAGGCCACACGATTCGGCTTCAAAGGGTGTCAGTGTGAGAAAGTACAGAGATACAACATTATTCAGTCTACAGCCCCCAAATACTTTGGATACCATCGGGGCAAGGTTAACTACTACTCAGGCACTTCAGGTTAAGAAAGGTTACAATATGGGGTCGGTCTGGTTCAACGCTCAGGTCCACTCTATGCATACTTGCCAACCATCAATTATACTGGTTCTACATTAAGCTAGCAATAATAAAGTTACAAGTTCTGACATACTGCCCCCCCTAAGCGCCCTCCCCCGGGGGGTGGCGGCTTGGGCTTGTGCGGGTACAGCAGGTGAAACTTTTTTAACAATTGCGGCGCAGCTACGTTCTGAGACTCGACCCATTCATCACAGCTCGGGGGGAAGTGCTTCCACCTGATTAAGTAATACAGTTTCCCCCGTTTGACTTTGGAGTCCAGGATTTCGTGGACTTCATGGTGACTCTGACCCCTCACTGTCGTCGGAGGGGGCGGCGGAGCCCTGGGATGGAAGGACGTGGCACCAGGGTCTTTCCGGAGTAAGCTGCAATGAAAAACAGGATGGATTTTGCTTAGAGACTTGGGCAGCTCGAGTTCTGCAGTCACTTTATTGATTACTCGTTTGATCCTAAAAGGCCCAAGAAACTTCAACGCAAGTTTGCGGCAGGGCTGAGGAAGGGGGAGGTTTTTTGTGGACAAAAAGACAGTGTCTCCCACTCTCAATTCCCATTCAGGAGAGTGTTTTTTATCAAACTGTTTTTTGTAAGCCTTTTTCGCTTCCTCCAGGTTCTCCTGAATTCCCTTCCAGCTCTCCCGAAGGCCTTCCCACCATTGTTGGCACGATGTGGGTTCTGAGGGGGTGGCAGGGAGGGGAAGCGTTGGGAAAGGCTTGCCCTCATAGCCATTTATGATTTGGAAAGGAGAGGTTTTAGTAGAGCTGTGAAGGCTGTTGTTGTAGCCGTATTCAGCGAATGGGAGTAGGTCCACCCAGTTGGACTGTTGGAAGTTAATGAAACAGCGGAGGTACTGTTCTAGAAGGCTATTAACCCTCTCCGTCTGTCCGTCCGACTGGGGGTGGTAGGCTGAGCTGAGGCCCTGCTCAATACCCGCAAGTTTGCAAAACTCCCGCCAGAAGTTGGCAACGAACTGCGTCCCGCGGTCGCTAATGACCTTGTCTGGGAACGAGTGTAGGCGTACAATGTGTGTAAAGAAAAGTTGGGCAAGTTTTTTAGCCGTGGGGAGCTGCTTGCAGGGGATGAAGTGGGCTTGTTTGGAGAATGTATCGACCACTACCAGAACAACAGTTTTGCCCTGCGACGGCGGGAGCTCCACAATGAAATCCATAGACACTACCGACCAAGGCCGGGTGGCTGTTGGGAGGGGCACTAGGTGGCCGGGAGGTTTACCCCCTCTTCGTTTAGCCATCAGACAGGTAGGACATGAGAGGACGAATTCGGAGACGTCTCTTTTGAGCCTAGGCCACCAAAACTGTCGGGTAATGAGGTTGAGGGTTTTGACATAGCCGAAATGGCCCGCCAGGCGGCTGGAATGACAATGCTCTAAAATCTGCTTGCGGAGGGAGGAGGGCACATAGATCTTTTCGTTGTGCAATAGGAGGCCGTCCTCGCTTTTACGGAGGTTCGGTGGTTGGTCTGCTTCCCGAGCAGTCTCCGCAACTAACTGAGACAAGAGGTCCGGCTCCGGGGGGCCGATCCTCTTCCCGGAGCGGGTGGTGACCCCCCCCGCGATGGCCGAAGGGGGGATAAGGGAGTCTACCACCTCCTCGCGGAGGCTCTCGTGCTGTGGCAGGCGGGAGAGGGCGTCCGCCAAGAAATTCTTGGTACCTGGGATGTGTTTCAGTACAAAGTCGAATTTGGCGAAAAACCCAGCCCACCGGATTTGTTTTGCAGTCATTTTGCGGCGCCCGGTCAATGCCTCGAGATTTTTGTGGTCAGTCCAGATTTCAAACGGGACTCTGGCCCCTTCGAGCCAGGAGCGCCAGGTTTTCAAGGCAAACATGACTGCAAAAGCCTCCTTGTCCCACACTGACCAATTTTTCTGCTCGTTCGAGAACTTTCGTGAAATGTAGGCGCAGGGGCGCAGAACCCCGTTGTCCCCCCTTTGCATTAATATGGCTCCGACGGCGGCGTCGGAAGCATCACATTGAACCACGAAAGGTTTTAACTCGTCAGGGTGGGCCAACACGGGCTCCGAGGTGAAGAGGCGTTTCAATTCTGTAAAGGCTTTTTGACACTCGGGCGTCCACGTTAGGCGCGCGCCCGGCTTTTTTGCCTCTGCCCCCTTCCCCTTTGTTTTTAGGAGCTCCGTAAGGGGTAACATGATGGTGGCGAACCCCTTTATGAAGTCGCGGTAAAAATTTGCGAACCCGAGAAAACTTTGGAGCTGTTTGCGGGTTCGTGGGGGCTCCCAGTCTAGCACCGCTTGCACCTTTGCTGGGTCCATTGACAACCCTTCCCCCGATACTCGGAAGCCTAGATAGTCAAGTTCAGTCTTGTGAAATTCACATTTTGATAGTTTGGCATACAACTTGTGCTTGCACAGGGTGCTCAACACTTTTCTGACTAGTGGTACATGTGACTTGAGATCTGGCGAATAGATAATGATGTCATCAAGGTACACCACCACCCCCTTAAACAGGAACTCTCGCAGAACCTCGTTGATAAAGTTCATGAATACCCCAGGGGCCCCCTGTAGCCCGAAAGGCATAACCAAGTACTCAAATTGTCCTAGCGGGGTGTTGAACGCGGTCTTCCACTCGTCCCCCTCCCTGATGCGGACTCGGAAGTACGCGTCTCGGAGGTCGAGTTTTGTGAATATTTTCCCTGTGGCCACAGTATTCAATAGGTCCTTAATCAATGGGATCGGGTAGGCATTAGACATCGAAATCCCGTTTATCGAGCGAAAATCTGTGCAAAGTCTAAGCGACCCATCCTTTTTCTTTCTGAAGAGGACGGGGGCGGCATGGGGGGCTGTTGCCGGTCGTATGAACCCCCGCTTCAGGTTTTTGTCCAAAACTTTGCGGAGTTCCGCTTTCTCCGCCCAACCCATGGAGTACAGTTTCGCTTTTGGCAGTTGCTGCCCCGGGATCAGTTCGATTGCACAGTCCGTGGGGCGGTGAGGTGGTAACTCATCCGCCTCCTTCTCACTAAAGGCCAGTTTTAAGTCCCGGTATTCCTTGGGGATCGAGGCGACCTCCTCGAGGGTGAGGCAGGCTCGCTCATTCCGGGGAGGCGGATGCGGCCCCCATTCGGGGCGCCAATGGTGGTGTTCGCACCTCCAGTCCGGGAATCGGACGATCTGCTCCTCCCACCTTATGTCTGGCTGGTGGCGGGCGAGCCAACCCGAGCCCATCACCACATCAAACGAGCAAGAGGGGGCAATTACAAAAGTTTCGATCCCCCAATGCTCTTCGGTCCCAACGGGGACCGCCTGCGTTTCTAGCTTACATGGCTCTCCCCTCATGGGCCCCCCGTCCATCTGCTGGAAAAGCATGGGTAGCGGGAGGGGGGACGTGGCTAGTCCTAGCGCCTCTACTAGGCGGGGGGTGATCAAGTCCCGGTTGCACCCCGAGTCGATTAGTGCTCGGGCATGCATGAACCGTTTTAGGTTCGGGTTGAGAAGGGTTACGGCCATAAACAATAAACCCCCCGTGGCTCTCACCGTGAGGAGTGCCGGCTGTTGCTGGACCTGCTTCGCGGCACCCATTAAAGCAGGTCGTTGTCGTTTCCCGCCGACTCGGTGTCGTCCGACTCCCCGGTCGATTCTTCCACGGTTTCTGGTTCGGCGGTAAAATCCTCGTCAGTCGCCAAGGTGGTGGCGACGGAGCCCCGTCCGGGCTCTTTCGGCCGATTACTCTTTTTCTTCTTGGGCCCCGATGCGGTTGGCCTGGCTGTCGGCGGGGTGGACCCCGCTTTGGCTGGGCAGTTGGAGGCGAGGTGGTCCGGGTCGCCGCACCGGTAACACTTTCGGGCAGTGGTGGGGGTCGAGGTTGTCGGGGCCCGTCGCCCCTCCGCCTTGGTGGGTGTGGATTTCAACCCCTTCTTCGCCAGTTGCTGTCGGCGAAGCCCCACGTGCTGGATGTTGGTCTCGACCTCTCCAGCTAGCTGGATCCACCCGACCAAGGTGTCGGGTCGCCCGTGGCTGTAGCAGCGGTCGAGGACGTTCGGGTTCAGCCCGTTACAAAAAGCAGTATATTTCATAATCTCGTTCCACCCTCTCACTGCCGCGCAGTAGCCCAGGAACTCCGTGGCATACTCGCGAATGGATCGGTTGCCTTGTTCGATGCGCTGGAGGGCTGCGATGGCTTTCTCCTCGCGGAGCGGGTCGCCGTACTGGCGAAGCATTGCGTGCAGGAACCCCGCTACGGTTGCTAGCTCGGGCTTCCTCGCGGTAAACAACCCGACGTACCATTTGCGGGCTGGACCTCTCAGTCGGGACGCAATGTGGTACACTCGGCTGGCTTCGGTCGGGTAGTCCGCACCCCAGTGGGTAAAGAACGTGTCGCACTGTATGGTGAAGTACTCCACGTCCTCTGGGCTCCCGTCGAATGTAATTTTCAGCTCTCTCCCCCCCCCTGCGGCCGGGGGTGCCGCGGGTTGGGGCACCGGGGCCGGCAGGGCCGGTAGGGCTGGTGCAGCTGGGGCCGGCGGCGCCGGCGGTGCGGGCACGGGGACCGCCGGGGGCGCCGGAACTGGCGGCGCCGGGGGCGCTGGGACCGGCGGCGCGGGGGCCCCCGGGGCCGGAGGCGCCACTGGTTGTGGGGCCGGTGGGGCTGGAGCGGACACCACCGGCGGCGCGGGAGCCAGCGGGGCCGGTGGAGCCACGGGCGGTTGCCCCAGCGGCAGCCCTCCCACGGGGATCCCCAGGACCGCCGTCTGCAAGGTGCGGAGCTGGTCGTAGATCGCGCCTAGGTTCTGTTGCATCTCCTCGGCCATCATAACTCGGGAGGCGTGTACGTCGTTGTGAATTTCCCGTACATAGTCGAACAGGTCGTTGCGGAGGCTCCGGACCGGGTCGTCCCCGCCTCGCGGTTCTGGACCTTCGCCCTGGTCGTCGTCTCCGTCTCCGCTTGCCCCGTCGCCCAGCATACTTCTGTACCGCTGCTCCGCCGCGTCGATCGCCGCCGTGGACTTCCGCGGGCTCCAGGATCGGGGTGCGGCGAACGCGTCCACCGAGAAAGGTGCGGGCACCTTAATCTTGCGCCTCACCCCCGTCACCTTCGGGTCGAGCGGCGGGTCCTCCGTTGGAGTGGTGGGCTCTCCGTTGTCTGGAACCTTTGCAGCCATCGGGCCGGGTTTCCAGTTCAGATAAGCTCCGAAACAATGGGATCACTGTTATAATGTCAGAACTTAAGAACTCCAGGCAGATCCCATACTTAGTTTCCAAGCTAGGATTTTATTAGAGAGAACTAAGAACTGTTAGATACAAGGTACAAGATAACAGTGATGGCGAGAGCCAGCACTGGCCCAGTTTTATATAGTAAAACAAACAACCCACAAAGCTTTAATTCACACCGTTACAGGCACATCTGTCTTCCCACCAGTGCTATCAGCAAAGACGTTGCCTCCTTACTCTGAAGGCCACACGATTCGGCTTCAAAGGGTGTCAGTGTGAGAAAGTACAGAGATACAACATTATTCAGTCTACAGCCCCCAAATACTTTGGATACCATCGGGGCAAGGTTAACTACTACTCAGGCACTTCAGGTTAAGAAAGGTTACAATATGGGGTCGGTCTGGTTCAACGCTCAGGTCCACTCTATGCATACTTGCCAACCATCAATTATACTGGTTCTACATTAAGCTAGCAATAATAAAGTTACAAGTTCTGACAACGACCTGAGTTCGATCCCAGCAGAAGCTGGTTCAGGTAGTCGGCTCCAGGTTGACTCAGCCTTCCATCCTTCCGAGGTCAGTAAAAGGAGTACCCAGCTTGCTGGGCAGAAAGTGTAGATGACTGGGGAAGGCAATGGCAAACCACCCTGTAAAAAGTCTGCTGTGAAAACATTGTGAAAGCAACGTCACCCCAGAGTCGAAAACGACTGGTGCTTGCACAGGAAACTATCGTTAGCTTTTAGAAGCCAGAAGGGGAAATGTGGAAACATCAGTCCAAAAAGCAGGGCTCTGCTTGCAGTTAATTGTATTCATTTCATAGTGTTCATAAAACTACATGTGTATTTATATAAAAATAAAATCTGGGCATTCTCATTCATTCATACAGACCAATCAAAAACTGGTCTCTATACTACCTTGTGTTTGTTGTATCTATTTTATGTCCATTCATAGTCCGCCTTAGTCACTGAGATTCAAGGTGGATTACAAAATATGTAAAGCAACTCAATCAGGCAGAAAAGGCCTCCAGTAAACTATGCAGTAGGACTAGGGACTACATAACTAGGAAACAATGTGAATGTCGTAGCATAATGAAGAAATGGGGGCTGAATTATAGAAATGGAAAACAATGTAAAAATAAAAAGTCCAGGACAACAAAAACTGCCTAAGGCATAGCATACCCTAATGAAGAAAGAGGGTGACAGAGGTAGATGATATTGCAGTAAAGAAAGGGAGATGATGTGTACAAAATTCTCATGTTTTCTTGGACCAGTTTAGCAATTAAAAAACATTAAAAGCACATTTATATAATGATGTTGACATTCAGTGGTTTTTTGAGTAGAGCTGGGAACATATGTATCTGTAGGATGCTGGTGAATTCTATATTTATTTTAAACAGTTTTATGCTGCCTTTCCACCCTATCAGGGGCTACAAGCAGTGGGCATTTTAAAAAAGGCAAGCAACTAAAAATAGAGTTAAAATTATGAAATAACCCTATTAAAATATAGAAAGACCACTAGAAGAAGGGCCAGTAACCTCTTTTGGTTCTAGTTAATTCTGTAGGTTATAACACTAATACATCACTGCCACTGGTATGGTGCCAGCATAGTTAGTCAGTTTCCTGTGCTCTCCCAGCAGTGATAACAAAAGTCAAAAATAGAACTAAATCCAAGAGAACAACATTACAGAAAAATTCAACTGGAGTATACAGTGACACTTCGGTTACCTACCAATCATGGAGCAGCGCACTGATAACACTCCCATGTCAGCCATAGATAGAAACAATCAGCCAATGCTGGCATGCCTTCCTGATGTCACCTGTCCCTCTCATATCCACAACAGAAAATTAGGATGAACAAAGGAAATGCAGCACCTTCCACTTTAGACATGACTGTGGAATGCATAGTAAGAGGCCTTCTATGTAAATATAATCCATAAGTAGTGTTTAAATTCCCTTTTACAAACTTCACTTATTTTCAGCAGGCAGACACATATGGATGAAACTATAATCATATCACCTGGACTGCTCCATATCTGTCTTGCCAAGGGAAACCTCCACAGAAAGCCCACAATATGTTCCAAATCAAGGTCCCAGGAGAGAAGGGACACCTGTGACTCAAAACAAGACAAGACAAGAGACACATAAGGACAGCAACAAGAAAACATAAAACAGAATATACTTAGTAAACATTGTTATTATCTTTCATTCAACAGGGAAAAGCATTCAGGTGAGCAATACAAGGAAGAAGTTTCAAACATGGGGAAACAAGGGAATAAAACAAAGCTCACTTTTTGACCAGGAACAAGACAGTCAGAAGCAAAATATGAGAGGTAGGAAGAAATTCAACCAACAACTCTCACATTTCTTTATCTACACACACAGTGGGGCACACAGGGCATTTGATAGCATTTGGAGGAGGATTTCTTTTTCTATTATACTTTAGCTATAGCCATTAATTCCTCTTAGTCTCTTATTTTATATGTTACAAACAACAAGAATGTGTTCTACCAGAATGATGAGAAGGTCTGGGAAGACACTGCTTGCCTTGGAGCATCTGCAGAGTAAAATCCTGAAATTTTGCAGCACCTTCATTCCTGCCTTTCCTTTCTTCAAATTTCTTTTTTGATCAAAACAAAATTAGTTATAAACATATTCCAAATTCCTAAAAAGGGAAAAACTATTATGGGTTTTCAGGAAGAAACTGAGTAAAGGGAAATTGAGATAATTTTTCTTGCTAATGCTAACATTTGCTAAGTTTAGTGCTTAGCTGGTGTCCTAAGCAGTTCACCACATGACTTTAGGATTGCCCTGTTAAAATTGTCAATTCAAATCTAAGGGAAATGAAGGCTTTTAAAGTTGTTTGTAAAAAACAGTTTGCTTTTTTAAAGTAGTAAACTTCAGGGATGGAAAGTTTTTAAAGTGTCTTCAAATAAGGTATTAGTTTTTTATCCAGTGGTATTGCAGAAGGATAAGAATACTATGATCATTCTAGTAGGCAATAGAGTCTATCATTACTGGAAGCTAGTTCTTTATAAATTCATTTATCAATTCTCAACACCTTCAGAGCTTTTCCTTTCTTATTTCTCTGTGTATTAAATTTAGTTATAGCTGTGGTAATATTGCTTTCCTCTGTACATCAGTTTCTCATGGGGGGGAAGATATTTATTCAGTCAAATAAAAGAGCAGTTTTCTGGCAATGCACTCAAAATATAATCACCAAAAATAACTTTTTGTGATTGATGTGAATTCCATTTCTAATATCTAAGAAACAATAAAGGCATGTAGTCAAGACAGGCACAAAGCTCACAGTTCCTTTTATCTTTAAGAAGGTCTGACCTTTTAGCTTTAAGTCCCACATTCATGTATCAAAAAGCCAATTGGCAGGTGTATTTATTTATTTTAATATATATTACTCTGCCTGTCTATTGACATTTGTGTCATCCGTTCAGTGGACAATGGATCAGGACTTGACAATAGAATCTTTTTCAGGATCAGACCACAGTAGCACTGCCACTCTGTTCTGTCCAAAAATCCAGAGCATAAAACATTCAGCAATCAACATGATCTTTGTAGCAGTCCTTGGACTAAAAGCAGATTGTAAAAAAAAATTAAAAAAATAAAGCCCCCGTTGTTTAAAAGCCAAAGGAAAAATGTTTTGGTGTGGCACCTAAAAGAGAATAGAGTAAGCACCATGTGAGCCTCAATGAATGTCTGTACCTGACAAAAGTTACTACATGCCATGGAGAAGCCTTGATCTCCAACCATAGGCCAAGAACTAGTAGTTCCTTGCACTATGAATGTGTTCCTTCAAGGGGAGTGCCATTTTATTCAGACCCCTGACTCAGTCCTTGAACAACTTTTTCATTGACCAGCAGTACCCCAGCCTTGTCTGGATTGAGCTTTGGTATATTGTCATTCATCCCGTTACCTTGCAAAATAATGGAATATTGTCCACTAAGCAGTTGAGAGTTAGGACATTAGTGTTCATGGATGTCTTCATTATAGGGTTTTGTTTTTTTTTTAAAGCAGGAATGCATAGGAATGCAGTTCCAGCTGGCTTGCCACCGGGGGTGTGGCCTAATATGAAAATTAGTTTCTGCTGGGCTTTTTCTACAGAAAAGTAGTGTGAAACAATGGTGACATGAGGGGTGTGACTTAATATGCAAATGAGTTCCTGTTGGGCTTTTTTTAATTTATAAAAAAAAGTACTGCTCGTGACCACCTCTTTCACAGTGGTCAGAAAGTGTTTTATTCCAGACCCATTTAACCAACCCACTGTGGCTTAATCCTCCTGAGGGAAAACCCCCCAACTATACTACTTTGGCATAGCAGTCAAAGTGACCCCACATTACAGCAAAAAGCAATGGAAACCCGATAGCTCTCTCAGTCATGGCATTAGCTACTAAGAAAAAAACCAGGACTCAAGAATAACTTTCTTCAGAAATGCAAGACAAAGGAGAGTCAAATTTGGAATTGGGGTAAAAAAAAAGAAAGGTCAAAACGCCACAAAAACATAAATGGGGTCAAATTGACTGTACCATTTTTAAAGCAGAAGACGCAGTTGGGAATCTATAAAACTATTTATTTTAAAGAAAACAATCATTTTAACTCTTACAACATTGAGACTTAATGAGATAATAGTGGGACAACAAGTAAGGACAAAGGGAAGCAGTTAGCTCAGAAAACAGGTAGCCAGGGGTCACAAGTGAACAGTTCAGTGCATAGGTGGCTATGGGTCATCTAGACTAACTTCCCCCTGTAAAGTTGAGATGGTCATATCAAAGGTTTGGGAAATTTGAAGGTGAACAGTTCAGTGCAAATGCCAGCTCAGTGGACAGGTGGCTGGGGTCATCTGAATTGAGAAGATCGCTCTGGCTTGCAAAATTTGAAGGACAAGGGGGAAGCAATTAGCTCAGAAAACAGGTGGCCAGGGGTCATCTAGAATTTCAGGGTTCATGGCTCCTTCAAGTCTGGAAAATGTGAGGTTCAGAGGATTCCCTCAAATATGTCCAGGCTTACCCTTCTAGGAGATAGAATGACCCCATTTCCGAAACTGAAGTACAGTTCAATTTGAGCTTTTCCATGTGGCTATGGGCATGAGGGAAGCTTTGAAAGAGCACAAACACAGGACTTTTACCTGCTCCTACTATATACTTAATAATTCAGGTTGTAACAACTGGTTTCCTTGGGGGGTTTTGCAACCTCCAATTCCAAAAGTGGTGTGAAACCTCAAAGCACAAAATAAAATCTATAGATATAAATTATGAGAGTTGTTTTTTTCTGTTTTCAGTGGTTGCTCCACCTTTCAATAAAATGGAGATAATAGGTGTTGGTCCATCTATGTAAACATGGGATCATTTTTTCAGTATTTGCTGGGAAAAATAGAAACCCCAGTAACAATTATGCATAACACTTTCATTTTCAACCCAAGTCTATTGGGGGCCAGATGGACCCCATTTACCATTTTGATGAAACTAAAATTTAAAAAAGAGACTGTGCGGAGGGGAGAGAGGGACTTCAGGGCAGTGCAGTTCATCGAGGAGAGGGCTCAACAAGATTTTTGTGCCTGTAGAAAGCTTTAAATCAGAGGTGTCTAACTCAATTTTTATGAGGGCCAGAATTGACATAAATGAGACCTTGTTGGGCCAGAGCATGTTGGGTTGGACTGAGCCATGTCGGGCTGGGCCATGTATATATCTACTTAAGATTAGGTAGCAGATATATAAACTTTATAAAGGACACAAATACAATTAAATATATATATTTAAAAAAACTTGAACCATGCTTAAAACGTTAGCACTTGTTGGTTTTAAAGGTGCTTTCTTTGTATTTCTCCCATGGGATCCAGGGAACTGGGCACAGGAAGCTCTTGCTCTTTCCTTCATTCCCCAGGGGACCAGGAGGGGGAGGAGCCTCAGCCAACAGAAGGAAGAGAGGCTTGGCTCAGTAGCTTTGCTGTGCAGTTGAGAGAGCCTGGCAAAGCAAGCTCTCCTTCCTCCCCTTCCACTCCAAGGGAGGAGTCTCAGCCAAAGGAAAAAAAATAGAGGTTTTGCTTGGTAGCTCCTGTGCAGTTCAGCAAGCCTTGCAAAGCAAGCTGTTATGCAGAAGGAAGCAAGATATAAGGAGAAGGAAGCAGATGATATCCAGTTGCTCGGGGGCCTGGTAGGAGCTCTCCAGGGGCCTGATTCGGCCCCCAAACTGCATGTTTGACACCCCTGCTTTAAATGGTAAACCAACTTTTTGGCATGACTTCCTGGGTCAATCCCCCCCCCCCAATTGCTTTTAACTTCCAACTAGAGGTGTAGGGGGAAATCCCAACCCAGTGTTTTTCAGGTTTTGGTATATTGTACCAAAAAAAAAAAAAGATATTTCCCAATATTCCCAAATCCCAACTGATATGGTATCTGTATTCAGTAAATATTTGGGATTCCCAATTTTTTTGGGGGGTCCAATGGATCTGAGAGGAAGAAAAATGAGAAGATCAGCTGGGGCAGTGGGAGCTGAGACCTCCACCACACCCTGATGTATCCTGGGCTTGCTCATTTTCACAGCTTGGTTGAAACCAAGCTGTAAAGAGGAGCCAGCCCTAGCTGAGGTGGCACAGAGCTGTCGGCTCCCAGCACCTTGTCCAATCCTGGGCTGGCTCCTTTTTGCAGCTCCTTTTTGAAACTGAGCTGCAAAGAGGAGCCAGCCCCAGCTCTCCTGCAGGCTTTGCTGGGGTTCTACCCAACAGAGCCTGCCCAGGAGCCAATCCTGCAGGGAGAGTTCTCCCTGGACAGCCCAACAGAGCTGCCGTCATCCTCCTTTGTTTCCAGTGGAGAGGAAAAGGCATTTAATGGGATTGCAGTCCCTTTAAATGTCTTTTGTAAGCTGTGAGTGAACTCCAAAGGCATTAAAAGATCTTATGGTCCTTTAAATGCCTTCTCAAAGCAGCAAATTTACCCAGAAGGTATTCAAATGGACTGCAGTTTCTTTAAACCTTAAGTGACCTGATTGAAACAGAGTTCTACAATTGAGGGTGGCAGTTAGAAGTGGCAGTTAAAAACTGACAGTTGATTGGGAAGGAAGGTTAAGAGAGTGAGTATATCAAGAAGGATCTCCATTCAAGGCTGAGCAAAATAGCTGCTAGTAAAGGGGAGTGACCCCTGTCAAGTGGTTTAGAAGTGAAACTGGAACATGTGTAAATGTTCCTGCCTTCATCCACTTAAGTGTCATTGAGACAAAAAAGAAACTTATGATTGCATATTTAAGAAGAGAATGCCAAAAAATCTCTCTCATCAGTGTTTAATGACCTGTCTATACAACTGAACTGCTATGTGTTTGTGACAAACTATTATATTGAGGAAACTTTGTGTATGTGTATATATATCAGTATACACACACATATGTATATACACCCACAAACACCCACTGGGGTGTTTAAATGGGGAGAGAAGCCTGGGAACTGCCTTTGCCATCTCCCCGCCTGGTGGGGAGGCTGCAAAGATATGCGATTTGCGTCCCCCCCCCCCCCACATTGGGAGGGAAGCCTGGGAGCTGGTCTCCCCATGACCCGGTATTGAGAGGTCTGTGACCTTGGGATGGGTTGCAACCCTGCAAATGGAAAACACTGATGTCGATTGTCTTAAAATCATACTATATGTTTTGAGTAAAATCTTGTTTTTCATTGAACTCTGTTTCAATCAGGTCACTTAAGGTTTAAAGAGACTGCAGTCCCTTTGAATACCTTCTGGGTGAATAAGGAGGGATTACCCCCTCCCCCCAGTTCTCACCCAATTTTCTATTGGAAAAACTGAGAAAGTCCTTAGCCTTTTTCATGCTATACATTTTGAGCATGAAAAACCTTGCTGTAAGAAATATTTCACCTATTCTGAAAGGATTTTTCAGTGCTCCCACATTTTTCAATTGAAAAAAACTGGGAGAAATGTTAGCCTTTCCTGCCCCTCACATCTTTAGTTATGTGTCCAGTATTTCATTTAGAATTTAGTATAGTAGATCCCATATTTCTATATTGCTTTGTAATATACAGTTATTTTTCTTCCTTTTTAAAAATAACATATTGGTACTTTAATTTGCAATTTCCTTATGCATGTAACATAATCACAGTGTAATTAAGAAGAAGACATTAGGAGTGATGATGTTTCAGTTATCCCAATTATGTATTTGCCAATTTATATTAGCGCCTAGTGTTTATGCACGTGATTTTATTCTCATAAAAATCTTTAAATAAAAGGAAGCATTTTGGCTGCTTTAAAGGGTGGACTCTATGGCATTGTACCATGCTGAGGCCCCTCCCATCCCCAAACCCCTTCCTCTTCCGGATCCACTTCCAAACTCTACAGGTGTTTTCCAACACAGACCTGGCAACGCTACCTTCTGGAGAAGGATGTTTTTGTCTGCATCTGTTGCCTGGGGCTGATTGCAAGCCCCGCCCCCTGCTGTTGGTGCTAGGAGACAGGGGCTTTGGGCCTCTGAATTATTAGCCTCCTCCTAGGTGGAAACCATGGGTGTGAGTTCACTTCATGGAACTCATGGTTCTCAGGGAGCAGGTTTGTTCCCTTGAGGCTAGGGTTGCCAACCTGGAGAAGGTGAGGAAGAGAGAGAGATCTGGAGAAGAGACCCTTAGGGACTTTCTGGAGCAGTCTCACTCCTGGACAGGCATCTCTTCTGCAGTTGTGGAGAGTGAGAGTTTTGAGGTTGGATGGTATCACTCTGAGAAGGGATGTGATACTTTAGAAAGGATCCTTTCCCTGGGCAGTGGCCTGATATCATTTCATACTGAGGATTCTGCTTGGGGGCTGGGGGAACGTGGTAGTGGGTGATTTGATCATTAGCAATATAGAGTGGGGCCTGTGACATGTGTTTTGACCACATGGTGGCTTGCCTGCCTGATATGAAGGTTGTAGTCATAACACGCTGTCTAGATAGGATGATAAATAGTTCTGGGTAGGAGTCAGCGGTCATGGTGAATTTTGGCAACAATGAGATTGGGAAATGTAGTCATGTGGTCCTGGAGGAAAAAATTGCATTACTAGGTGGAAAGTTAAAGGCCAGGACCTCTAAGGTAGCATCCTCAGAAGTGCTGCTGGTCCCACACAAAAAGCCAGCTAAACAGGCACAGATCAGGATTCTTAGATGAGAAAATGGTGCTGGGAGCAAGGGTTTAGATTTGTTAGGCACTGGGAAACTTTCTGGGATAAGCCAACCATGTAGAAAAGAGACAGACTTCACTTGAACAAAAAGGGAAACAGGTTTCTGGCAACTAATATCAGAGCAGCTTTTGAACTAATCCCTGGGGGGTGGGTTAGCCAACAGGAGCTGGGGAGCCTCCAGTTTGGGGCATCTCAGTCCAAAGGGATGATTTTGCAAACCGGGTAATATTAATAGGAGTGTAATAGGACTTGGGAGTGAGGGCACAATTGCAGCTGAGGAACATGTGTGTCAACTAAGAGGCTGAGGGAGGTGAGGGTTTCTGGAGAGGGAAACACAGTATAGGTGTGTATACGCCAAATGCTAGAAGTCTCTGAGCCAAGATGGGGCAACTGGAGTGCTTGGTGTTCAACGACAGTTTAGATACAGTAGGTATCTCAGAAACATGGTGAAATGGGGAAAAATCTGTAGGATACAGTAATTCCTGGGTAGGCTGGTGCACACAGGTGGAGTTCCCGGCTGCAGTCCGGAGCTCGGGATCAGTGGAGGGGTGATGTTCGCCTGCAGGGGTTTTCTGGCCTGGTCTCGCTGGCCTCCAACAGTAAGAAATCCCAATCGGAGTTCTTGTAGCCCCAGAAGTCAGCTGCGACTTGGTGGCACCTTCCACCCCCCCCCCCTTGTCCCGCCGGGCTTGCCTAGCTGGATCATGCTGCAGGTAAGGGCAGGAGACCGTGCAGCATGTATCTAAACCTCTGAGTGACTCCCCACCAGAGCTGCTGGAAGAGGGGTGGAAAGGGATCATCTTGGGGCAGCTGTGGGGAGGCTGTATGGCAACGAGCTGGCAGCTTTCCTCCTCAGTGGTGGTAGGAGAGAAGGCCATAGAGGTTGGGGCCACTATGTACCCCCTGAAAAAAATCAGGGCCCCTCAATTCTTCAAATCCTGGCTACGGGGCTGCTTTTCTCCTTGTACTGTGGGTTTAACACCTCTGGAAAAGTGATGAGAGTTACAGCAAGGCCAGCCTAGTGGACAGGAGGCCTGGGTCACCAGCTGTACTGAACAGACCTGGGAGAGCCATTGCAAATGTCTCCAGCTGTCTCTGATAAGTAAAAGAGGGGACTGACTGCCCCATTGCACCCTGACTTCTCAGACCAATGCAACCTTTAGTGGGAGCCTTTTTCCCCAGATCAATGTGACTTCTGGGGGAGGGGTTAGGTGAGCCTGGGGTCTAGTGGACATTGCCATTTTTGCAGATGTCATTGTTTGGTAGCTACTGGGCCTGAACAACCTCCTCTGGATTCAGATTGTGAAGACCCACTCCCAGACTGTGAAGTTTTACACCCTGGAGATCCAGGGGTACTGGGGAGTTTGGGAATGACAGATCTCCTCTTTGCCATTGAAGATCTTAGGCTGCCCACTGAACATCTGTGGACTCAAACTTCTTTTGGTTTTCAAGGCACCAGGCTAGATACTTTAATTAGGTACCATGTAAAATGAACTCTATTGCTTGAGATCTTTTAAAGGCATTTTTACCTGCCCATTATGAGATTTTTACATAATTGAGTTTTATTCTTTCTTAGTAGTGAGGGGAAGGAAGTATAAAGGGAGGTTTGGGTGAGTGGGAGGTTAGAATGTAGCAATTCATTATATTGTTTAACTAGATAAGATTTGTTATTGATTGGTTCTGTAACTGTTATTGGAAATTATATTTCTGTTATATTTATCCATTTGTTGTATTGGTTCTTGTTGAGGATCCTCAGATGAGCAGCCTGCAGTTGTATTTTCATTTGCTTTAGGTTTAATAGAATTCTGTTGTTTTTTCAGTAATGAAAGTATGACATGATTTTCAAAGACACGGACTGGCGAAATTCCTTTGGTATAAAGATGAAATTTCTGATGGTACAATGTGGTGGGGATCCTTGGGCTTTTAAATGAGAGTACAATTCTCTGAAGATGGTTCAGGCTAGGTAGTGGTTCTACACAGATTAAATCTAATGAAGGTATTCTCATGTTGAAAAGGGTACTGTTGTACTCTTGTAGTTTTATTGTTGTTGCTGAGGTGAACGAGTGTGGAATTGGGAATGGATGGATGGAATTAAGTAACATCATACAGAGTGCCAGCATTGGGCTAGGGATCCCAGTGATTGGCGGAAGAGGGAGATATGGCGGTGGGGGAAGGTATTGGAAAGGAAGACAGAGATATGGGCACATCAGTCTTCTTCCAATCTTCCTCCCATCTTAAGACACGTTGGTGAGAAGGGTAGAACTATAAACTCCTCTTTGACACTAGAGTTGTGCAATGTCATATCCATTAATAATAAGACCAGAATGCTGCATGAGTGTGGAATGGATCTGACTTGCATGATTGAGACCTGGGTTAAGGAAGGCAAAACAGTTGCCTTTCAAGAGCAATCTCTTCCAGCTTTCTCAGTCCTTCATCAGTTTCAAACTCAGAAGCAGGGTGGTGGAGTCACTATATTTATCTGTGAGGGTTACTCCTTCAAACCACTCCCCATCTTGAAGATCAAGTATTGATTGTGTTGGCCTAGTGTGGAATGATGAGGAAAGCGTGGCTGCATGTCTGGTGTACTTACGACCGCCTAGCGCACCAGCCAACAGCCTGCTGAGGCTGGGTAGCCAGGTGGGCCTTAGCATTCCCACAGTTGTCAATCCTTGGGGACTTCAGTGTCTATGCTGATGGGGCTGCCACCTCCATTCAGACTTTGGACCTGGTGTCTTCCATGGGAGCAATAGGGCTCTATCAATTTGTATCAGGTCACACACATCAAGCAGGCCACACACTGGACTTGTTCAGGATGTGGTTTGGAGTTGATCTGATTGCAAAGGAAACCGTGCCATGGTCAGGTCACATGATTTTGAAGGCCTGACTGGATGTTCTGACCCCCCCACTCCCCTGGTCTAGGCGGTGAGTGGATTTTTGCTTACTTGCAAAGACTAATGGACCTAGTTGGGTTCCAGGATGCTCTGTGGGATCTGATCCCCTCTGGCAATAATTGCATGAGCAGATAGAAAACTGGAATTCCTGCTTTCTGAAGCCATCGATGTAGCTGTTCCCCAGCATCCTATTTGTTCCTGTCAAAGAACATCTTACTGGTACATTGTGGGGAAGATGAAACAATGGCTCAGATGACTTGAGTGAATTTGGTGACACACTCACAACGAAGCCTCAAGAGCACCTTATAGGATGTTTATGAAATCTTATGAGGTAGTGTTGAAGGCTGCAAAGATAGAATTCTGTTCAGCCTCCATTGTGTATGCTAGCTCACACCCAGCGCAATTGTTTAGGATAAATAGATCTTTGACGTCCCTCACTGAGAAGACCCAAAAAACTAGAAATTCAGCCATTAACTGTGAGGCAGTTGCAAGCTTTTTTGTGGACAAGGTCTTGTTGCTCTGCTACAACCTACCCACTAATGTTGGTACAGTAAGTGAACTGGAGGCCCCTTGGCTATCTTTGGATTCATTCCTTGACAGCTTCAGTCTGCTCTCCTCTGCAAAGAGGATTATAGATTCTGTTAGGCTAACCACATGCCTCCTAGATCCGTGTCCCTCTTGGCTAATTAAAGCTGATGATGAGAGGATATGGGACCCTATGCTAGACATTATTAACTTGTCTTTGGAGATGCAGTCTATCCAGAAGGCTTAAAAGAGGCTGTGGTAGTACACCTCTTGAAGAAGCCATCCTTGGATCTGAAGGATCCAGCCAATTACTTATCACTTCTGTGTAAGGTGATTGAGCAAATTCCAGAGCTTTATGGATGACACTTCTGTAATGGATGCATTCCGGTCTGGCTTCCGCCTTGGCTATGGGATGGGGACAGTGTTGGTTGTCCTGGTAGATGATCTCTGTTATCAGCTACATCAAGGCAGGTCGGCACTGCTGTCATTGTTAGATCTCACAGCAGTCTTCAACATAGTTGACTACAATCTTCTCACTCACTGCCTCACTGAAATGGGAGTTTGTGGTGTGACCTTACAGTGGTTTACCTCATTTCTCCATGGTCAGGGTGGCCGTAAGGGAGAGGGTATTGCCTGGGTACCCCATGATGTGTGGGGTTCCTCAAGGAGCAATCCTCTCTCTGATGTCATTTAACATCTACATGCAGCCTCTCACGCAGCTGGTGCAGTGCTTCAGGGTGGGGTGTCACCAGTACAGAGTTTAGAGGCTGTGGTGGGGTGGGGTGGTTAAAAAAAGTGCAGGTTGAGACTGAATCTGGTAAAAATGGAAGTTCTGTGGCTGGGGCTTTGGGGCTAGGGCACAGACTTTGTACTCTTGATGAGATGCCACTGATAACTGACACCATCTGTTTGGGCTTGTCTTTGACTGCCTCCTTGACTATGGAGGCCTAAGTCTTGAATATTGCCAGGTTGGCATTTTTCCATCTATGTCAAGCTTGGCAATTGGTCCCTTTCTTGTTGTGCTTTGACCTAGCCACTGCAATCAATGCAACAGTCAACCTCCAGGCTAGACTACTGTAACTTCCTCTATGCTGGCCTGCCCTTGAGACTGACCTGGAAGCTCCAGGTGGCCCAGAATGTAGTGGCGTGTATCCTGACAGGAACGCCATGGACAGTACATATACAGCCTGTGCTGCACCAGCTACACTGGCTCACAGTGGAATACCATGTCAGATTCAAGATTCTGGTTTTGACCTTTAAGGCTTTAAGTAGTCTGAAACCTGCATATCTCTGGGACAGCCTCCTCCACTGTGTTCCCAGAAGAGTGTTACACTCTGCTGAGAACAATCTTCTGGTGGTCCCTGGTTCTAAAGATATCCAGCTGTCCAACCTAGTGGAATTCACTGCCAAACACCACTAGGGCCCTGTGCAATCCTCTAAAGCAGAGATGTCCTGCCAGGCCTTTGGTTGAGGACAGCAACAGTTCCATCATAGCAGGCACCCTCTTCCTATCTTCTTTTTTCCCTCCATCTTTGCTTTGGCCCTTCACTCACCTGCCTGCACATTTATGGTGCAGTCCAGAGCAGGGTAGTAAATATCTGACACCTTCTGAAACAATGTAGCTCTCCATTTGTTTTGTTTTTTAATTGCTTTTATTGGTTGTACATTCATCATAGGGAATAGGTGATTCATAAATTAAATGTATAAATAAAATAAATGAAAGTGATTGACGTCAATATTTCTAAGCATGCATAAAGACTATTCTTTATACCTTATTATTCCTTAGCAGTCAGGAAGCTTCATCAAACGTTATTGTTCCTATGGTATTGGCAAGTGTTTAAAAAAATCTGTCTCTTATGTGATTAAGTCAATTTGCAGCAAACTATTTCATAAGCCATATGGGAGAAACCATGATAGCAATGGCTCATACACCCTAAAGTTAGATTCAGGTGGGTAGCCATGTTGATATGAAGCAGCGGAACAAAGTTTGAGTCCAGTGGCACCTTTAAGACCAACAAAGTTTTATTCAAGGTATAAGCTTTTGTGTGTATGCACACTGAAGAAGTGCACATGCACACAAAAACATATACCTTGAATAAAACTTTGGGTCTTGAAGGTGTCACTGGACTCAAATACCCTAAAGGGCAATTGAAATCAGGCCAGTGGTCCCTTTGCCAAGTGAGAGGCTGAGTAGAGCCAGAGGGTGCATTGATCAACCTAGTTGTGTTCATTCCATGAAGAATTTTTCAAAAGTTATCTTTCAAATCGTGACATATGACAGATTCCCTTCAAAATAGTAAAAAGCATAGGTGATTAAAAAAAAAAGAATTTCTAAAAGATGGTGGTCAGGGCTGGCCCTAGACTATCTGGTACCCTAAAACACAGATTTTGTTATATTTGATATCTGGCATCCTAGGCAAGGCTAACTTCTGGTGCCCCTCCCCCCCACACTGATAACCATGGGGGAGGGCACTCAGTTTGGTGCTGCCAGAAGGCTAGTGCTCTAGGCAATTGCCTAGTTAGCCAGCCCTGATGGTGATTTAAGTTTCCCAAAGAAAGTACTGTTCTGAAATTTGCTCATGTGTCTCACACAGATCTGCCCCTCCCAAGATTCTTTTTGGCTAAGTATGGATTTTTCATGGCAACTATCATCTTTTTTTATGAGGTTTCTATTGTTTTATTGATCTTTGAGAGAGAAGACATTAACAAAATCTATCAAGATTAGCAAGAATCATAATATTTCAATAACAACCCCTCCTCTTCCATTACAGAATTAATATCCTCTCCTTAGTAAATATATATTCCATTTCTAGTATCTACTGGTTGAGAACATTTACAAATTTGTGATTTTCTCTGTATAACATGACACAACTAGTATTACTTATGCACATTTTTTTTAAAAAAATTGAAGCTTAAACATGTATATACAAAAAGGGAGGGACAAGAGAGCAGATATATTAGTAACCTAATGTTTGCTCACAACATTCTCAAATGGATTTATTTATTCAAATGCTTGCCTTCATTTTCAAGTGATCAGGACCTTGGAAGCCCAGTTTACCATTTCTGTATTTAATTGAGTAATGTGAATTTCCAAATTTATAGTACAATTGGGATGGATTGGTCATTTAGCCATTGGGCTTGGGATGGCATACCCCCCATATGACCACTGGGATGGTCTGCCCCCCTCACCTAGGCCAGCTGTGCCGTAGGCTCCAGTTTAGCCCTGGTCAGCTGCCTGGCTCTTTCTCCCCTCCCCTTGGCAGTATGTATAGTATGTCAAAACCAAGATTTCTGAATGCAAGTCAGTGCATGCTTGTAGAATGCTGATTATTATTAAGTGCATGGATGCCAAAGAATAATAAGAGTTCATAGTAAAATTGATTTACTTTTTATTTTTGACAAAAAAATCTAGAATTTTCTAGAGGTGAATACAGTGCACTTCTGTAATTCACTTCTCTTTCACCACATTTCCACACTGAACCAATGTAAGAGTTTAGCTAATAAAGGGACTAGTGGATATGTAAGAGATTTTATTGTAGCAGTTTTAAAGAATATAAATTTGGATCTTCCTCTTTTTTTAAGCAATAGTTGTTTTTAAAGCTTTAAGAACCTCAAAATGCAACGGTGATGATGATGACTATGATGGATACCAAAACTCCTGAAGCTTCAAATCATGTTTTAATAACCAGGTGTGACTATGTCCCCAGTTTCTTGATGGTCAGATCAAGTATTCACTACTAAGCCATTAGTTAGAGTTCACTGGGTGGCTGCACATTTACCACAACAGCACATATACATGCACAACAGGCTTTCACATATGTGCATTTTTTTAAAGCAAAGAAGAAGATAATTTATATTTTTTCCATGCAAGTAACTAGGAGAATCTTTGTCACTCCACCTACGTTATTCACAAATGCTTATGGCACAGCCACATCAGCACAGTGGATACTTTTAATAAAAACAAACAAACAACTAAATAAAACTTTGAGAATTCACACACTCATTCATTTCTCATGTGTGATAGTGTGTCCTGCAGGGTAGGGATATAGTTCAACTTCCCACCCACCCCATCCCACATCAGTGTAGTAGGACATAGAGCCCATCTGTTAACAAAGCCTGGAGATCAACCAACCAGTGTGGCTAGTAGCAAAAAAAAAAAAAAAAAAAAGCAACTGTACTAGGCTTGCCAGTCCCCAGGTCCCAGTAGAGGATCCTCTGGTTATGCAGGCTCCTCCCCACTCCAGTCAGCTGACTGACAGGGAAAAAACCCATTCCAAAAGTCACCACATCCCTTTAAACTTTGGCAAGCTTAGAAGACGTTTGCAATTGTTTGTGTTTTGGAACATGTGTGCCTTTAAATCTCAGAAGCAGGGAAGCAGGGGGCAGGGTGAGTAGGCAGAGTCATGCAATCAATCAATCGTTTTATTTATATCCCGCCCTCCCCGCCGAAGCAGGCTCAGGGCGGCTAACAACATCAAATCAATACAGTAAGTTATACAATAATATTTAAAAGCAATAGCTAATTTAACAATTTAATTAAAATTCTAAAATTAATAAAATTAACATCCTGGTGCTATTTCAACAGATGGTAAAAATCACTTAAGCAGTCTCTCTGTCTTTTAATCGGTGAAGGCCATGCCGAAGAGGATGGTCTTGCAGACCCTGTGGAACTGTTCAAAGTCCCGCAGGGCCCGCACTTCTTCTGGGAGCTGGTTCCATAGGTGTGGAGCTACAACGGAGAAAGCCCGCATGCGAGTACTCTGTAGTTTTGCTTCTTTCGGCCCGGGGATGGTCAGCAGCATGAGTGTCTGAAGCAGTGTTCTCTCTAAGCTGTGGAGTCTTGTGAGCAAAAATTCTACTTCGTGAGCTACTGGCATTAAAGTTGTGAGCTACTGCATAAATTAGTTTGCTCTGGGACCATTTTTTTTTCCTGAATAAGACAAAAATGTGTGAGCCAGAGGCAACCCCCCCCCCTTGAAAGAATAGGTTTAAGGAACTAGAGTTGATAGAGTGCATGAAGAACTATAGATGGAGGTTCGTGACATTGTACAGAAGGCAGCAATCAGCACCATCCCAAAGAAAAAGAAATGCAAGAAAGCAAAGTGGCTGTCTGATGAGGCTTTACAAATAGCTGAGGAAAGAAGGAAAGCGAAAGGCAAAAGTGAAAAGGAAAGATTCACCCAACTGAATGCAGATTTCCAGAGAACAGCAAGGAGAGATAAGGAGGCCTTCCTGAAGGAACAATGCAAAGCAATAGAGGAAAATAACAGAATGGGAAGGACAAGAAATCTCTTCAAGAAAATTGGAGAAATCAAAGGAACGTTTCGTGCAAAGATGGCCATGATAAAAGGACAAAAATGGTAGGAACCTAACAGAAGCAGAAGAGATCAGGAAGAGGTGGCAAGAATATACAGAAGAATTATACAAGAAGGATCTCAATGTCCTTGACAACCATGACAGTGAAATCGCTGACCTTGAGCCAGACATTCTGGAGTGTGAAGTCAAATGGGCCTTAGAAAGTATTAACAACAAAGCAAGTGGAGATGACAGTATCCCAGTTCAGCTATTCAGAGTCCTAAAAGATGATGCTGTTAAAGTGATGCACATATTATGTCAACAAATCTGGTAAACCCAACAGTAGCCACAGGATTGGAAAAGATCAGTATATATTCCAATACCAAAGAAGGGTAATGCCAAGGAATGTACAAACTATCGCATCATTGCACTCATTTCACATGCCAGCAAGGTCATGTTAAAGATCCTACAAGCTAGGCTTCAGCAGTATGTAGATTGGGAACTACCAGAAGTTCAAGCTGGGTTTCGGAGAGGTAGAGGAACTAGAGATCAAATTGCCAACATTCGCTGGATTACGGAGTAGTATCAGAAAAACGTATATTTCTGTTTCATTCACTATGCTAAAGCCTTTGATTGTGTGGATCACAACAAACTGTGGCAAGTCCTTAAAGAGATGGGAGTACCAGACCACCTCATATGTGTCCTGAGAAACCTGTATAAGGGTCAAGAAGCAACTGTCAGAACGGGATTTGGAACAACTGATTGGTTTAGAATAGGAAAAGGAGTTCGATAAGGGTGTATATTGTCACCCTGTTTATTTAATTTATATGCAGAGTACATCATGCGGAATGCTGGCCTGGATGAAGCACAAGCCGGAATTAAGATTGCTGGGAAAAACATCAAAAACCTCAGATATGCAGATGACACCACTCTAATGGCAGAAAGTGAGGAGGACCTAAAGAACCTCTTGTTGAGGATGAAAGGGGAGAGCGCAAAAGTAGGCTTGAAACTCAACATCAAAAAAACTAAGATCATGGCATCCAGCCCCATCACACCTTGGCAAATAGAAGGGGAAGACATGGAACCAAGATCACTGCAGATGGCAACTGTAGCCATGAAATTAAAAAACGTTTGCTCCTTAGGAGGACAGCTATGGTGAACCTGGGCAGTATAATAAAAAGTAGAGACATCACGCTGCCAACGAAAGTCTGTATAGTCAAAGCAATGGTATTCCCAGTAGTAATGTATGGCTGTGAGATCACAAAAGTGTTGGCTTGCAAACTCTTTTTTGGCTCTTTGTGAGTGTTTGTGCATGTCCCTTTAAAAAGCCATGCCTGGAAATGCTTCCAAAGCCTGACAAGGGGATTTGTGGGGATATGACAAATTTCACTTTTATTTAGTTGAAGTGCAGCTGCCAGGGCAGGCAATATATATATATATACACAGCAGAGCAGTTCCCCTAAACACAAAGTCCCCAGATATTTTCTAAGTTGGACCTGACAACCCTATACTGTGCAGCCACCAACTTGTTAGTAGGGTGTTTACAGAACCAATGAACTATCATCAGGATTTGTTCACCAGAATTGCTGCCATCAAATAAGTTTGTCTGACAGACTATAATAAAGGACTCAGTAAAAACTGAGCAAGCATCTCACACAAAGGTGGCTGTTTATAAAAGGTAAAAACGAGTATATATCCAAATGTACTCAGCAGAGAGTTCATATTCTGACTGTATTTTCTGAAGAATCGTAAGTTTTGAGAGTTTAGTCAATGAAACAAAATTATATCTTGTTCATTTTAATTTCTATCATTTATATACTTTTTTTCTATGTAGAGATGCTTAGCTACCTGCCCATTCTGTTCACTTCCTGCTTATCAGTGGTGATGGACTGTTTGGCTGCCTGTAACCTGTTCATGTGTATTCACAGGAACAAAAGCTACTGGCAAGCATCAGAAGCTGATGAGGTACCAGCTAGGAGTTGTGTCTGATCTCTTGTTGCAAAAATGTTGTTCTATACCCAGTAAAGATTTTTGGAGACAGAAGAATCAAGAGCCACTTCCCAGCTGATTAGCTGGAAGCCAGGTTGTTGTGATCTCCCATCCTGGAAATTTAGCCATCTCCCAGATTTACTGAGATTAGTAAATCCACTTGATTTCTTTTGTCCACATCCTGAATGGTTGGCTTGGGCTGCATAGAAAAGGAGAGAAATGCAGTCAGTAAAAGCAATGTATCTCTTACCATCTAGTTTGCAGGGGAGAGAAGAGCTCACTGTTGCTACTTCACTGTGTTGCTGTTTTGTTGAGGAGGCATAGTGGATAAGAACCTGACTTCCAGCTGATCACAATTTCCCTCTAAACAGTTCACATCCTGAGCAGAATACAATTTTTGTAATCCTAAAATAGGCAGTACAAGATCCTTTGTGGCTCCAGATTGCTGCTGAGCAGGGGTTCCAATGTTAATGGGTGGCTGCTTATACACACAGTTTAGAGCAGGGGTGTCAAACTCATATGAGGGCCAGATCTGACACAAATGAGACATTGTCAGGCCAGGCCATGTGTGTCATAAAATGTAATGCTCAGTAGCGGAGATAAAAAGGGCACAGGCAAACAGAATTCAAGATTTTTTAAAAACTTAAAACGTGCTTAAAATATTAGCACATTTGCAATATTTTGTTTAACAGTCTCTTATAACTGACACCTCTAGCTGTGAATCATTACATAAAAAACTGGAGACAATGTCTATGCTGAAGCATATGCTGTTCAGGTGTTGTTGAAGTGTACATCTATAAATTGCAAACCTACTTTAGATTTATTGACATTCATTACAGAAATTTCATGGTCAATGCTATGAGCCTAAAACCCAGAGGAAAACGTGAAATGGCTGGGCATTGTGAGCTTTTGTACAGGGACGGTGGCTCAGTGGTAGAGCATCTGCTTGGGAAGCAGAAGGTCCCAGGTTCAATCCCTGGCATCTCCAAAAAAAAGGGTCCAGGCAAATAGCTTGAGACCTCAGCTTGAGACCTTGGAGAGCCGCTGCCACTCTGAGAAGACAATACTGACTTTGATGGACCAAAGGTCTGATTCAGTATAAGGCAGCTTCATATGTTCATATGTTCAATTGCTTTATGTACTGGTGAAGAACAGGTAAAATCACCAGACTGAGGGCCAGGGCTTTTTTTGGAGAAAATGTTCATCAGAAACTCATTTGCATATTAGACCATACCCCCTGATAGCACCATTGTTTTGCACAGGGTTTTTTTTTGTAGAAAAAGCTCAACAGGAACTCATTTGCATATTAGACCACCCTGACACCAAGCCAACCAGAACTGCATTGCTGCTCAAAAAAAGCCCTGCTGAGGGCTATGTGTTTGTCTACAAAACTATAATCTTTCTCAGAAAAATAACTACAACTCCTTTGTAGCAGCATAAGAGCAGAGAGACAGCCATGTATAGTGGTCAGTATCAACCTACTGTCTGGGAGGTCTATGTTCAAAATCCCTAATCAAACAGAGGAAATAGGTTCAACTCAAGAAATATCTGGAACTTTTGGGGTGGAGCCAGGATACTTTGGGGTCAGAGCCAGGAGCAAGAATGTGACATTCATGATTGAACTTCAAAGGGAGTTCCGGCCACCACATTTAAAGGGACCTCATGTTTTTTAAATGCCTTCCCTTCATTTGGAAATAATGAAGGATGGGGCACCTTCTTTGGGGGCTCATCAAATTGGACTCCCTGGTCCAACCTTTTTGAAACTTGGTGGGTGTTTTGAGGAGAGGCTCCAGATGCTAAGCTGAAAATTCCATGCCTCTATTTCACAAAACAGCCCCTCCAAGCCCCAGATACCCACAGCTCAATTCTCCATTATATCCTATGGGGAACCAGTCTCCATAAGGTATAATGGATTGCCCAACAGACATTCCCCCTCCACACACACACACACTTTCTAATAACCCTAAAGCGGGAGGAGGGCCTTCAAACTGGGGGATCCTCTGTCCCCATCTGGGAAATAGGAACCCTCAGAGGAAATCAAAGGACAATGTTAAATAAAAATCAAAGGAAATTTGTTGGGTAAACACATACTCTCAGCCTAATCCTGTTGTTTTTCCTTTTCTAAGCGGTTCACATGCTTTCCTGCTGAGAAAGACTGGATCATGAGGCACGAATACAGTGATAAAGGGAGAAGCAAACCCAATTGTACCGAGGAGACCCCTGGCATAATGAGCCAACAACACCCCCCCACACACACCTTTCTGTAGCAAGGCAAAAAGCTCATACCTTGAATAAAATGTTACTGGTCTTAAAGTGCTTTCTTTGTATCTCTCCCATGCAAATCATCATTTGAAGTAACTGGGCAAAATAAACTCTTTCTCTTTCCCTCCCTACCCAGGGTATGAGGATGGGGAGGAGCCTTAGCCAACAGAAGTAAGAGAGGTTTGTCTCAGTAGCTCTGCTGTGTGATTGAGAGAGCTGGCAACCTAGGTGCTCTCAATCACACAGCCAAGCTACAGAGCCAAGCTCCTCCATTGGCTGAGGCTCCTCCTCCCTTTGGGAAGAGAGGGTGAAGAGGGAAAGACTGAGAGGCTGCTTGGCTTGACTGCCTCATCAAAGGACAGAAAGAAAAAAATGGTGACCGAAAGAAGCAGGAGAGGGAGAAGGAAGCAAATGATGTCCAGTTGCTGACGGGCTGATTGGAGCCCTCTGGAGGATGGATTGGGCCCATGGTGGTAGACATTTGACACCCTTGTTTTAGAGGGAGCACTGCTTGTGAGTCAGTTTTTGTCAAACAAACATCTACACACTTATTTGGAAGGTATTTCAGTTATTTGATGCAATCTGAATATATCCCTGGTTGACCCACAGTCTGATTATGTTGCTTTAGGTAGGTGTGTCTGATGAACCCATTCACAGAAAATTTACAGCATTCCTATTTCTACTTCACAAATAATAACGATATATATTCTATATAACTCCAAAAGCCATCTGAAGTCCTCAGGCTGCCACCTATTGGTTGTTTCTCCAAATTTGCCCGGCATCAACTTTTTCTATCATAGCTCCCACCTCATGTAATGGACTCCCTAAAGAGGTGAAGGGGGCACTGTCTCTAGAAAAATTAAGGAAGTTCTGCAAGACCATCTTATTTGCATGGGCTTTTAATGTAATACAGACTACAAGCATCTTTTGGGAGGTATTTGGGCCTTTATTTTGTATGTTTTAAATGGTAATTTTGCCTTGAGCTGTAAGGTAATGTAGGATATGGATATTTTAAGAAGAAGAAGAACTGCAAATTTATACCCCACCCTTCTCTCTGAATCAGAGACTCAGAGCAGCTTACAATCTTCTATATCTTCTCCCCCCACAACAGACACCCTGTTGGCAATTGGGGGGAGCTGTCTCAGAGACACCCACTTCACTGTGGGGTGCCTCAGGGGGCAGTTCTCTCCCCGATGTTGTTTAACATCTATATGTGCCCCCTTGCCCAGATTGCACGGAGGTATGGGCTCAGTTGTCATCAGTACGCTGATGATACCCAGTTCTATCTATTGATGGACGGCCGGACTGGCGATGTCCCCATAAACTTGGACCGGGCGTTACAAGCCGTGGCTGGCTGGCTCAGGCTGAGTGGGCTGAAGCTGAACCCGGCGAAGACTGAGGTCCTTTGCGTGGGCTGCAGCGGGCCAGGAGGGGAGATCACCCTACCGACTTTTGTCGGTGTGTCACTGATACCAGTGCGCAGGGTCAGGAGCCTGGGAGTGCTACTGGAATCCTCCTTATCAATGGAGGCCCAGATAGCTGCCACTGCTAAATCCGCCTTTTTCCACCTCAGGAGGGCGAGGCAGTTGGCTCCCTTCTTGGAGCGCAGCGACCTAGCAACTGTGATCCACGCAACGGTCACTTCGAGGCTAGACTACTGTGATGCCCTCTACATGGGGCTGCCCTTATACCGAACACGGAAACTTCAGGTAGTGCAGAACGCGGCGGCCAGGCTGTCGGTGGGACTACCGCGGTGGGAACACGTGCAGCCTGGGCTGCGGTATCTGCACTGGCTGCCAGTTGTGTACCGTGTTCGCTATAAGGTGCTGGTTATTACCTTTAAAGCCCTATATGGCCGAGGACCTGCCTACCTTAGGGACCGCCTCTCCCCATATGTTCCCCAGAGAGCACTGAGATCTAGTTCTCAAAACCTTTTAAAAATCCCTGGGCCAAGAGAGGCTAGATTGAAAACAACGAGGGAGCAAGCCTTTTCAGCAATGGCCCCCAATGGTGGAATCAACTCCCAGAGGTGGTGCGAGCCCTGCGGGACTTGAATCAGTTCCGCAGGGCTTGCAAAACCATCCTCTTTCAGCTTGCTTTTAAGATAGAACCCGGCTAAATTGACTTGTAGCCACCTAGCCATCTTATACATGACCGTGAACTGTAGCACCTTAACTATTAACTTTTAACTTATAACAGCTGTTTTATCTATTTTAATTTAATCTATAACAGTAACTTAATTGTATTTTAATCTGCTTTTGTCTCGATTGTATTTTATTGAAATCATGGTTGTCCCATGTCTGTGAGCCGCCCTGAGCCTGCCTTTGGCGGGAGAGGGTGGGATATAAAAATAAATTTACCTTACCTTACCTTACCTGTGAGGTGGGTGGGGCTGAGAGGGCTCTCACAGCAGCTGCCCTTTCAAGGACAACCTCTGCCAGAGCTTTGGCTAACCCAAGGCCATTCCAGCAGGTGCAAGTGGAGGAGTGGGGAATCAAACGCGGTTCTCCCAGATAAGAGTCCGCTTACTTAACCACTATACCAAACTGGCTCTCAATAATATATATAGATAAAATTACATAAGTAAATCAACAGAATCACTATAGTATTGCCCATATAGAGAACTATATATTTTACTATCTGATGTGTTCTGAACCCTTCAGCAACACTTTGCCTACTCCAATTACCCTCCTATATAATACAAGATTGTAGGGTTTCTGAAATGACAGCATTCCACACACCCCCCAACCATGGTCTAGGAGAGTAGAGAGGTGACCATTTTAAAAAGTGTGATTATTCAGTGGCTGATCATGCCTTAGCAAGGGTGGGAGTGGCAAGAAGATCCTGTTGGGAAAAAAATGAATTTACCAAGCAGGAAGAGGCAATCCTTCAAGTATGTGGGTCACAGGTCTTCAATGACTATGAAGGAAACACCATCCAGAGCAAGAACAAATAGGAACCCTGTAGAGAGATCTTTGAATGACTGGAATGTGCTCCTCCAGTTAATTTCCAAAATCTGACGGGCTGCCACATTTTGCATCTGCTGAAGTTTCCAGTTATCTTTAAAAATAATATGAAAAAAGATATTTTTGACTCTTAAATGCTGGAACATTTGCTCATGTGGTAGATGGTCACTAAACACTTCTTGTTCAATATGCAGATAGAGTCAGGTGCGACTACTATAAGGAGTGAAGTTGAGCCTCTGAAGTATGTTTGCCAGGGCTTTTTTTTTTTTTTTGTAGGAATGTACAGGAATGCAGTTCCGGCTGGATTGCTGCCTTGGGGTGTGGCCTAATATGCAAATGAATTCCTGCAGGGCTTTTTCTACAAAGAAGCCCTGTGTGAAACAATGGTGATATTGGAGGTGTGGTCTATTATGCAAATGAGTTCCTGCTGTGTTTTTTCTACAAAAAAGCTCTGTGTGAAATGATGGTGATATCAGGGTGTGTGGCTTAATATGCAAATGAGTTCCTGCTGGGCTATTTCTACAAAAAAAAGCCCTGATGTTTGCACTCATTTTTTCCCCCTCCTAGTGAACGTACCTTTGTGGACTAAGGGAAGTGTCATCTATGAATGCCACTCATGCCTGATCCAGCTAATCTGGGATGGTTTGTATTCAGAGGAAACTTCCACTGTCAACAAAATTGTTGAAGAGCGAAGTGGAGCTGGTGAAATTTACTCTGTAGTAGAGAGTAGTTCATTGAAGGAAGCAAATAAGTAAGAGTACTTCTGCACATGCACACTCACATGACTGTTTTATGGATTCCCACTTGTTTACTTCACACTTTTTAATATCCCTATTAACTACCTTAATTTTTATGAAAAAAATGCCAGTTATTTAATTAAAGTTGTCTGGAATTAATTTCCTGCTACATTCACCTGTCATTTAGCTGCATAAACTTATTCACTAATTGGTCATTTTTATGCAATGTTTTTATTTCAGGAAGGTGTTAAACAGGTAAACTCTTGTGATTAAAATATTTTCTCTGATTCACTGACACATTTTGTAATCTAAAAATTTGTAGATTATCTTAAAGGAAAGGGGTTTTCTCGATCTGAAATTTGGCAGTGTGGGTGTGTAGCAGGAAAATAACAGAGCCGCACACATTACTGGTATGAAGCAAGGTTTTTTACTTCTGGTACCAAAAGCAGGGTCCAGTTGAGCATCATAGCTCCAAAATACTGAACCTCCCTCCCTCCTGATTCTCAGACCGTCTTTTTAAGCACAAAGCAAGCTTAGCAGGCAGGCTCACAAGTTTATCTGATTCAGCATTCCCCACCCCCTTGCTCTCCTTCTAATACTTTTCCGTACCTCCTGTCTCCATGCTTTATCAGCTCCAGCAAGAAGCTTCTCAATGAGGCCCCTTTGTGTTATCCTAACACACATCTGTGAACACACACCCACTGAAGGCTGTCTGTGCTTCTAACGAACATTGCATCAGGCACCCTCTTTTTGAAGTCAGAAGCATGCTTTCATTCATTATTATAGGGGTATTCATTAATTATTCAGGGATCCCCCTTCAAGTGGCAATGTAGTATCCCTCCCCCTTGAGTTTTGTCCAAGGTGTAAGGGCCTGAGGAAGTTGTGTGTGAATCCCATTGAAACCAATGGGAAATAAGAAAGAAGCAGGGAAACAAAGCAACAGGAATGAAGCAAAACCATATAAAATAACCCAGTAATGAAACAGTCCCTTGTTGGAATTACAAAAATTAAACCAGTTCCCATGCACAAATCTAGTAGATAGGTTATCCCTGGAATTCAGCTTTTTAAATCACTAATAAAACTTTAGTTTACTCCAGGCTTGGTGTCTGCTTTTTGGGTGGGAGAGCATATCTGTTCATATTAGGGGTGTGCATAATGAAACACCCAGTCTGAAGATATACATAGAAAATGCTGTTTGATTCATTATAGTGATGTTTTGGAATTGTATGAAGAACCCAGGATTCTTGGTGAAATGAAACTACCCTCCACAGTGAAATTTGGGTTTTCAGCTCTGTGCCAGTTAGGGGTCCCAACCCTCCTGCTCTAGCGGGGGACCCCAGGTTTCCGAGCCTCTTCCCCTGCTCCCCCAAAAAACGGAAGCGGGGAGAGAAGCGGCGTCCTCCTGCTGCTGCTGGCGGCATCGGGGGCTGCCGGGGAGGATGCTGGGGGTGAACAGCATCACCAGCGGGGGTTGAGGGGGCCGCCTGCGCTCGCGCTCCATGTGCTCCTCATCGGCTGCTGTGCTGCTGGAGGCGGCTGACCACGCGGTCGGTGTAAAGGACGGGCTTGAGGGTGCGCGAGCGCTGCGGCCAGCCATAGCAGAAGGTCTCCACGCCCCGCCCGTTGCACCCGTAGCGCTCGCGCACCCTCAAGCCCGTCCTTTACACCGACCGCGTGGTCAGCTGCCTCTAGCAGCACAGCCGCTGCCGCCCCCCCCAAGTCCCAGCAACCCCAGGTGAGTAAGCGCCCTGCCCTGCCCCGCCGCGGCATGGGAGGGAGGGAGGCCAGGGGGATGGAGCTGCCGAGGCCCGGTGGGTTGTCCTTGCTGCCCTCCCTTCTCTGCTGCCTTCGCAGCTTCCCCGAGACGGGGCGGGCGGCTTCTGCAGCCCCACACCCTCCTCAGAGGCCCAGTTGCCCAGCGGTGTTTCCTGCAGAAACTGCCGGAAGAGCAGGGCCGCCTCTTCTCGGCTTCATTTTAGCTGCTCAGTGTCTGTGCAGATTTTTCGCCTTGGGAATGATACTACGTGCTTGGGAATACGTCTTGGGAATGATACTACGTTCTTGTATTAGCTTCAGTCTTTGCCTTTAGTGCCATTGTGAAATACAACATTTTGGATATCCCTCTTTGATAAAGACAGTGGAAACGGTGTGACAAGCATCCTGCCGGCTCCAGGCTTCGTCAGAGGGACGTCGGGGAGTCTTCAGATATATTCCTTTCTGGAAGAAAAATCTGCACAGACACTTTGACTTACAAGCACTTTGTAGCACTAAGCACTTTAAGCAATTTGTTCTAATGAAGTTTGTACTTGGATGCGTTTTGTAAATGAATTATATGTACTTACCTTATTATACTGTCGAATTGGATCATGATAATCAAGTGCTTTGAAGTTTCACACTTAAATAATTGTAAATGAATTAATAAATGTGTTCGTTATTTTGTCACGGTTTTTCATTGGGTCCCCACCTGGGGATTGGCAACCCTAATCCTGAAACAATAATGACACACCTGGAAATAAGCCGTCTTGGTATCCCCTTTCCTAAAGCTTGGATCCAAAGATACAAGAAATTTTTTCTCAGTGCACATCCCTAGTACATATAATAAGTGACCACAATAATACAGCGCCGTCATAACAAATCCACAGATAGAAAGGAGGAAAAAGTAATAGCTTCTTGTGAAAAAAATTACAAAATTGTGCCAATTGCTCAGAATGTAAAGGACGTGAAGAATGTGAATAGCAAAGCAGTCAGCATTTGATAGGTCTCAGTGATAAGAAAAGACTGAGCACCAGGTGTAATACTATGCTAAATTGCCTGCTTTTTGCAGAGATAATGTGAACTTATCTCAAGATCTGAACAAAACTAGTTAGAAAACCCTATAGTTACAACAACTGCATATTCACTTTTCCTGTTTTAATGTCCCAAACATGAAGCATCAGTTGTGGGTAAGTTGGATCATTTCATTATGCCTAGTGAATGAAGGTTACATTATATATTTCAGTGAAAAGCCTGCAAGATCTTTAATCAAAACACACATCTACATTTAAAACCATAATCAGGATCATGCTCATTTTCATGCTTTTCTATCACATTATCACAAAAATGTTTTTTTTTCCCAGCCCAGCACTTCAAAATTTATGGGCATATGGTATGTTTAAACAAGCAAATTGACAGCAGGTACAGTCAGCCTTTTGGGAAATCGACATTCTTAGCATTTTCTTAACAAGAAGCATGATTGCTTGCATGGTGACGCTGCCTGGAGATAAAATGCACTGCAGCAGTAAACTGATAGAGGAAAATGTCTAGGTAAAAAACCTACAATAAAGAGGTGAGGAGACCCTAAGAAACTCTGCTATTTGAAAGTCCTATTATTTATTTATTTTATTTACTTTAAATTTCTATCCCGTCCTCTCTGCAAGCGGTTTATTACTGAAACAAATGTTATAGAAGAACTGTAGCTGGTAAGAAGAGACTTTATTAGAGTTACAATGCTTGTTTTGATAGTTTTTACCTAGCAGCGAAAACCTTCCACCAAAAACTTGTTACATTTCAATGAACAAGTATATTTGGATTTGAATGTATTGTGACTAAATTATATGTGAAGTACTTTTACTTTCAAGTAAGCACTTGGAGCCAGTTTGGTGTAGTGGTTAAGTGTGCGGACTCTTATCTGGGAGAACCAGGTTTGATTCCCCACTCCTCCACTTGCACCTGCTAGCATGGCCTTGGGTCAGCCATAGCTCTGGCAGAGGTTGTCCTTGAAAGGGCAGCTGCTGTGAGAGCCCTCTCCAGCCCCACCCACCTCACAGGGTGACTGTTGTGGGGGAGGAAGGTAAAGGAGATTGTGAGCCGCTCTGAGACTCTTCGGAGCGGAGGGCGGGATATAAATCCAATATCTTCTTCTTCTTCTTAATCCCTCACACTGTTCAACCCTTCGTGTAAGTACATTTTAGGAACAGTAGAAAGTAATGCCAGTAGCTTTGTTTTTTGAAAGCTTTATTGTCAAGTTTGAATTGGTTGTTTGCTTAAGCATAGAGAGATCCTGCTACTTGTAGCATACAGACACAGGAATTAAAGAAAATTAAAATGCAAATTGCAATGTGCAGATTTTTCTTATCAGATATGTCTGACAAATTCATTTTCTAACAACTGAATTCTGAGCATTCTTGAGTATTTTGGACATGCAATGACTGGTGCATGTGAACCAGTAATAAATGGCTGTCCATGGTTGCCATAAGTGGAGACATAAGATCTCATGTTCAGTCTATTTATTGGACTTTAAAAAGAAAGACTGCAGAAAGCTGTTTCAGAGTTAGTGCTGCTGCCAGCTAGTCACAGCATGCAGAACTGAGCTAAATGAACCAATGATGTGAGCTGATACTGGGAAACTTCATGATTTCAAGCTGTTTGTGTAATGCTTCACCCCACTGGGTGGCCATCTGGCAGTCTGTCTTCAGAAAACATCAAAGTCACAATTCCATGGCTTAAGCCATTCCTCCAAAATCTGAATTTCTTCTCAGATTTTGATGGTCAAAATTAACTGCTTTGTTTCTGAAGTGGAACTCCTGCATTTGGGATTTTCCACGGTCTGTGCAGTTTCTTCTAGCTTCCAGTTCCTTTGATTTCTGTGCAGTTTCTTCTAGCTTCCATTCCTTTGATTTCTGTGCAGTTTCTTCTAGCTTCCATTCCTTTGATTTCTGTGGCTCTCCCCTTGTAACTATTTACATTAACAAAACACTGCAAATAAGTTATCTTGTTATAGCTGGACATACAATTACACCAAGTTTCTTCCCATGTGATGTTTTACAAATGCACAAGAGCACAATATGCAAAAAATAGCTCCACCAAGTTCTCTTTCTTTTTGGAAGACAGCTGGAGTAGAACCAAGATAATGAAGGAACCATATAATATTTATTTATTTTATTTATTTTTGTAGGCTTATATTCTGCCCTTTCCCATAGGCGAGCTCAGGGCAGACCACAATGTAAATTAAATAGCAATATTAATGAAGATAATGGACAAGATAATGAAGATTAATAAACAAGATAATGAAGGAATCATATAATATTTATTTATTTTATTTATTTTTGTAGGCTTATATTCTGCCGTTTCCCATAGGCGAGCTCAGGGTGAATCACAATGTAAATTAAATAACAATATTAAATCTACAGATTAAAACCCATAAATAATAACAATAAAATTAATATAACAGGAAACAATAAAATAGAATACATAATACTGAGGACCACACAAAAAGAGAGCCAGTTTGGTGTAGTGGTTAAGTGCACAGACTCTTATCTAGGAGAACTGGGTTTGATTCCCCACTCTTCTACTTGTAGCTTTTGGAATGGCCTTGAGTCAGCCATAGTTCTCACAGAGCTGTCCTTGAAAGGGCAGCTTGTGTGAGAGCTCTCTTAGCCCCACCTACCACACGGGGTGTCTGTTGTGGGGAGGAAGGTAAAGGAGATTGTAAACCACTCTGAGATTTAGAGTGAAGGGCGGGGTATAAATCCAAGATCACCACCACCTTCTTCTTCTTCTCATATCTAGAATCCTATCAACACTGATTTTACAATAATTTAATCAATACAGCATCAAAGAAGGACCAAAATTTACAAATAAGCTAAAGGAATTGAAAGTTACAACAATCCTTGATACTCCGATTCCAGAAATAATTTTAGGAATTCTCTTATATTATGTGTTTATATATACTGAATGGAGAGTGGCTTAATGAGGCAAAATATCAGGAAATGTTTAATGTGATAATTAAAAAATATTTCCAGAGCTTTATGGATACTTAAAAGGTAGCCAGATCTCTTTTGTGAACATGAATATATGCATTTCAGATAAATATTTTTTCTTGCATGTATTCCTTGTAAACTCCCCCAAGTTCTTGCTCTGAAGACAACTGGAACAGAATCCAGATACCACAGAGTAATGAAGGAGCCCACTTAGGGACTAGGGTTCTCAAGGCCTGCCTACCTGCATTTGGGAAGTAGGGAGGCAGGGTTGCCAGCTCCAGGTTGGGAAACTCCTGGAGATTGGGGGGTAGAGAATGGGGAGGTTAGGAACCTCAGTGGGCTACAATGCCATAGAGCCTACCCTCCAAAGCATCCACTTGCTCCAGGAGAACTGAGCTCTGTAGTCTGGAGATAAGTTGTAATTCCAAGGGATCCCCAGTTGCCACCTGGAGGCTGGCATCCCTAGCATAACATACATCCTTTCAAACTTGGCATAATTTTATATCTGTTGCATGTCCATTTATCAGTTCTATATCCATATTCTATATTTAAAATATTTGCTTCAATATTTGCATCTTGGATACCAAAGAGTAAGCCAGATGTGAGTTAGAAAAATTAAATAAGACATTTTCCACAAAATTGATGGAAAAATTTAATAAAAGATGTATATGCAGAATGAAGTAAAAGTGGAACAAGAAATATAATAGCCTATGATCTTTTCTAGTTTCACAATGTTTCTGTTGTAGATAAAATCAAAATAAAAGAAAAGGAAGATTGTAGGGCTTTTATATATATGAATGAGCCATACAGAAGCAGCACCAATGATGAATCATGTATAGATTTAATACTTTTTTAAAAATACGTCCCTTTCTCCAAGAATCTCATAGTGGTGTGTATCATTCTTCTCTCCATCATTTTATTCTTTCAACAATATTGTAAGAGAGGTTAGAATGAGAGAGAATGGACCAGCCCATGGTCACTCAGCAAGTTTTTTGGCAAAGTGGAAATTTGAACCTGAGTCTCTCAATAGATCCTGACCAACACCCTAACCTGTATACCAAACTGACTCTCAGACTGGGAAATAAATTATACATGACCAAACAAAATTTAATATAAGGATTATGGGAGAATGAATATCAAAACTCATTCTCTAATGATAATTTGGTTGCATGGGTTCAATATGAAATACAGCTTTCAAGAACAGTGTCATTGCTGAAATTCCTATGTTTGAATGTATTTTTTGCAGTTTTGATACATGATCATTTCTTGATTGTCCTAATTTGGAATTCAGCAAAGAGACAAATGTCAATAAATTTGAACTGCAACTGTATATTATTAAAACAGGGAGGGGGGTGTTTGCTTGTATATACGTCCATTTCCTTGATGAGGAGTGCTTTACAATGAAGACCAGTAATGTTGGTCTGGCTTTCATAAATCAGGTTTAGATAACTTTCCAGAAACTGGTAAGCAAAGCTTTCTGTGATAGCATTGGTCCATGTTCCCCTTAAAATGGAATAAAATGTTCAAAGTTTTCAAGTGCTTTGTGCACTCAAAATGTTATATATATCAAGCCAGCACAATTTCTGGTCTACTATATTGAGTATAGTTCTCCAGCTATATAATGCTGCCAGCTTATTGGAATGCAACAGACACATGCTCATATAAATGGGGGGCGGGATGGGCAGAATGAAATGTCTCACAAGACAACGTATAAGAGATAGTATGCTTAGCATTGTTGGGCTGGGATCCAGGACCACTCTGCCATGAAGCTCATTGGGTGATCCTATGCCAGACACTCACACTCAGCCTCACCTACCTTACAGTATTGTTGTGAGGATGAAATGGATGAGAGGAATATGATGCATGCCACCTTGAGCTCCTTATAGGTGGGGTGGGGTTAAAAAGTAGTACGCCTGCGCATGCCCACTGGCGCCAAGCGTGGAAAAATCCCGGGCTTTTCAGGTACCGATTTGGGAATCGGCGCAGGCACACTATCTCATGGGTGTGAATGCACAGATGACCACTCGAAGATCTACAGTTACAGGTAAGCAACCTGTCTTTTCTGTTTGCTGCGCAAAAACACCGATGCTTGCTGCAGCCCTGGGGCAGATAGTGTAAATTGGAAGGAAGCCCTGCTGAGAAGACGAACGTGAGAGTGGCATAAGGCGAGTGGGAAATCAGTCATAGTTTATTTCTTCTCCACACCCATGTTTGCAAACAACTTGTTTTAAAAACTTTTAACACTGCTGAAAGGGTTGTGCTATGCTGTTTGCTTGCTAATCTCCCATGGGTGTGAAGCACAGAGACCACGAAGAAGATAGACAGGTTGCTTACCTGTAACTGGGGAGGGACGGTGGCTCAGTGGTAGAGCATCTGCTTGGGAAGCCGAAGGTCCCAGGTTCAATCCCCGGCATCTCCAAAAAAGGGTCCAGGCAAATAGGTGTGAAAAACCTCAGCTTGAGACCCTGGAGAGCCGCTGCCAGTCTGAGAAGACAATACTGACTTTGATGGACCAAGGGTCTGATTCAGTAGAAGGCAGCTTCATATGTTCATATGTTGTTCATATGTTCAACTGCACACAACAAGCACATTGACAGGCAAAAGGTAAAGCTGCAGGACTGACTGCAGGAGGCAAACTGCAGTGAGTGATCTGCGCTAGAGAAGTATATCACTTTGGGTATCTGCTCATGACCCTGCAGGATATGTGCCATCTTCTCCGAACACTGGGAATATTATGTTTGCTGATTGCACAGATGCAAAAGCAGATACAACACTAAAGTAACTGACACTTTCCTGCAAGGCATAACTGAGCTAGGCCTGTTCTGTGTGGTGTTTGATTCAGACATCAAACAGCAACATTAAGGTGATCCAGTGTGTAAGCAAGGAGTTCTATCAAAGCAAGTCCTTCTAGGAAGTTCTGGGCATCACTAATTTTTAATACTCCCTTGCATTTAATAATCCCTGTCTTGAGAGATAAGTATTCTGTCTATCTAAGCCTGCTAATTTTTTTTATATTCAGTTATTTTCTAAAAATGGAGTGTCATTTCAAAGTGTGATCCTCTACCTGTAGTTTTTAGTGATGCACAATCCATTCTATTATCTCTATATGTCCTTCTCCCACCTCATTCAATAGAATAAAACCAGGACTTATCTCCATTCCATAGTGCCCATTATACTGACCCTCAATGTCTTATTTATTTATTAACTTATTAGTGAACCACCACCACCCTTCTTTCTTGGGTCAAGGCAGTTTACAGGATTAAAACATTACAAATTAAAACTACATAAATCCAGAATACCCTTTCCCTTAAAATCTCGCTTTCCCTAAGAGATGCCTGCTATTCATATCCCATCAAAAGCCTTAGTAAGCAAACAAGAGTTGCAGTGACTCCTGAACATCTGCAACAAGGTGGCTCCCCTTACCTCTTCAGAGTGGGAGCCATGATGGAAAATGCTCAGGCTCTGATCAATGCCAGGTGGGCCATTCTAAGTGGAGGAACAGCCAGCAAATGGCAGCCCCAAGACTGTGGAACATGGGAACATATGGGAGGAGACAATCCTTTAGTTTTGTGGGCCGTAAAGGGGTGGAAAACTTAAAAGTTATCAAGGAAGTTTTGAGGTCATGGATATTAGACCACTCACCTATCTGCTTTATTTGTTCAGCTACAACATTTGAAACAATTATACAGGATATGACTTATACTTGCTGTTTATTAAATACTATGACTTATATACTTTGCTTCTTTTATTACATTTATTAATTCAACATTTATTTTAATGAATGCTCAATAGACTTTTTTATTTTTGTTTTAATGTGCATAACTTCATTTAAGTCAAAGTACATTCTTGTAAGGTGTGGACACATTGGTTCCTACAAACAAGGTGCAAAAAAGGCTGAAGAAGGAATACACAGTGCCAGCACAGTAAATTATATTGTGCTTCCATCTCACATTGGGACTAAGTTCAGAAATGATTAATGTTATATGGATTTTGTGTAGGAGTCCAGAGGGCGAAGAAAATGACCCCCTCATTCTCACCAGGACACTAGCCCTTCTGTTCAGTATGTTCATCTATGCTCTGCCTTTCCAAAGGATTCAAAACAAATGTAGAAAATGGTATTGATCTTGATTCTGTTTAACAAAAAAGAGAGTGGACAGGTTGGCAAGATAGTTACATGATAAAAAGGAATGGGGAGGGGGGGAAACCAGCAGCAGTCCCATGCACAGTTTTGCATCAGTATCCAGTTATTTAAAGACTAGGAATAGGGCCTGTTGTGAGGGGAAATACAATGGGCTCTAGAAAGAGGCTCTGGGTGAGTGCCCCCCTCCTTTCTGTCTTTCCACCCACTCATCCAGGTGGAGGCATTCACTCCCCCAACCTTGGTGTCTTCCCACCCATCCAAGGCAGCCGTTTTCTGTAGGGGAACTGATCTGACTTCAACTTTCCATCTCCTCACCCCTCTCTGCAGCCTTTATCTAAGAAGAGCATACACTTTCTCCACAGTGTGGACCAAAGCAGCTCACATCATTCTCCTCTTCCCCTTTTGATCTGCAGAACAACACTTTGAAGTAGGTTAGGCTGAAAGTCTGTGACTGGTCTAAAATCCCAGTGTGGACCAAAGCAGGAGTGAAGCAACCTCAGCAGGGTATAAGGACATAGACTCCAGCCTGCAAAGTAGCCAATTTATCCAGGGGAGCCGATCTTTGCCATCTGGAGAGCAGTTGCAATTCTGAGAAGAAAGTGCATACCATCTCCTTACACCAACTAGAATTGAATAAATATCATTAGGCACTTTGGTCTAAATTAAAAAGAGGCATACTTTTCTACAGTCATCACACTCATATTCACAACTTGAATATTGATTACAAAGTACATGAGTACCCTGCTGGTTGAGGTCCAGAGGACAAGTTAGATGAATGGAAGGTTACAGGGGAGCTACTCAAATCAGTCAGTGTCGCCATAAATCCAAAGAGACTTGATGGCACTTAACACACGCTCATTTAAATGAGTTTCGGCTGACTTACATGCATACAGTTGAGGGGAGGAGGTCAGTGATCTCTTATGAACTTTATCCCAGTCACCTCCCATATGCATAGTTATACTTGCAGGTGATGATTGGGCCCCAAACTTTGTAAAGATTTTCAAGAATGGTAAAAGGGGGGGGGGGGCGGAGTGACCACGTAAAATGGTGGACGCAACTTGAGTGTTCTTCCGACTCACTTCCTTCCTAAAAGAGACTGTGGATCTTGCTCCGGACAAACTCTGCTGTATATGAAGAAAACGGGTAGAGAAAGAAGGTATAGACAGCAAAATCCAGCCTGGTAAGTGTCCCTCTCAGCCCCAAACCGCAGCAAGTTAAAAATCGCAGCAAAATGCTGCGGAAAAACAAAATGGTGGGCGCGACTGAAACGGAGCAATTATAGACCAAAATGGAGGCCTCTTCATTGCAAACACTCTAAGACTCTCTGCATTGCTCCTTAACATCCTCTTTTGAGACGCTAAAAGCTGAATTGTTAGATATTATGACAGAAAAAGTGGCACAAATTCTACAGCCAGTCTCTATGCAACTTAAGGATATGGCTGACACTTTAAGTAAAACCACTCAAGTTGCAGATTCATCAATGAAGCTGGGACAAAAATTGAAGGATGAACAAAAGAATACTCAGGAAGGTAAGAAAGGCTATTAATAGCTGAGATGACCATAAAGCAAAACCATTTAAAATTTCGTGGGATGGCTGAAACTTTGGAAGGAAACACAGACCTCATTTGAGACGCTAAAAGCTGAATTGTTAGATATTATGACAGAAAAAGTGGCACAAATTCTACAGCCAGTCTCTATGCAACTTAAGGATATGGCTGACACTTTAAGTAAAACCACTCAAGTTGCAGATTCATCAATGAAGCTGGGACAAAAATTGAAGGATGAACAAAAGAATACTCAGGAAGGTAAGAAAGGCTATTAATAGCTGAGATGACCATAAAGCAAAACCATTTAAAATTTCGTTGGATGGCTGAAACTTTGGAAGGAAACACAGACCTCATTACTTTTATGTACCAATGACTTGTTACAGAAATGCAAGGGCAAGAAGATTCTTCTCCAAGTATTGCCAAGGCATACAGAATAGATTCTATGCAAAGAGCTGGGAAAGCTTACCCATGAGACATACTGGTGGGGTTTTTTTTTTAGATTTGAGAGAATGCAATATGGTCTACAAGAAGGCTAAAGAAAACGGTCACCTGAATTATAAGAATGAAAAAATCATTGTTCTCCCAGACATTCCATCAGAAGCACAGCAAATCAGAAAAACTTTAAAATTCGTGACTATAAAATTACAGGAAGCTAACATTAGATATCGTTGGTCCATAGCAGGAAAGCTGATAGTTCGTCATAAAGGGAAAACCTTGCAAGCCAATGACTCTGCAACGGGGCTGTCTCTTCTGAAAGGACTCAAACTGGATGCTTCAACAGATACTACAACAAAAACCAACAAAAGCTATCGTTCACATTGTCTCCACTGAAGACAAGCAAGATTCCAGTTCCAGAGGCAACAGGAAGTACTTAAATCACCAAATACATGGACCGGTGAAGATATAAAGTTATATGATATGCAGCAGTGTTTGTTGTTGTAAATTAATTACAAAGTATTGTAGAATAACACTGAGATTAAATTTACATTTGGATAACATTTGGAGGGAGGTGGGGGGAAGAACAAGGTAAAACGTTAAAGTTTCAGTAACAAAAGTAAGATTTAAATTAGATATAGAGTCTGTAAGGTCTGTAATAGTTGTATACAGAGCAAAGTTGGTCATAATAATAGTATATTGGGTTAAGTTACAGGATAAGTTGCTAAGGTAATTTTTAAGGTAAAGATGTATTTCTTAAGGTTTTAATTATTTTCTGTTGGAGAGAAAGGTACCACAATAGTGATAGCAGAAATGGTAACTGTTTGGTCATGGAATGTCAGAGGTCTGAATAACAAAATTAAATAAAAGAGAATAACTCAGCAGGTTATGCAAAATAAGCCAGAAACTGTTTTATTACAAGAAACACATTTAAGAAAAAAAGAACAACTGATTTTAAATACAAACTGGTATAGTCAACAATATACTTCAACAGGATCATCAAAGGCCAGAGGCACTGCAATTTTGATATAAAAAATCATTCGTTTTGAACCTATAGATACCCTAACTGATGTACAAGGAAGATATGTGTTTGTTCAAGGAAAATTAGAAGGTATTGAAATCACTTTGGGGTCAGTCTATGCACCCAATACTAACCAGATGCAATTTTTAGTGGAAGTCTTACAATTGCTTAAAACTTGCCAGAGAAGGGAAATTTTGATAGGCGGGGACTTTAACTTTCTTTTGAACTCATACTGGGACAGATCTAAATATCGAAAGAAATCCAATCAGGTAGATTTCTCATCTCCTTCACAACATTTAATCAGATGCATAGGATTATGTGACATTTGGAGACTCATGTATCAAGCAGAGCGTAATTACACTTACTATTCATGCAGGCATAATTCTTATACTTGTATTGATTATATTTTAGCAACACAAAGATTGGCTTCTTTAATAAAAAATACAGATATTGAAATAAAACAATGGTCAGATCACTCCCCGGTGTCATGCAAATTACAATTATCAAAGAAAATGAAAAGAGACAGCAAATGGTTTTTTAATAAATCAATTTTATTGAAACAACAATATAGAGAGCAAATTGCAGAAAACATTCTGTCTGAATTGTTTCAAACAAAATAAGGTAGAGGATACATCTCATTCGATAATGTGGGATGCAGTGAAGGCAGTTATTCACAGACAGGTTATTGCAAAATCAGCAGCTCTGAAAAAAGAAAAAGAACATACAGTTAGATCTATTCCAGAGAATATAAAAAATTTGGAAATGGCACACAAACAATGATTCCAGGACACTGAAAAAATTAAATGCTGAAAGGAAAATATTTGAATCAATTTTAATAAACAAAATCCAGAAAGATTTATTATACATTAGACAGAAAAATTGGTTAAAAACTTCAAAATCCCTTAGAATTTTATCTTACAAAGTCAAAGAAAAACAAAACTCGAGGCACATTTATGCTGTTAGAGACTCAAATAGCAGACTGCATAATGGCACAAATAGTATTATACAGTGGTTTGAACAATATTATAAAAAGCTTTATGACTATCAGAATACAGAGCAATTAGATTTAGAAGTTTATTTACAAAGTAACAATTTGATTAATAAACTGTCACCTAATCATGAAAAATTTCTAAATCAAGCTATAACAGAACAAGAGGTAATAGAGACCATAAATCAACTCAAGAACAACAAAGTAGGAAATGACAGATTCTCTGCAGAATTTTTTAAAACTTTTAAGAATGAGTTATGTAAACCTTTTGTTGATCTTAGTAATGATATCTTAAAAACAGGGAAGCTACCGTTTTCATGGACACAATCTAACACAATTCTGATACCAAAATCCAACAAGGACGCAACTACAGTCTCAGCATATCACCTGATTACATTACTAAATGCTGATACAAAGATCTTTGCAACTATATTAGCAAAAAGGTTAAAACAGATTCTTCCACACTATGTAAAGGAAGATCAATCAGGTTTTATTCCTCGGTGTAATATAATAAACAATAAAAGCTTTTGACAGTAATGTACAAATTACTCAAAACTCTGTGTCAAAAGCTGTGGCATGCTGACCTGCAGAAAAAGTTAACAGATACTGAATGGGATCACATTTGGTATTCACCTAGCTACACGTCAAATATTTTTTCAGTTCGTTTGCAATCAATGAAAGTGTTAACTATGTGGTATATGCCACCGTCTACACTAAGCAGAATAGATCCTAACATTTCACCATTGTGTTAAAAACAGTGGTCATTCCTCAAACTATTTACACAGTTGGTGGGCATGCCCAAAAATGCAAATCTATTGGACTAGCATAGTTGATAAAATAAATGAAATTTTGTCAATAAATATACCATTTACTCCAGAAGCAATTCTATCTCTGAGATATAACACAGGGTAATACTTCAAAGAAAGAATTGGTTAAGTTTTGTTAAGTATAGCTAAAAGGTTAATTGCATCAAACTGGAAAGATGACAAGATACCTACTGTATCAATGTGGATAAATAAAATATGGGAATACTTTGTTTATACAAAACTGGCGTTTGTAACATCAAATTGTTCTCCTGAAAAATATATTTAAAAAGTTGTTAGAACTAGCAGGATTATACATAAATAAGGAGAAATCGAAATTCCTCTGTAAAAACATGCAACCAAATAAAACAAAAGAACTACAAAAGGTGACAGGTTGTGAAGTCACAACCAAAGTTAGGTACCTTGGAATAGAGATAACAATGAAGAACATTGATTTATTCAAAAACAATTATGAAAAACTGTGGTGTAAGATGGACAAAGATTTGATGAAATGGAATAAACTCAACTTGTCCTTACTGGGCAGGATAGCTGCAATCAAAATGAATATTTTGCCAAGGATAATGTATTTGTTTCAAACCATCCCGATTGTAAAAGAAGCAAAACAATTCAACAAATGGCAAAGGAAAATTTCTGATTTCATTTGGGCTGGAAAGAAACCAAGGATAAAGATGAAGATCTTAACGGATGCCAAAGAGAGAGGAGGTTTTCAACTTCCCGATCTAAGACTATATCACGATGCAGTTTGTTTGACATGGATAAAAGACTGGATAATGCTGTTAGACAAAAAACCTTTGTGGTTAGAAGCTCACGGAAATAGATTCGGCTGGCATGCATACATGTACTATGGGAAGAATAAAATGGATGGTTTTTTCTCTCACCACTATGTCAGAAATACATTACTAAATACTTGGATAAAATACAAGAAATATGGGGACGAGAGAAAACCACTATGGATAGTGCCAGCAGAAGTAATAAAAATAACAGCTGATTCTGAAGAAAAAAGAGAAATGTCATATAACCAACTGCTTAAGATCCAAGGAGATAAAATTGAATTAAAAACCTCAGAAGAGTTAAATAACAATTATGACTGGTTTCAAATGCAACAAATTAAAAGTTTGATGGAAAACGACATAAAATCAGAGGGAATTAGACGAGAACAAACAGAACTGGAAAGGGTCCTGTTAGGTGACAATGAAAAATTGATATCAAAAGTATATAAGTTATTATTGAAATGGTCTACAGAAGAAGAAGTAGTAAAGTCTCAAATGGTCAAATGGGCAATTAATGTGAATAGAGAAATACAAATGGAAACATGGGAGCACCTCTGGAAGAACTCAATGAAGATATCAACTTGTCAAAGCATAAAGGAGAACTGTTTTAAAATGATGTATAGGTGGTATATGACTCCGAAAAAATTGGCTAAGATAAGTAAGAAAATGTCGGATAGATGTTGGAAATGTAAAAAACATGAAGGTTCTTTCTTCCATATGTGGTGGACATGTGAAAAAGCGAAAGAATTCTGGAAGATGATACAACAAGAAATCACCAAAATTTTGGGTTATGATTTTAAGAAAATTGCAGAGACGTTTTTACTTGGATTACAATTAGAAAAATACCCAAAAGAAGATAGGACTTTAATCTGGTACCTGTTATCAGCTGCTAGGACTTTGTACGCGCAGCTTTGGAAGCAAGAAAAAATACCAGAGAAATGGGAATGGACCATGAAAGTTTTATCGTGGTGTGAAATGGACAAATTAACCAGAACACTAAGAGACTATGATCTAGAGATATTCAAAAGGGAGTGGAGAAAATTTAAAGGATACATGGAGAAAACTTGGAAAGTAAAGAAATATTGGACAATTTTTTAGTTGTAAGAATATATATATGGAACTTTGAGCAGTCAGAAGTGCCTTTAGCATGGATTTGAACTTATAACCTCGGGGAAGTCAACATTGGAGGGAGGGGGGATGGAAATGTCATATGGGTTAATGTGAAAAAAGGGAAAAAAATTAAGAAATAGATACGTTTTGTAACCATATGCTACCAATAAATTGTTTAAAACAAAAAATAAAAAGTTGTTAGACCATGATTTCCAGTAATAGAATATTTATTTCTAAATGACATTATACCTAATAATCCTTTGTATGCTAATTTGATATACTTTTAAAGTTGGAAACCATGAAAGATATATATACTGAAAAATTTCAAAGGAAACCCTAAATTTTCATTATGTTAATACAGGGTTTGTATTTTGTTTTGTATTTTATTTCACAATGTGCTATGTTATGTTAGATAATATAAAAATTTAATTAAAATGTTAATGGGAAAAAAAAAGAATAGTAAAGACCAAGTATTGTATTTACAGATATCTGCATAAATTTAGATTTCCTCATGTATTTTATTGTTATAATGTCTGTTTGTGAGCCAGAGGCAGTGGTCTCCCAAAGATCCCATATAACTACCCACTAAGGACTGTGCACTATGGGTAGTCATCTGCAATGGACTGTATTTCAACTCCTAGCAGTTAGCCAAAGATTGCTAAGAATTGGGAGTTTTATCTCACAGAGCCATGCATAATGCTCTGAATACCCATTTCAAACATACAGTAACAGGCAGGAAGACTACTGTCCCAGTCATCCCTCATCCCTGACCAGGCTTCACTACACTGAGAAAGCCAGGAAGACAAAGGAAAAGCCATTTTCAGAGGGAGAATGGAAAAGGACAGCACATCTTCTTCCCATTACTGCAAAGCAGCCATGTTTGCAGCTGCAACCACATCTATGCATATGGACTACTGCTGGCTCAGATGAAAGGAGGTTGTATCAACAGAGCCAAGGACTCATCAGTGTCAATATCCCACATCGAGACAAGCTGCCAACTGGCCACATCCATTGTTTTTCCTTTCCTACTTCTTGCTTTGCTAAAGTTTCCTAGAGGTGTCTAGCTAGCATCTGGACTCCAAATTGTCACATGGTAACAATCCTGGATTTTATTGGTCCTCAATGGGAACCGATCAATAGGGCTAAGATCAAATGTCCAGTCCAAACAGGGCTACTGCTCAATGGTCACTGCCCCTTTTGACTTCTAGTTATGAACTGACTATTTAAGGTCAGGTAAGTGGGCGTTCTGGGCTCCTCCTGGTAGTACCCCTTGATTGCCATCAGAGGTAGCCCCCTGATCAGGTCTGAGTCCATTATGGTGAGATTTGCTGGCCGGTTCTTGCTGCTCCCTTCCCTCCTGCCATGGCTGTTGAGATCTTCTCTTCTCTTGAACAGGTAATCATATCACCCTGTGATCAGTGCTTCAATCCTGCTAATGCAAATGTCCCTATCCAATTTTTCACCTCCTAGTTCGGTTACGATTGTGTGAATGCTAGTGTAACTGTATGATTGTGTGATCTTATTATTAATAAAAACACCTTGAATTTTAGCAGCCATTCTCCTCAATTCATTGGGTCTCTGGAGAATTCTGACTCCCATAGACATAGGTTGTTGATCCTGCTCTGGCCATTTGCCTATTAATTTAATTCCCCAAATCTAATATGTTGTGATATTTTCCCAACAAGAATCAAAAAGAAAATTGTAATGGTGATTTATGAAGAAAAGCACATAAAGCTCTGACCTGGATAGCCCAGGCAGGCCCGGTCTCATCAGATCTTGGAAGGGTGAACAGAGTTGATTCTGGCAAGTACTTGAATGGGAAACCTCCTTAAAATACCAGAACTGGAGGTAGGGGCAAGCTTTATTCAACCACCTCTTTGCATATCCTACATGTTCCCAGTAGAGGTCAGTCATCAGAGGTCATAGGACTTCCAGGTGTATTCTCTCTCTCTCTCTCTCTCTCTCTCACACACACACACACACACACACAAATACAAAAAAACCCACATAAAGAACAGTCAAAGGAGCACTTGAATATATGCAAAGTGCAGATTTTCTCATTCCCTGTTTATGCAATCTAAGCATTACTGTTTTGTTGGTGTTTTAGATTAAGCTTCACTTTCCCTTTTACCTTCAACAATTATGGAAACTAGTAATCTAGGAATTCCTTATAAACCACTGTGACAGACAGGGTAGGTTCCATCTCTCCCTAAGAGCAATCAATGAGCTGTTGGAATATTTGGGAGATATAGTTGGAAAACAGCAGTTAAGAACAGCAGTTAGGAGTTAGTAGCAGAGGAGTTTGTAACATGCATTGAAGGAGGGAAAAGGAGGATGTCTGACAGTGGAACTGTGCAGAACAGCTGCTTAGAGATGTTAGAGTAACTAAAGGATCCCATTTTCAGAAAATGGATCTCAGTTCAAAAGCTCAGTGGAAGTAAAATGTTGTTCCTTATACCATAAATAAAAGTTAACTTCTTGTTTTGATTAAGCCCGGTAGAATGGGTATCTAAGGAAAGAAGCACACGCTATTTAGTATATTGGTCTCCTTATATATTATAGGATATGAATAAATTGTGGCAATGTGTTAGTGGAACAGTGTTTGAGCCCCAACCCCAAGAACTTTGTGGGTGAGTGTTTGTATTAAAGGGAGCAGGGCTACCTTGTCTGTGGATGTCTCTAATAGTGAGACAGAAGGCCTGAGGTGTGAAATGGCCATGGCTCTGACAAAAAGGATGACGAGTGCAACATCATGACTAGGAATGGTCATAGACCAGACCACAGACCTAATTCTTACATGGATTGGAGCCTAATTCATGCTCCTTGAGCTCGAACTGTGCCATCCTGCTGACATGAATCTCCCACAACCCCCAGGAGGTTCATAAGGTCCATATTGGTGGGGATAACAAAGCCACATGGCATGTGAGTGAGTTGCCACTTGGCTTTCACTCATGCACTGTGTGGCTTTGCAAAAGCCATTTAAAGGGAACACATTCTATTTAAATGGCTTTGTATCATGGACCAAATGGACCATGACTTGTTCCATTAAACAGGGAAGTTTGTGGTCCGGTTGTTTGTATACCCCTTGGACCTCCACAGACTGGTTTTTCTGGACCATATCCATCCCTAATCCTGACCTATTTGTAACTTCATTATCTCTGTAAGAGAGATTGTAGAGGGTGTGGTGGGTGTTTTATGTGATTGGAGAAGTGATGTCACAACTACCAAATATCAGAAATCACTGAATGTTACACATTTGTCCTTGTCAGGCACATGATGAAAGTGGAAAAAAATTCAAGTTCTGATGGAAGTTTCTGTGTCCGTCATGGGGCTGAGGTCAGTCTAATACTAGTAGTGAAACAGATTTGAGTCCAGTAGCACCTTAGAAACTGATAGGATTTTCAGGGTATAAACTTTTCTCCTTTCATCATACACAAGTAAGAATGGAGATCTCTGAGTCTATATTCCAGAAAGAAAATGGGAAAGGTGTCGTAAAGAATGCTTGTAAAAGATGTAACAGTACAGTGCATATTGTTATCAGCTTGATTAAAGTAGAGGGGAAATGCTTGGGCATCTGTTGTGATATAAGAATCCTGTGTCCCTGTTCAGCCTGAGGAGGGGATGGGGTCCAATGTTCTGAATTTGTGAATGAACTCAAGTTTAGCAATCTTGTGTTGTAATATCCCCTTGAGTTTCTTTGTTTGAGGACTATCTCTCATAGATCAGCAGTGAGATATCCTGAAAGATCAAAATGTCCTCTCACTGGTTTTTGAGTGTTATGGTTTTTAATAAAAGGAGGACAATTTTGCTTTCCAACACCTGTCAGAAGGGAGTATAATTGTTCAATATAGGTTATAACATTATGTAAATATAGGTTATAACATTATGTAAATCATATGTAAATCTGCTGACAAGCTTCTAGGTGTTAGCAAAGGAACCCCTCTTCCTCCATTATGTACTATAGTGCTGGGCCCACATGGACTTACAGTTACAATGGACAGTGATAACTTAAAACTCACGTGCCTGCTGCTTTTTGGACATTCAGTCTTATTGGACTTTAAATATCATGTGAAGTGATAGTATCGCTTTACTCTGCTCTGGTAAGACCTCACCTGGAGTATTGTGTTCAGTTTTGGGCACCATATTTTAAGAAGGATATAGACAAGCTGGAATGGTTCCAGAGGAGGGTGACGATGAAGGTGTGGGGTCTGGAGACCGAATCCTATGAGGAAAGGTTGAAGGAGCTGGGCATGTTTAGTCTGGAGAGGAGATGGCTGAGATTGAAGCAGGGCAGTTGGGATTTGGATCCCACTGCCCATTGTTCCTAAGTCCCGAAGCTCAGTCCTTCAGACTCCAATGAGCCAGGTAGGAAACCATTTGGTAACACATAGATTCATATACATAACATCCCCCATGTCACCGATGTGCCTGCATCACAACCTCATGACGTAAGCACATTGTGTTTATTTCAAGTTTGTGGGAGCAAGCCCCATGCCTTCCCTCCTAACCTGGCAACCCTAGGAAAAGGTCAGCTGAAATCAGAGGTAAAATATCTGAGATGAATCAGTAAATCTGAGGTAACTTTGTAGTTTCACAAACTCCAGTTAATAAGTTTCCAGAAAGTAAGAGTTTTAAGCTTTTCACAAGGTCTTAGAATCTTTGAGATGAGAGGCTTTATTTTCAGTGTCTGTTAAACATTCCATTATAAATCCCCGAGTTTAACTAATTCTTCAAGTTTTAGAAGATAGGCATACGCTACCAAGTACTCAAATAATTTCTCTAAACCCACCAGGGATCACTCCACTCTTTAGAGCTATCTCCCTTTTCAACTGGACAGGAAATTACTTCTTTAAACTAGAAGCTTTGTCACTTTTTCTGACCTAAATGGGAGTCTTCAGCGATCCTGCCACTCCTCCTCGCCACCTTCCCAGTTCTCAGTCAGTATTAAGCTAAGTTCTCTTCAGCCCTCAGTTCCCAACTCCTTTTTCTAAACTGATGCTTTCCAATGAAAACCCTTGGAGCAGCCTGTCATTAAGAGGCTCTCTGACTTAAGGAGGCATTAACCCTATACAACTCATCATATGTTTATAGAACACTTATGATTTTTCACTGTCATAGCTGCCTACTCTCATATGAAACTACTGAACTATTGCTATCATCTTAAGACATCCTGCTTGAAGTGTCCCTTCTGTCTTATCCTAGATGGGTAGGAACCCAACAAGGTCATGGCACTAAAATTATGGCATTTTCTCCCCAGGGACATTTGCATACGGACCTCAATCACTGTCTTCCACCTGCCAGTGAAGATTTTTCCTGTTTTGTCTTGCATACTCTAACTGATTCACTTCCTTGCATTTTAAAAAAAGTTGCTGAAATTATATATGCATTATTTATAGAAGTTGATTTTAATGTGTTTTAATTGTTTGCTGCTTAGAGGGTAGATAGGTGGCATGCAGATGGCATACAGGTAGCATACAGATGTTTTAAATAAAAAACATAAATAAATAAGTTTGTTAAGAGTAGACCAAAAGTCCACAGCTAAAAGCATTATTGGGAGGGGAACTATTCCCATAAGGAGTTACTGGGTTGGAAATTGTTTAGGGAAATACTGTCCAACCTAAAGTCAGTATAATACAGAAATGTGAATGTTGTTCTTAGTCTAGTAATTTTTTGCAATCAAGTAGTCCAGTTCAGCAAAACTTTAGTCAGTGCAGAGCCCCTGCTTGTATATACCATGGATTGTATATGCTGATGCTTTTGCATTTCTGTGTTTACCAGTAAAATCTCTGAAATGGCACTGTTCAGCAGGCTCAATAACATACAGGACACAAGCCCAGTGAAATGATGTTATTGGCCTGAATAGGAATGTGAACAGCCTCACAGTGGGTATATAGACATGCACCTAGAGTATGCCTTCCCACCACTACCTTAGAGTAGTATATACTTCATAGGTAAAACCTAGAAAGAGAGATTTTACTGAGAACACAAAATATATATAAGTGGCTGTCAAATCCTTCAGATATACAGTGTCATGGCAGTGGTATTATAGCATTGGTACAAAACTCCATTCATCAGGATCCTGTAAGGTTTGCATCTCGGCAGTTCTATATTTGTATCCCATACCTTATCATCACTCTAAAGAAATTGACATTGGACTTCTGCATGCTTGGCTTGAATAACTTGAGTTTAATCCTTTTTATTAGTTCTGGCCATCGCCCTTGTTGAACTTTCCCTATTGGGTGCTTTGAAGAATTTTTATCTCCTTTATATATCTAATCTAGTCATACCTGCATGCTCAAAATGACTTATTTTAACCTAAGATTACTTTGACAAGGATTGCCAATCTGTATTCTTTCGCCATTTTTTTTTACTAATCAACAACCATTAAAAATCATTCATGCTTTGCTGATTATTTTAAAAGTGCACAAAAGGAAAGAAATTCTGATTGTGTTATATTATTTCAGTTCATTGTTCATATTATTGGGAAACAAGCAACAAATAAAAACATACACCTTAATCCTAATCAAAAGTAAAATCTGAGTTGATTTTCATTTTTAGTATTTATGTTTAGCATTCCAGTTGATGGAAATAAATGCTTGTGGGTGGGCATGAGAAGAGGACACACCCTCCCCAATCCTCCATCCTCTAGTGTTAGATTGCGGTGTAAATGAACTGGGTTTATGGCTGGCTGCAGAAAGTGTGTTGATTCATACTCTTGTCTACATCCATCAGACATTCTGCAGGATTTTACTGCAGAAGCAGGGGAAGAACTAATCAGAATCATCCAATGGAATGTTATGATATGAGAAAGCAGATAATAGATTACATATTTATGTCATCTGTGTGAATGTATTTGGACAGGAAGAATGCTTATAATGTAAGCATTTCCATTACACTGCCAGAAATCCTAAGCAATGATTTTGAGAACATATACTGGCTGTCAGATGTGAGGCCTGTTCTCAGGCTGATCCAATTACTGTTGAAATTAACTATGTAATATAATAATATAAATTTATATATTATATTACATTTATATTAAAAATAAATGTATGTATATGTATATAAAGTAAATTGACTTGAATGTATTGAAATATTAATGACTTCCATTGTTTTAAAGCAGATTTTTAAGATAGTAAGATTTGATATTAACATAGTATGTTTTAAAATAATGCAAAC